>NC_140173.1:57604335-57815404 GCF_963971535.1 Notolepis coatsorum | reverse complement strand
GAGTAATTTCCAAAGTTCACGTGGTTTGTTTTTGTTTTCCTCAGTTTTGTCATTGATGAAATTCTTTTTTGCAGTTTTGATCATGGAGTTTACGTCGTTTCTTAGTCTGTTTCTTTCTAGTTTGAGTTCAGTCACGTGGGCTTGGAGTTCACTGCTCGTGCTTTTAGTAAGCTTTGACTGACTTTTACGAAACTCAGAGCATTTTTTGTCTCTGGTTTTCATAGCGGCCAGTATTTCGGAGTGCATCCACGGCTCAGCGCGATTTTTTACCCTGGTGGTTCTTAGGGGGGCCATGTCGTTTAGTATTGCTGAGAATTTGGTTTTGAAACCTAGCCATGTTTCGTCAACCAGTGTACCATTGAGTTCATCTGACCAGTCCAGACTCTCCAGTTCAAGGTTGAAGGCCTCGCTAGAGTAGGTTTTGAGGTCTCTAGATGTGACTGTTTTGTGGCAGCCAGCCTTTTGTTTTAGTTTTTTTCGGGTACAGAATATCATATAATGATCACTTAACCCACATGCTATAACCCCTTTATTTGAGATCTTGGACTTGTCGGAGGTCAGAATGAGGTCAATGGTAGTCTGAGTTGATTCACATACACGTGTGGGTTGGGTGATTAGCTGGCTGAGGCCATGCAGATCACAAAACCTACTGAAGGCCTTGAAGACGGGTGCATCTTTTCGTTGCATATCCGTGTTCCAGTCTCCAATAAGAATTTTGTCTACATCCTCAACTCCAGCTAAACACCCATCCAGTGTATCATAGAAGCCACTATGATCTGGCGGCCTGTAGACTGTGCCAACCAGTAGGGATTTCGCCCTTTCGAATAGGATTTCCACCCATACAGTTTCAATTGATTTATGATTCAGGTCATTTCTGTTGATGAATTTGGTGTCCTTGTGTATGTACATACAGACACCACCTCCATGTTTGTTCCTATCATTCCTGATTATTGAGTAGTTCTCAATCTCTATCTCTGGATCTTTTACAGAATCGTCGAGCTTAGTTTCTGAGAAGCACAGTATGTTTGCCTTACCATTTATGAATATTTGTTTGATTTCATCCAATTTGTTTTTTAAGCTGTTAATGTTAATGTGAAAAATGTTCAGTCCATTGGCGTTGGTTATTTCATTGATGTTGGCAGGTTCGAAGTATTGTCCGTTTGTGATCTGTTCCTCTGTGTTGTTGTGGGTGGGAAGGGGGGAGGGGGGGGTCGGGTCCCGCGCCGTGCTGGAACAACAAAGAAGGGGGGAGGGGGGGGTCGGGTCCCGCGCCGTGCTGGAACAACAAAGGACTCGTTCCTGGTTGTTTTCGTTGTTAGCTCTGCTAGCTAGCCGATCTCCTGGTTGTTCCCCACTTAGGTTATCTAACTATCGTGCCGCCGCAACCAGAAACACTGGCCTGGCCTGCTTCTAAGTTCAGTGGCCTGGTGCTTTTTTGTACATGTTTTCAAGTACCACCAGCAGTACCACCAAGTACCACTAGTGGTACGCGTACCACAGTTTGAGAACCACTGGTCTACACCAAAGTGAGACTACTCTTCCTGGGGTCCAAACATTTAAAATACAAACACAAAAAAAAGTTAAATACAAATATAAAACCACAAACATTGAAGTACGCACAAGAAAACATCACAACAAACAAAACAAGTGAATCAAAGCTCACTCAATATTCATAAGTCAGATATCACAATTCTCCAACCATAAAATACATATTCCATAATCAGTCCATAAGAACAAAACAGATCAAAATCGTTTATATGAGTTGAACTCATAATATAGCATAACTTTTCTCAAGTCACCGATCACCTTTATATTTCCATACTAATTTCCATAATAAGTCAATGACCAAAATGTATCTCGTTATTCATGAGCACAATTTATTTCTTTTTTTTAACATACATTTGTTCCTTACCATAGTTATATTTCTCTGTATATTATTCCAATAAGCAACTGCTCTATACATTACCGTCTTTTTCAGAGCATTAGATAGTAGCTATTTTGTTTTTGTCTTCTAATGTCCCCTTCTGTTCCTCTGCCCCCTCCACCCCATCCCGCCCCACAGCACCGAGACCATCAACGATGGTCAGTTCCACACGGTGGAGCTGGTGACCTTCGACCAGATGGTGAACCTGTCCATCGACGGAGGGCCTCCCACCTCCATGGACAGCTTGGGGGCGGTGCGGCCCCTCAACCGGGAGGCACCGCTATACGTGGGGGGTAGGGGCCCTCTCCAGAACACACCTTCTTCTTCTGCAGGCACTCTTAACTACTACACTACTGTCACCTCCCAACCCCACCTCCACCTCCACCATCCCCCACCGCCAGCCATGACTGTGTTTGCTAGAGGTCACACCTTAATCACACTCAATGTAAATGAAGATAAAGATACTAAACAGGAAAGTCCATCAATCTTACAGTACACTGTATGCCCACTAGTGTATTAAAAATGTACCTATTTTAACAAGTTAACCATCTATTTTGACACATATGTATAATATGTGTATAATACTATATGACACGATGGTTCTCAAAGACCCCCATATGAGTCTACTCAGTCAGAGCAGCAGATACACAAAGAACTCCTTGCTCTTCTATGATCTTCTATATCATAACACATGATGTATGGTCTGCTCAACACAGTCCCTTACCATGTGTAAAGTGTGCCCTCTAGTGACGTATGTAGGAACTATCAGACACAGTCTTCCCTTCAGATTTGTTTTGTATCGGCATGCGTTTTTTAGTTCAGAAACTGCATCCATATATTTACGTGTGTGTTTTTGATTTCTGCAACCCGACAACTCCTGAGATCAAATTACAACATGTAAATGGTTTAGTTGATTTGAAATGATAGTTTATGCCAAGTCGGCTATAGACTCTTAAGAAATAGTTTGGTATGAGGAGCGTCTTGGGTCGGTTTGGTTTTTGTGATGTGATGTGCTGTTGTGTTCCGTTGTGCACGTCACTGTTTATAACCAGCTTCTTCTGCTTTTATACAAGACTGCAGTAAACATTACTTACTGTATACCTGCTTGCCTTTTACCGTCCTTGATTTCAAAGACAACGTGCCTCGTATGGTGCAGATATAGCAGTCTGTCATCCAACACAATTGAGAACATGTAACGGTGCTGTAAGTGGTATTTTATGTGTGAAGATAAGTGGTCTATGTGTTAGAATAATAACTCTACAGTCTGACAGCCATCACTGATACAGAGTGTCTGGTCAGTAACATGGGTCTGACAGCCATCACTGATACAGAGTGTCTGGTCAGTAACATGGGTCTGACAGCCATCACTGATACAGAGTGTCTGGTCAGTAACATGGGTCTGACAGCCATCACTGATACAGAGTGTCTGGTCAGTAACATGGGTCTCAGTCCCTCTGCTCTGCAATAAACTCAAAATAGATTTTCTGGTATCCCGTTGCCCACTTTATCCAGGAGAGAGAACTCCACACATCAGTGATGGCTGTTGGAATGTAGAGCTATTCTAACACTTAAATACTTGATCTATTTTATAACATGACAATACTTATCTATTCATTTTGAACATGAGAATACTTATCTATTTGAACATGAGAATACCACTTACAGCACCTTTAAATCTGAATAATAATAATCTGCACCATATTATTGTGCCTTCCTTCATCACGCTCATACCAGCCCTGTGTTAGCTGTCTGTCTGTGCTCCTGCACCCCCTCCGTCACTCTGCTAACCACCTGCCCCCCCCCCCCCCCCCCCCCCCCCAGGCATGCCAGTGGATGTGCACTCCACCACCGCCCTCCGGCTCTGGCAGATCCAGAACGGCTCCAGTTTCCACGGCTGCATCCAGAACCTGTACATCAACAACGAGCTGCAGGACTTCACCAAGACCCAGATGAAGCCCGGCGTGGTGCCGGGCTGCGAGCCCTGCAGGAAGATCTACTGCCTGCATGGCATCTGCCAGCCGGACGGGGTGCAGGGACCCGTGTGCCACTGCCAGCCGGGGTGGAGCGGGCCACACTGCGACCAGGCCGCCACCAACCCCTGTCAGGGCAGCAAGTAAGTGCATCATGTACCCAACCCCGGGGCTTCCTGGTCAGAACATCATGTACCCAACCCCGGGGCTTCCTGTAAGAACATCATGTACCCAACCCCGGGGCTTCCTGGTCAGAACATCATGTACCCAACCCTGGGGGTTCCTGTAAGAACATCATGTACCCAACCCCAGGGCTTCCTGTAAGAACATCATGTACCCAACCCCGGGGGTTCCTGTAAGAACATCATGTACCCAACCCCGGGGCTTCCTGGTCACAACATCATGTACCCAACCCCGGGGCTTCCTGTAAGAACATCATGTACCCAACCCCGGGGCTTCCTGTAAGAACATCATGTACCCAACCCCGGGGCTTCCTGGTCACAACATCATGTACCCAACCCCGGGGCTTCCTGTAAGAACATCATGTACCCAACCCCGGGGCTTCCTGTAAGAACATCATGTACCCAACCCCGGGGCTTCCTGGTCACAACATCATGTACCCAACCCCGGGGGTTCCTGTAAGAACATCATGTACCCAACCCCGGGGGTTCCTGTAAGAACATCATGTACCCAACCCCGGGGCTTCCTGGTCAGAGCATCACCCAACCCCGGGGCTTCCTGGTCAGAGCATCACCCAACCCCGGGGGTTCCTGTAAGAGCATTCCTGTGTCCACATAATATAATCAACAACAGTTGATTTAGTATTGTTGCTGAACACTACGCGCCTCACTCAGAAACAACAGGCTCAGAGCTGCATCTCTGCACCCTGCACCATGCACCCTGCACCCATCTTTGAATGTAATCTAATACAAGGCAACAGAATATTTTGTGTTGGATTGGAATGTTAAGTCGTGTCGTTTGACTGAGGGATCCTTGTCTCTGCAGGTGCGTTCATGGAACGTGCATCCCGCTGGACAGCCAGTCGTACCGCTGTGAGTGTGCGGAGGGCTACCGCGGCGCCCTGTGTAACCAGCAGGGGGAGCTCTTCAACCCTTGCCACCGGCTCGCCTGCAAACACGGCCGCTGCCAGATCTCGGACACGGGAGACGCCTATTGCCACTGTGAGAGTGGCTACACAGGAGAGCTCTGTGACGCAGGTCAGTCCACTGTGAGCTTTACGCTGTTAGATCCGCCCTCTTTCCTCCATCCTCCAACCATGACTGTCGTTTCCCCTCAGACATAGAAATGACAGCTGTGATTGGAGGATCAAGAAAAGAGGGGGGGGGGGCGTCCTGGTGGCTCACCGTGATGGGACGCATACCGTGTGGTCGCAACGTCCCGGGTTCGAATCCGGCCGGAGACCCTTGTTGCATGTCATCCCCCTTCTCTCTACCCCTGATTTCCTGTCACTCGCTGTCCAATCAAATAAAGCAGAAATACCCTGAGAAAAAAGTTAAGAAAAGAGGGCGGGGTTTAAGACGGTTAAATCTTTAAAACTGGTTTCTGTGATTGACCCACGTTTAAAACCTTGATCTCCTCCCGTTGTCAATCAAGTTGTACACATGTTTTAGTCGATTTGTTGTTATGATTTCATACGCTTTTCTTTGCTCATTTCCGTATCTACACTCGACGTGAAACCCCCCCGTCGACCTTCCGAGTGTGTAACCAAAGGTTCTGAACCAGCGTCTCGTCTCCTCTTCCTCCCGCCCAGAGTCCGAGTGCCGAGGGGAGCCGGTGCGAGACTTCTACCAGGTGCAGCGGGGCTACGCCATCTGCCAGACCACGCGCATGGTGTCCTGGGTGGAGTGCTCCGGAGCCTGTGACGCGGGCGCCTGCTGCGTCAGCCAGCGCATGAAGCGTCGGAAATACACTTTCGAGTGCAGCGACGGCACCTCCTTCAGCGAGGAGGTGGAGAAGACCGTCAAGTGTGGCTGCGTGGGCTGCATGTAGCGCCGGGCCACCCGACCCGCTGCCACCCGGTGGAACACAGAGAGGAAAGGAAGGAAGGAAGAGGACTGGAGGAAAGGAGAGAGGACGAGAGAGAGAGAGAGAGAGAGAGAGAGAGAGAGAGAGAGAGAGAGAGAGAGAGAGAGAGAGAGAGAGTATAAAGAAATATATATAAAACCTCTATCTATATATTATGGACAACAATGTTTGTAAAATAGGACATTTCCTCCCCTTCCAAGGTGTGTGACCTGCAGTAACACAGAGAACATCATGAGCGACAACACAGACGTGGAGAAACCATTGTATCTGCAACATTGTTCCCAAGGGGTCCAGAGATTTCAAGGTGTTGCATTCAGAGTGAGGCACCCCCCCCCCCCCCCCCCCCCGCATCCCCCCCCCATCTGTGAGGCCCCTGGCAGACTAGTCGCCATCTCCCATCTTTGCTTCCTGGAGACGGTGAGGAGGACATTGGGTCCAGCCTGGCGAGGGAGGACAGGTAATGGAGAGGGAGAGGGGGAGAGAGAGAGAGAGAGAGAGAGAGAGAGAGAGAGAGAGAGAGAGAGAGAGAGAGAGACGAGTGGATAGAGGAGGAGAGCTGGGCCGTTTCATTTGGCAAAGCCATCTGGAGCTGAGCTCAACTTAGCTAGACCGGGCTTTTTACGCTTAGGGTCGACCCGGGCCGATCGTAGCTAAGCCGGTCCGCGTCCGGTCCGGTGGGTTGAGCTCGGCCGATCTCGGGCCAAGTTAGGCTATGTCGGGTTTGGGTCGGGTTTGGGTCGAGCTTGGCCGCTGGGCTGAGGCGCACCGGGCCGTGTCTGGCTTCAGGTGGGGTTCAAACCGCTTTGGTGTGGTGGTGAGATACAGTTCATCCTTCAGCCCACGCACATGTAGAGTGGACCAGAGGAGGGCAGAGGGTCAGCGCGGCACATAATCAAGCAGGGATGTAAGGAGCTCCAGGCTACGTGGTCTACTGTGACCTTACACAGAGACTCGATGAGAGAGACTGCACTGACTAGCAGCACTGAGAGACCTAGTCACATACCCCTCCAAAGTACACGGTCACACACACACACACACACACAGAGAGAGCGAGAGAGAGAGAGAGCGAGACACATGCACACACACTTGGGTCTTACATTACCAGTGCAGTGAGAGGGCTCATCTGAGGATCTCGGAGAGGTGTTTAGTGTAACTATCTGTTCTGTTCACACAGAAAAAGCCCATGTAGTGCGGGCAGTGCCCAGTGGTCATCAGTCCCCCCCAGCATGCATTGCCTCAGGGTCAGGATGATTTGCATAAGCCCTCCCCCTTTTTTGAGCAGGAGGACGTTTAGCCCCCTCCCCTCGATGCCTGCAGTATTAAAACTTGTGCAAACCGTTGCATGTGTGGAGAAGAGTTTGCCAATGAACATGTAGAGCTTCTTAATATCATCGTGATGTTTATTATTACGAAAAACAAAATGTTGCAGATTTTTTTTATGTTTTTTTTTTTTATGTCTAATTCCTTGCGTTGGTTTTTTTTTTTTTTTTTTGGTATATTTTGTTTTACGATGTAACCTAACTCCTTTTAGTCCTCTCTTTATACAGAAATGCCTAACAGATTCTAATATATATATATTTGTATTTCATTTTGGTATAGTATTTTTCTATGTTAAAGAGTAAGTCTGTGTTTTCAGGAAGCTTGGGAACCGGCAGGAATGGCATTCGATCGGTTCCCGCTGTGTTTTTATTTTGTTTGATTTTTTCACGTCGCTCAAAACATGCTAATTTGTAATTGGCCCCCGAAAAAGAAAAAGAGAAAATAAAAAGAAAAAAAAACAGCAATCAGTTGACCTTGTTGTATAGGAGACAGTATTGATCTAGAAATATGTTTAATATTGTATATGTTGTCTTCCATGTGAATGTTACATCTAATTCATTGAGAGTCTGTGCTGTTTTGTTTTTATTCTTTTATTTATTTGATCTAAAGGCTTTTTCCTGTAGAAAGTAAAAAGGTATCGTTGGCCATATTCACCCGGCGGCCATTTTGCTCTTATGTCATGCTCAGGCTGGGTTCCTTTTCAAGGAGAGAGAGAGAAACCAAACCTGAGCATGACATAAGAGCAAAATGGCTGCCGGGTGAATATGGTCAATTGCTGACTTTCAAATATTTTAAAAAGGTATTTAAAATATATATATATATTAAAAAAAAAATAAGAAAAAGAAAAACGAGTTAAAAAATCAAATAAAAAAAGCTGTAAGGTATTTGTGACATCACTTAATAGCCAGTTATGACAGTGTTTCCTCCCCCTCTGGTTCAGACATTCCCGGTTTTCTGTGGGGGAGCAGAGGGCGGTGTGGAGGGTTCAGACCCGAGAGAAGAGACCCCAGATGGACCCCCCCCCCCCCTGTAATTACCATAACACACTTGGAAATATACCCAAAGGGTTCATTGAGATTGTTTTTCGTGTTGATTTTTGTTGAAGTGCTGGGTTGTGATTTCTATCTCTTTGTTTTTTTATTTGAGATGTTTTCCAGAGAGAGAGGTATACCTTTAAACGTAAAGGCTTTTTATCCAAGGGCATCAATCAAAGTAATTATTCTCTCGACTGATCATAAGCTGCTGTCTCAGAAGAAACGCGATGAAGTCGCCTCTATAGAAAGTGATCTATAATCCAGGTGTGTTCATCCCAAATCTGTCCCCAAAAGGCAACTACACCTGAAGCATGGTCTATGCCTACTACTGACAGAGAACAAAATGAGTGTCTGTCACTTCTGACTGGCTATAGACCATACTTAAGAGAGGAGATGGTGCCAATTACAGACAACAAAACAGTCATACCTGAATGTATAAATGTGTATAGATAAATATGACCTATGCTTATTCATGAAGTGGTAACTTTTAGCTGTTATTTAGTTTCCAATGTAAGGTATAGATGCCACGTTCTGTTTCGGAGGTGACATTCTTATCGGGATCTAAGCTAAGCGACGGGTCGCTCCTGGTCCCAGATCTGCGCCCGTATCGCAAGACCTCCCCTCCGTATCACTTACCATGTTAACTGTTTTTTTGAATACCGTTAATGTGATCCCAGTGGTGTACAATAGCATTCAGAGAAGACTTGTAAAAAGGATACTGCTGAACAACAGTCACCGTCATCCTTAGGTTACGCCGTGCACGTCATAAAAGGTGCACGTTTAGTCTAATGTGGCTTCCTTTCCTTGTCATCTTTCCTACACTGTTGTGTACAGGACGGGTGACTTCAGCTTCCTGGTACACATCCGAACGGTGATTGTGTTAAGATGTAATTCAGTAATCAGGTCAGGCGACCAGAGAACACAAAAAGTTTATTTTCCCATTCTGAGAACTGTATTTCTTAAATATGTTTATTGTAAAGACACGATATGTCTCTGTTGTATTGAACTGGTGCAAGAACGTAATATTCTCTGGTTGGGTTCTGTCCTACAGATTAGCTTGTTTGCTTTGTATGTTGCGGATTTATGGTGGGATAGAAATGAAAAACTCCCAATGATGCTGAATGTATGTAGTGCCACCGACAAAATGTTTACCGAAACTCCACTCTTTTCATTCATTAAACTTTAATGTGTGTGCTTTTAAAATGCATTCTGTGGTCTCTTTATTTTGTGCGTGCTTGTGCTTTGAGTCACCCACTTCCGATTCAATCAATTCAAAGGTTAAGACAGAACTCTCTGAACTTGTTGAATTGATCCTACACTATGTAGATCAGGTCTCCAACCTTTTTGTTAATAAGAGCTACTTTAAAAAAAGAAGAAAGGTTTATGTGAGCTACTCATATTCTCCTTTATGGGCTAAATACAAATCAACACAATTTATCATTCTGGCTCTACACCACCACAATGGACTTGATATGAAACAATCAAGATGTGCTTTAAGTGCAGACTTTCAGCTTTAATTTGAGGGTATTTACAGTACATCCAAATCAGGTGAACGGTGTAGGATTTAGAACAATTTATATATGTGCCTCCTCCTTTTTATAGGGACCAAAAGTAATTGGACAAGCTAACAATCCATAAATAAAATAGTCACTTTTAATACTCTTTGTACTTTTAAAATCCTTTGCAGTTGATGGCAGCCTGACTGGAACCAACCCATAGACATCACCAGACACTGGGTTTCATCCCTGGTGATGCTCTGCCAGGCCTCCATTTATTTATGGACCTGACTGTATACTAGCTAAACAGCAAACATTGGTCCTCATTCTTGGACGGACATACGTAAAAGTTACCAAGGAATTCCTTCGTAACTCGATTTACGTACTTATTCGGCATTCTCGAACGGCTTCGTATTGTAAATTCGTTGTAGGATTTACAAACTCGAAAAGGCAGTCATAAGTCATACAGACACGTTTTCAACAGATTTCTCTGGGACAAGTCATTGGGGATTGCCGATACAACAGATATCCATGGAATTAAATAATTATGATAATAAATACGACAATATTTGTATCATTAAACAATTACATTTTGCATTTACAGTCCTGACTCAATGAGGCATTGTGAGCATTACACACACAGTTTTTTTACGACTGCTTTGATGCATTTTGCACATCAGAGTTTCAATGTGCAAAACTCTTAACACAGAATGCTATACTGCTAATTTTGGGTTCAAAATGCAATATAGCATGCAAAATTTAAATACAAGTGTCAAATCAGAGAATAGTATATGCAAACGCTTATAACAGCACCAAAACATTAGATATTTCAAACAATTAAGTGAACAACTGAACCAAATTAGATTATATGTCCTGCAAAAGTGTATCATAGTGTCAGAACAGTGGATATGTTAATCATTGAAGTTTAATTGTTGGTGCACTTTTCAAATACAACGGTCATTTAAGCTTTAAATAGCTTCTTGGGAGACCTGGCACATGCACACAATTGCGTCGTTGTTGTATCACATGAAGATAAGTAATATATCGTGTGTTTGTGAATAAATTCATTCATTCATTATCAAATAATGCGGTCAAACACAATATACTTGTTACCAAAATAGACTATGCAATGGTAATTTCCTCATAACCCCTGTGATAGACTGCAGTATAGTGCTTGTGTCTTTATGAAAGACAAACAAATTATATGATTACAGTATTTTAAGTTTATGTTATGGTTTGTAACCGACCCCAATCGCACAACACAAGACAGGTATGAGAGTAAGCCAAGAACTGGGCATTTATTGAAACACACAGAAAACGGCACTGTCCCTTTAAGGGAGAACACAAATTACTGGATAACAAGAATGGGAAAAGGCACAGTGCCTTTAAGAGGCGAGCTGGCTAAGGGGAAGGCTAAGGGAAGGCTAACGGAACAGGGCCGGGGCAAGGGACAAGGCAGGAACAGGGAGGACTAGGAGGACTGGACAGGGAGGACTAGGAGGACTAGAGAGGGGAACAGGGACAGAGGCCCGCGGAGGCGGGCTGGGGACAGGGAGGACTAGGAGGACTAGAGTGGGGAAACAGGGACAGAGGCCCGCGGAGGCGGGCTGGGGACAGGGAGGACTAGGAGGACTAGAGTGGGGAAACAGGGACCGAGGCCCGCGGAGGCGGGCTGGGGACAGGGAGGACTAGGAGGACTAGAGTGGGGAAACAGGGACAGAGGCCCGCGGAGGCGGGCTGGGGACAGGGAGGACTAGGAGGACTAGAGTGGGGAAACAACAGACAAAGACTGGGATACTAGCATTAGAAGAAAGTTGCTGCTCTGCAGCTTCTCCCGGGATGGTTCGTCTGGAGAAGCAGACGGTGACGTCAGAGCCGCTCTGCAGATTCCTCTCGGCAGCTCTCCGAGGTGGTAAACGGGACCGAGAGGGAGAGAGGGAGCGGGTTAGCTCAGAGTACAGTTGGGAACAGAGCAGGTGACAGGAGAAGTGACCTGTCCCAAAACAGAGTAATCCAAGTGACAGAAATCTTCGGTGTAAATACACACTGCGAGTAATGTCCCAACAACAATCCACGTGATAGAATCTTCGATGCAAATACACACAGTGAGCGAAGTCCCAATAATAATCCAAGTGATAATATCTTCGGTGTGAATACACACAGTGAGCGATGTAAGGGCCAAATATTATCCCAATGAACAATCCAAAAAGCTGACACTGGGTGAGTGACAGTCTGACAAAAAGCAGGATATCTTCAGTGTCTTAAACACACGAAAAACGAATAGGATAAAAGACAGTCATGAAAAACTCACCCAGGCGCTGTGCGTAAAGAGAGTAGGATCAAACAGAGCGAGCGCGTCGCCATGGGGAACGGGTTGTCCAAGCGGAGGTCTGAGTGGTGCGCGACTGCTTGGAGTACGCGCCGGTACGGAGGGCGCATCTGGCGCGGAGGTCTGAGTGGTGCGCGACTGCTTGGAGTACGCGCCGGTACGGAGGGCGCATCTGGCGCGGAGGTTTGAGTGGTGCGCGTCTGCTTGGAGTACGCGCCGGTACGGAGGACGCATCTGGAGTGCGTCTGAATGCGCGTCTGGAGTGAAGAGCGCGTCTGTGCGGAAGAGCGCGCCGGCTCGGAGAGACGCATCCTCCCGTAGAGTATTAGGAAGCGATGCGCGTCTGGAGTGAAGAGCGCGTCTGCTGCGCGGAGGTCTGGATGCGCGTCTGGGCGTCTGCTGCGCGGAGGTCTGGATGCGCGTCTGGACGTCTGCTGCGCGGAGGTCTGGATGCGCGTCTGGGCGTCTGCTGCGCGGAGGTCTGGATGCGCGTCTGGACGTCTGCTGCGCGGAGGTCTGAATGCGCGTCTGGGCGTCTGCTGCGCGGAGGTCTGGATGCGCGTCTGGACGTCTGCTGCGCGGAGGTCTGAATGCGCGTCTGGGCGTCTGCTGCGCGGAGGTCTGGATGCGCGTCTGGATGTCTGCTGCGCGGAGGTCTGAAGTGGAACACTGGAATACCTCCCGTGGAAGTTTAGAGAGCGCAGTCCAGTGTCTCCTTCCAGGCAAACGGCGACAGGAGGCGAAGGCTAGAGCGCATCTCACGCCGGAGATGAAAACAGCATAACAGACAGAAAACCGAAACTCCGTAGGAGCCTTTAGACAGAGAACCTCCCGAAGGAGTCTTGGTGATAGGGATATGATACGGAATGATACGGGACGACCCGACAAGGCTAGAGGGGAAGAGCGAGGTACTTAAAGCCCACAGGGGAACTAATTAGAATGCCCATCAGGTGCGTGAAGGTAATTGATACTAGAACTAGAAGTGTGTGTTCGGCACCAGACCAATCAAACACATAATGACAGGTAGTCCAAGGGTGTGGCTGCTGAAGAGCAAACGAACGCGAGGGTGGGGGCTAGTGAGGTGAGGAGAATGCAATTGATTAACAGAAAACTAAAGGAACAGAGCGAGTAGGCTTAAAGGAACAGAGCGAGTAGGTGAGCAACGGACAAAAACCTCACAGTTTAATCATTACAGTAAAGAAAAATACATACAGTAATGCTCTGTACTGTACAGTAAAAAAAAGTTACATTAAACAAACTATTGTAAAGAACAGTAAAAAAGGGTTACTTTTTCAATGTTCACCCAATAGTCATGAGGCTGATTGACTGGATATTTTCAAAGACTCCATTATCAGCTATTACAGTAACACAGAATGCTATACTGCTCATTTTGGGTTCAAAATGTAATACAGCATGCAACATTACCGTAAAATACCAGTGTCAAATCAGAGAATATATTATGCAAAAGTGTACAGTATCACAGCACCAGAACAGTGGATATGTGCATCGTTGAATTTTACTTATTGGTGCATTTTCAAATACAACAGCCATTATCAAACACAGAATACTTGTTACCAAAAGAGACTATGCAATGGTAATTTCCACATACAGTAACCCCTGTGATAGACTGCAGTATAGTGCTTGTGTTTTTATGAAAGATTATTTGAAGTTTAATTGTTACAGTAAAGAAAAATACATACAGTAAAGCTCTGAATTTTACAGTAAAAACAGTTACAGCAAACAAACTTTGGCATTTGGCCAAAAGATTTCATCAACGTCACATCTGACCGCCATGTCTACAAGTGCCCTCTCCTGCTGCACAGAGAGAAGACGGCCACGTCCTCCACTTGGTGGTGCTCGTTCAGTTCTAAATTCTAATGTACAGTAAATATAACAATTACAAAAATAATTCACACCCACACCTTTAGTATTTATGAAATATACTGTAACAGACAATATGAATTTCACAATTACTGTAATTTCAATATAGTTACTGTACAGTAAATTACACATATTGACTTACCGATTATCTCTCTTACTGTAAAAAAAAAAATCATATAATGGATGCCACCGTTGACCTGTTCAGGTTTGGCTTCACCACTGAGAGAAAACGGGGTTTATTCAATGTATGTGATGTATAGATTGGGGGGAGATGACCACAGCTAAAACGGTGCCGGGTCAGAGAGATCAAAATGTGCATGGTTTGCCTTAGAATAGGGTTCAGAGGCAGTAGCCAGCAGAATGTTTAGCAGGGCCGAATGTTGACATTCCAATCTGGAACACTGATAGCGAGTGTCTCCCAGAGCGAGGGAGAGCGGTTCATCTTAATGAAACAGTAGAAACTGCATTTTAATGTGTGAAAGGTTAGCAGTTGTCATGACAGCACGTCGCATGACAACCAGAAGGCGGGGCCGTCGTTGCTATGACGAAGATCTATAAGTCGAACGGTGTTTCCGGGTGTAATAATAATAATAATGGATTGGATTTATATAGCGCTCTTCTCTGACTGACTGTTGCTCTGACTCAGAGCGCTTAGGGCAGACTAAAAATCTGGGAGACCAAAGAAACGAATCCCACAGGAGGGAAGAGACCAAGATACTCTCTCCTGTCATCACAGAGAGGGGGGGGGGGGGGGGGGAAAGAATGCCACATCATCATTCGCTTCGGCTAACGCGAGGAGGGTTAGGCTGACGACCAGGCCTGACCACTATCGGACTGAATAGCAAAAGGACAACAGACTGAACACACCGAAAGATCATTAGAATAGACTCTTCAAGGACAATACAATCTGTTAACATCTGAGCTGAGGTTTCTGTTTATCAAATAAACCACGCTTCTCCTTGTAAGGTATTTCATGTTGTCGAAGTGTCGAATTCTTACGGAGGTGGAGAATTATTATGGTTTGCGGATTGTACTAACGGGGAGAGATAAGGATCTTATCAGCCAGTGTCGGAGACGTCAGGACCATTAAAATGACACAACGCAGAGGAATTGGATGGAGAGCCAAACAGACGAAGACGTGATACTGGCCAGATTGATTAGGATTTAACACCACCCTGCCAGCTTCAGCCAGTGTTAGACCTCGGTTTACTGTATACAATTTTCCCTCGGGATAAAAAAAGTATTTCTATTCTATTCTATTATGTGGTCAACAATTGTGGTTATAATTTCCTTTGAGACAGATGTTCTTCTGCCTCCTTGGCCATGACCACGACCCCGCCCACGACCCTGTCTTTCGTTGCCAACCTCAGTTGCACCAACTTGCTCCATGTTGCTCCTTTCTTCAGGTTTATAAGCAGCCTTTTATGTAGTGGTCAAGAGATTATCAATTGTATTGCAATGCTAACTGAGGAAAACAAAAACAAACCACGTGAACTTTGGAAATGACTCAATAATCAACTAGGCTGCAGTAAAAAACTTAAAACCAGATTCTCAAACATAAACATAAAGACGGACAACACGCTCATCACAGACAAGCTGGATGTAGCCAATTACTTAAACACAAACATAGCCACAACACTGGTAAACAAACTACCCTCCCACTCAGGGCATTATGGGGTAGAACACATAGTAGCATACTACAAGAACCTAGGGGTCCACAAAGACGACTTCAAACTGGAAATGTAACAACAGATGAGGTACTCAAAAAACTGAGCGCCCTCCAACCTAACAAGGCCACTGGCCATGACAACATCCCCTCCAAATTCCTCAGAGACTCAGCAGCCGCCATCACCCCAGTCATCACACACATAATAAACCTTTCCATAAAACAGGGACACGTCCCCAAGGACTTCAAAATTGCGAGAGTAACACCCCTGCACAAAAAGGGCAGTAAATTAGACCCAGGCAACTACCGCCCTGTTTCTATCCTTACCTCCATTTCGAAAGTCATGGAAAAAATGTTATACGAACAGGTCGAAAAGTACCTTGCGGAAAAAAATCAAATCTACGAATTCCAATCTGGCTTCAGAACATCCCACTCCACTGACACATGCCTTCTCTATTTAAATGACAACATCAAACAAGAGGTGGACGCGGGCAAATACTGCAGCATGGTCATGCTGGACCTACAAAAGGCCTTCGACACTGTCAATCACTCCATTCTGATTGACAAGCTAAAAGCAATTGGTTTTGATAGTCCATCAGTGAGCTGGATGCAATCCTACCTGGAGGGGAGAGAACAGATGGTGGAGGTAAACGGTACCCTATCCCCCCCCCCCCCCCTCACAGTGAGCTGTGGTGTTCCACAAGGAAGCATACTAGGACCGCTACTGTTCCTAATTTATGCAAATGACATGTTGTCAGCTTGTGACTGCAACTTGTTCCTGTTTGCGGACGACTCAGCCCTGCTGGTCTCTGACAAGAACAAGTTACAGGTTGAAAAAACCCTCAGCTCGGAACTAGGCAAAATCTGCATATGGCTCACTGATAACAAACTATCATTACACATGGGCAAAACAGAGTCCATTCTCTTCGGTTCAAATAACAAACTCAGCAAGACCGACGGCTTCTCAGTTACAGTGGGTGACAATATTGTCACAAGGAAAGAAGAAATTACCTACCTGGGTTCCATCCTAGAGGCAAATCTTTCCTGTGACAAAATGGCATCCAATGTAATAAAAAAAAGTCAACCAACGAACTCGATTCTTGTACCGGATCTCCTCACTGGTAAACAAGAATACCCTGAAGACTCTGGCAGGAGCACTCATTCAAGGGTACTACGACTATGCTTGCACCTCATGGTACCAAAGCACCTCAAAGGCGCTAAAAACAAAATTACAAACATCTCAAAACAAACTGGTCAGACTACTGCTTGACCTTACTCCTAGAACCCACCTCACCCCTGCCCACTTTGACAACCTAGGATGGCTTAGAGTAGACGACAGAGTACAGCAATGGGCCTGGTCTACAAGATACACTACACGACCAAGGTACCCATGTACATGTCAAAATACTTCCCAAAGGTCAGTGAATACCACGATCACAACACCAGAGGGAGCTCCACAAATCATGTTAAACCCAGATTCGGCTCAAACAAGGGACTAAACACGTTTAGCAATTATGCCACATCAATGTGGAACACCCTACCCAAAGCTGTAAAGGAATGTGAATCACTACCCACTTTCAAAAACACTCTCAAAGAACACCTACGGGAGACTGCAATTCGAAACTGGCCCCTGTAAATGTCCTAACCCAACCCCCTCCAATGTACAGTAAATGACCAAGTATGGTTTTGTCAATATTCCAATGTAGAGTTTTGCTTGTACAGTGCCCCCCCCCCCCAACCACCTCCAATGTACAGCCCCCCCCCCACCCCACCTACCCAACCTCCTCCAATGTACAGTTTCTACGTCAAATGTATATACTCTCTTTTCTGGACTCTTTTTGTATCACAAACAGTACTGTATTTGCAAATCTGGTATGTCATAAATGTATAGATGTAGCAGTACTGTCTATCTGTATGTCATATATCTTATGATGAATTGAAAATGGGGGGACCCTGATGTAAACGAGACGAAAGTCTTTCTCTGGTCTGCATCCCCTTAACAATTGTATGTATTGAGCTGTACTGTACTGTACCCATTCTGCAATCTGTTAATAAAGTTTTCAATCAATCAATCAATCAATCAATCACTCACCTGGGCAAGGTTGTTGAAGGTAATGAGACATTAGTACAAACACCTGTTGAATTGATTTAGTGATTTAGCAATAAGCTGATTTAGCAATAAGCAATTGAACATTGATGTAGTATTAGGTGGCTGTATTCTGAGACTGGAATTTATGATTTAGAGTTTGGCACTTTGTATTAACAGTTTTGCACTTTATATGTAAGCATAGCATTTAGTATCTTAGAGTATGAATTTTGAAAGTCAGTTTGACAATTTGCACATCAGAGTTTTGCACATTGAAAAATGCAAAATGCATCAAAGCATTCGTAAAAAACTGTAAATGAGAACTAAACCGATCGCCGCGGATATAGCTACTGTATATACTGTATTAACTATTCCATATACGGTCTTCTGTGATATTATTTATTGTTGATTTTATTTATTCCTAGTATTGCTAGAACTAAATAAATGCGTGCAGAAACGGCTTAGTGAGGTGAGGCAGCCTCAGCATGCGAGCACACACACTGACATATACGTGCAAAATGAATGTTCCAGCAAAGTAGGCTTCTATTATTCTAATGACTTGTTTTATTAGGTATTATAGTAGTAAGTCCTACTGTAGAACATGACATATTAGCATGACATCTAATTTAGTAATGTCAATACTGAACGACTGCACGATTGGCTCTTGACAAATCGCTTCCGCGCTACCTGTTGAATGGGTCAGCATGGTGCAGATGCAATGCCGATCCTTTTGCTGTTTCGTTGTGATTTTAACATGTAAACGAAGCACTCCGAGAAGAAAATAAAAGGGAAAAGACAACATTTATTTCAGGCAAAAATGTACACCCTTGATAACGAGCAAAAAAGGCAATGAGCTATAGTTTCTGCTCCCAAATATTAGAAAATTATATTATTTTATTCTAAGGTCGCATTCACACCAGAGCCGTTTGGTCCACTTTAAACGCACCAGAGTTCGTTTCTTCTGACTCACTTTTTTGCTGCTGGTAGAACATTGCATACGAATTGGAAGAGCCGTGTCGTGCTAACCCTTCTAGAAGCTTTGTGGTCCGGGCTTGAACTTTCCATAGATTTGTCTACATAAATCAATTTAGTTAGATCCAGCACTGAATGCATCTTGTGATTATTATCAATTGTTGATGACGACGACAACAACTATTAGCGTTAGTTATTTCCTGGTTGACGTGATTTCGGACGTGATGTCACAGGAATGCCACTCGCTCAGCCAATAGACAATTTGTTGTATTAGTATCGTAGGCAGCTGTAATCCTGTCTCTTGAGTCCCTGTGTTCATTTGTCAAGACTTTTGATTTATTTAATATAAGGATCAGATATGTAAAGGGGTCTAAATGAGTTAACAGGTGTTTGTGATTGTGACTTGAGCATGCGCAGTTCACGCAGCTGCCTTTCAAATGGTGGCTGGCTGTCATTCTCACTATAGCACTGACAGGATCACATCGCCCATTGGTAAGTGGACTTTATTAAGGGATTGCAATGTTAACTTGGCTATGTCACATATGTACAATGTAATGTATCACGTTGGCTGCTGGCTGCTAATGCAGCCTGCGGATAATATTTGCATAGTGCACGGTGTTAGTGATGCTGGCTGAATGAATGAACGTTGTGTCTGAATGTTTGCCGCTAGCTTGTGGCTAGGCTAACGCACCTCGCCGAAGGTGCAAAGCTGAGCTAGTGTCTTGGTGGCTTTCCCGGTTTGTCACGGTGAGATTCATGTGGGGAACTTTGGTGTGTGTGTGTGTGCTTTGATGAATGAGAACTGCTATCTTGTCCGTTGTGTGTGTGGGTTGCGCCGTGTCTGAGGAGCTCAGTGGCTCACGTTATGGAGGAGGAAGTAAACATTGCCATGCATTCTGGGAAATGCAGTCATTCTAGTTCTCCCTCCTTTCACCCACAATTAAAGGGGACATGACATGCTGGTTTGATAAAGTGTATAATGTAATGTATATTTATAAATAATATAAATATAATTATATATATAATATAATATATAAAATGAATAGTGTATGTATATTTGATAGTGGTATTGATATATTAATGTGTATATTGATATTAATATTAATTAATTAATTGATTGGTATTGATATTAATATATATTGTATATTAATATTATGATTAATGTGTATGCACTGCATTTGTTCTGTTTCACAGGTTTTTGACCTATGGTAAGCCTATGGTCAACTGTGGGAATTATAAAGGTTGTATTGTGGAGAAAACATCTCAACTAGTTTGTTTAAATAAACAAACTCTAATGACTAACCATTGAGTCATCCATTGTGTGGTGCCTGTCAGCCCTTTCGGAGGGATTCAAATAGAACATTCTTGAAAGATCCGAACAGTCAAAAACCAAGGTTCAGTTATAAACCAGGAAAGGTTTTCAGTCATAAAACAATGTGACAACCAAACCACTGGTCCAACCAAGAAACCATTGGTTCATCATAAACCAAGGCCGGATGACCTTGAAGCAAGGACCAAAATAATTAATTAAAGAGGCTGCTTAACTCATCTGACTGTTAGCTAACAGCCCATCCATACTGCCCCCTGTACATCTGCTAAACCTGCTAGCCGAAGACAAAGAGCTAAAGCCAATAAAAGGGAACAGTCGGAAAACGAGACTATTAATCCCAGTTGGGAGAAAAGCTCATAAGTCAACAACGGTCGAAGAAGGAAAAGTTAGCAAGATGGCAGCGACAGAGGATGAGCTGGAGAAGCTGAAGCAGAGGCGTTCAGCAGCCCAGACCGCTTTTTCCAAAAAAGCCAACCATCTCACCTCCAGGGCTCATGTACTAGGAGAAAGTGAACTGAGAGGTGCATGGTTGAACTTCAAGATGGAGCATACCAGAGTCGAAGAAGCAGGGTTTGAATACAGCACGGCCCTGAAAGAAGAGGGCATTGAAGAGTCCACAAAAAAGGCGGTGCAAGTCGACGAGAAAACGGCGGAGTGCGACCGTACGTTTGATGGAATCAAGGTCATCGTCGAAAAGAACTTTTGGGCCAGGTTTTCTGAACAGACAATTGTCACCCTCGCTGAAGAGGCTGAAGCAGCATTGGACCAGGCAGAGGCAACCGACCATAAGAAGATGACTAGGAGGGAGCGTGAACTGGGGAATACAGACCTGGAACGGAAGATTGGCGAGCTCTACAGAGCTGTGCATGAGTGGACAGACCTGATTCCAATAACAAATTTAAAGGAGTCAAGGGACCGTAGCAAGGAGCTAAAGCAATGACATGATACACTGTGGGATGAATGGTCGTGGCAAGGCTGCGACCAGCCTGGCGACGACGATGACCAGCAAGAACACGCAAAGCCTGAACACAAAGAGCATGGCGATAAGCAAACTGCAATGACCGGTGCTCACGCACACCCTTACCTGGTCTTCCCCATAGACTCTCGGACCCCTGGACCCATCGTCCAGCCTAGCTTGCCCAGCATGGCCCCTGATCTCAACGATGCTGCACTTCAAAATGCCACAAGCACATCACATGGCACCTTCCACGCACCACCAGGTGGTTCCGGCACATATCCTGGGCCCTCATTCATCAACGTGTGCGTAGAATATGTTCTATTTCCACACGTAAGCACAGAATGTAGAATCAGTGTACGCACAGGAAAATCGGGATTCATCAACCGTGCGTACACAGGTCCTATGCTCCTCCGTGTTGATGAATACCACTTTGTTCTACCGTCAATGCTCGTGCATGATTATCCATATATGGTCATGAAAGTGAGGAAACACCCCCCATGGGATGTGAAATAATGGACTGACCCGAGCGGAACTCTGAGAAACTCCACGGAGATTGTTCACTGCTGTCGAACCAAGAAGACACTATCGCGTATTATGGGATAAATAAAAGGCGGACTTGTAAACGGTGATGTCAGATATCAACGGCTCCCTAAGACCATTGCTGCAATTCTGCCTGGACAGCTCAAAATACTAATAAAGACCGTTCGTTGACCACTGTTTGGCGTTGGTTGTGTGTCATTATAACCGTGCTGTAATATGAATGCCTTTATTAGTTGTGTTCGATTGGCTATATGATTTTTAGAGGCATCTATTTTGTTGTCGGTATTACCGACAACAAAATAGATGCCTCTAAAAATCATATACTATTAGGTAGCCTATATGGATTACATATAATAGCAGCCATAGCCTACATTATGCAACAGTAACTTGCGCATACCAGTGTATGCGACGGACCAGTGTATACCTTATATCATATCATATTCATATAATAGTTTACTCTATCAGCATACCAGCATGTAATATGTTCTTTGTTAGAACTCAACTCGTTAGACAGGCTGACAGACGTGTACACTTACGGTGATGTCGGATATGATATCTATTAACCATTGCTGCCTGGGCAGCGCAAACACTAAAGACCGCGCTGGAATATGACTGCCTTTTCCCGTGTTGTTTGATTAATACCCAGGGATTAAAGTTCTCCTCAATTTTATTCCAAATCGCGATGGATCTCCCGTCAATTTTCTACCTGCTGCATATGATTTCTAGAGGCATACTACAATCTATTTTGATGTCAGTATTGGGTAGCCTATATAAACAATAATACGAGAGCATTATACAAGAACAATGAATCTCACTGCATGTATGATGTAGCCTGCCTTTCAATACATGAACTTGAATTCCATCATGTTTGTGTGCGGGACTCACAAGGCTGTTGTCACAATGGGTGGTACCGGTAGAGTAATAACAGTCCACACAATATCACGATGGACCATGCCATAGCCTATGTTCTATTAGGACATGATCTGTGACGACAAATGTTCTAGAATGTTTGATTAAAGATATCATACTCTGACAGCATGCCTATGATCAACATAAACGCGAACTTGAATCCCATCATATACATAGTCTGTCCACTATCTGGTGTCATTGCAATGCGTTTTCTATTCTTTCTTATACAGTAAAAAGGGGGAAGAACACTATATCGTGGGTGTTCATATGACTTGTATTCTGCTTACAGCTTCGAAATTCCACTTGTTTCGTTTAACGTAAAGCCTTTTAAATATAATCAAAACGTTCCCGTGTTTCTGCGGTCTGTGCGCAAAATAATAACGAGTTGAGCTTTATGATTTATGATGAATTGAAAATGGGGGACCCTGATGTAAACAAGACGAAAGTCTTTCTCTGGTCTGCATCCCCTTAACAATTGTATGTACTGAGCTGTACTGTACCCATTCTGCAATCTGTTAATAAACTTTTCAATCAATCAATCAATCAAGCTACGTGGAGCGCAGTCAGTCAGTAGCCTACACCCCGTATATTCCGATAACGCTATATAAACCATGCTGCATTCATTCTGAGAGAAAGATCTATTATTCCAAATGCTATTTATAGGGTTTTGACCATAATTACACTACTGTTGCTATTTTACAATGAACTATAATGAACTACGGTTCATACAGAACATGCCAGTGTTATTATGCACAGAAGCTCATTTCCTTGTTGTAATAATATATTCTACCACTGGGCGTCAGCTAAGTGTGGTCCGAGCTGTGCGTACACATAAGCACAAAGTCAAGTTCAAGTTGAAATTGATGAATCCCACTCTTTGCTTAGAAATGATCGTACGCACAGGGTAAGCACAAATCTGTGCGTAAGACACGTTGATGAATGAGGGCCCTGGTGCTTATAACTTCAGGCCCCAGATCACTCTAGAGCGAGCACGCCTGCCCATGTTTTCTGGTAACATGAGAGCTTACTACCGTTGGAAAGCTGAATGGGAGGACCTGCAGCAGCTGGGAAACCCACATGGGTTGGAAAACATCAGGAAATTCCATCTCCTAGGGAGCCTAGATGAGAAATAGGCGAGTCAATATATGGTTTAACCCCAAAAAAATTTATACAAAAGGTTTTTCAATGGATTCTGGTAGTATTGGGCGTGCTAAATAACATACTAAAAGTCGACCAATCGACCCCTCCGAAAGCCGTCATTTCCAAGATGGCGTCCCAGATGACGCCGGGGCGATTAAAATGGCTATATCTCAAATTAAGAAAATGGTGCAAAGGATTTCTCAACTGATTCTGGTACCTCTGGGCATCCTCACTAACATACTAAAAATCTAGGAAAATACACCTTCCAGAAAGGCTTCATTTTCAAGATGGCGTCCAAAATTGCGGCTGGCCAAGCTTAAAATGGCTATATATATGTCAATATAAAAATTATATAAATGATTTTGTCATTTGATTCTGGTACCCCAAGTACCCCTAGACATACTTAGGAACATACTAAAGTTTTAGGGAAATACACCTTCCGAAGAGGCTTAATTTTCAAAATGGTGTCCAAAATGACGACTGGGAGCTTAGAATGCCTGTATCTCAAATGGGAAAACATTTCTAAAGGATTTATAAACTGATTCTGGCACCTCTATACATTAATAACGAGCAAAATATCTAGCTAAATATATCTGCTAGGAATGCATCATTTGCATCATCAAAATGGCTGCCTGTAGCTTATTTTGGCTAAAATTTAAATTGGTTATTATATTCAACCTAGAAAGCTGGCTTTGGTGTTGAACACAAAATAAATGACCCACTTATTTTGGTCTTTAGGCCTACTCATCATCATCTTCAGGATCCTCTGGGAGAAACTTGTTATGTGGATTGTCACATTCATGAAGTTGACATGGTCCACAGACAGTAGTACAAGGTAGTCCATATTTTCTGCATGAGCAGCGAAGTGTCTTGCAGGCAGTGGTACAGTTACAATGAATGACCTTCAAGAGACTGTCTGGAGCAGCATTCATTGTTGACATGAGTGGGACAAATCTATTGTCCCGCAGGTTCCAGCCCCAGTCTAGAGCATCTATCATCTGTTCCCATCCAGACCATGACCTGGTAGTATGCTCTACGACAGTGGAATTTGGTAGCAGATTCAGTTGGTGGTAGACGTTCAGGCGTTACCGTTGATGAAGCTGAGACAACCTTCTTGCTGAAAATGTTATATCTCATTTTTGCAAGCAAATCTGTGCACTTTCCACCAAAAAAGACAGCCATTGCTTGGCACCCAAGGTCATCGATCACATCTGTTGTCTGGTTTGGTACAGTGAATGCATTGGCACAAGCCTGAAGGACAGGATCCCCTTTTACAAGTTTTTGGAATGCTGTCTTTTTGCCAACTCCGAAGATCCGGGAAGTTGTGTCACAGCCAGTCACAGCATGGATGAACAGCAACTGAGAACACACATCCTGTCCGAGTACTTCTTTCAAATGGTTTATGGCGTACACTTTAAAACAGCCATCAGCTTTCGACTTGTCTGATCTGAAATAAAGGCCCTTGCTATCTCTCTGTGCATAGTAAAGAAGTAAGACGAGGAGATCAGTATCTTCTCCAATCAGCGTCGTGGTGTGAAGAAGAGATGATCCCACTGCGGCCCTTACTATGTCTACATCAGCATCTCCAAGTTAATTGACCACAGTGCAATCCCGTTCTTTCAGTTCATCACTTATCATGTGGATCAGTTTCTGTTTATTCAGATCTCGACAGGAACTCCTCCTTCTTACCTGAGAACTCTGTCTCAGCAGTGAAGTTGACAATGGGATGAATATTGTTTCCTCTTCTTTGATGTGTGTTGTCTTTAATGGATGGCCCATCCTCATAGCCATCAAACACAATGGTTGTAGCTGAGCCATAATGTTGGATGGTGAAGTCTGCATATGACTGTGCAATTTTACCATAGCTTTGTCCGTGCTTCCATTGTATTCGGTGAAGGAGTGAACCACCATCAAGAACATAATGCTCCGTTTCTGGTACAGAATCTAGGATTGCATCACTTGCATGATCACAGATCGCGTGCGCTAGTTGTGGTTTATCAGCTTTGCGGAAGACGTTTCCGGCTTCAAAGAGGGCAGGAGGGAAAGGACTGAGTTCGTAACGCATAACCTCCTCCAATGACAGCTCTCCAGTTTGGGAGACAATAAGGAAACGTTGAAAAAGAAGTGCAGAATCAATGATTCGATCAGGAGCAACCTTGATAGACGATTTTTGTCCAAGGGTTATGGCTTTATCCTTTCTACTAAATGAAAATGTGAATGCCGGCTGTCCGATCATTTTGTGCATGATGTTGCGTCCAACAGAGTCATAATCATGCACGTTCACTCCATCCTCAGCGACAACACCTGTAACAACATTCCTTAAAGAAGAGTCTGGAGAGAAAGGTGAACATATAGCAAGTTTTGAAGTGATCTTCTCCAGGTCAGCAGCATCCCTTTTCATCCTTGCCTCTGTTGAATCCTTGTGCTGTTCTGATGTTGTGTATGTCTGGTTTGAGAACTCCTGCATTGCGGTGTTATACTCTGATGTTATGCCCTTTGACATTGTCCAAAGGGATCTCTGATTGTCGGTCATTCCACTTCCATGTGTCATCCCTCCTGTAGTCTTCAATGACCTCATCAATGTTGTTTCGATTACAAGATCTGAGCTGAGGCCTGCCCATGATTGGCTGCTGCGACGGATAACATGAAAACCCTTTTCAAATTGTCTGAAGACATCTGGGTGGTTGATGTGAAGCTGACTCATCTCTTGGACATAAAAGTGTGCCGATTTCAAGTAATTGTAATGCCCAGCCGCAGCGAATATCGGCATGCATTCAGAAACAGCGCGTAGGTGCAAAAGCCAGGAACCTGTGCGATCTGCTGTTATCAGTGACCTAGCAACTTCTAACATGTGTTGGTAATTTAGCCACAACTGACTAGTTTTGGATCTAGCACACAGTTCCATCTTCCTTTTTCCCAGCTCTTCATTTATTGTAATGAGGGTCTCTGATGTGAACACTGTTTCCAATGGCATTTCACCCTTAACTATTGAGGTATACATTGCTTCAGACTGTTCAACCATTGCTGCAAATTCATGACTATCATCTACCATTTCTGATATTATCATGTGGTTAAGACATTTGTCAACCAGAAGATGGCCACGGAATGCTCTCTGAACTGATTTGCCTGTCATCATATGGGCTACTGAGTTCTCCCCATAGACTACCCCTAGAATGTCCTTAAGTCCTGTACCGTCCATCAGTGTACCAATTGCTCCTAGCAAATTCATAAATGTGTGAAATCCTCCTAGGAGCAGGACAAAGGACTTGAGGTGACTGCACTGTGGTGAATCTAGGATTATCTCTGCTGCTTTCCAATATAGGGGTTGGTCAAATGTAACTACTGGGGCAAGGTGGTGTTTGGATGCCAGACCACAAATGAACTCCAGTGTTGACAGAATGCATGTTTTGTCTCCGGAGTACATGTCTATCATTGGTAAGTATCTCACTGAAGACTGCCCTGGATGTTCATCTCCCTTATGAATAATGTGCATCATCCCCTGCCAACCAGGTGCAGGCTGTTTGAAATTGAACGATAACTCCCAAAGCAGATCAACCATCTTGTTACATTCTGCGAGTCTTGGAAGTTCTTTAAATGTGGTGTCTCTGCAAAAGTGTTTGGCAAAGTGATAATCTATTATCACAACTTTTGACCTCTGCACAAGATTCAGTTCATTAATTCTGAACCTCGGAATCCTTTGGTCTGTCTTCTGTCCTGGTGTCAAGGCAGCTATCATGCCCATCCCATGAAATGTCCCTTTCCCATCAATTGTTAGAATATTATGATCTACATTGTCTGCAGCAAATAAGACGGTCGTGTTCAACACATCAATATCCTTACCAAGCATGTTTGGTGCAGTACAATTTGCAGCATTCATTTCAAACCTCTGCAGTTCAGAATAGGAAGAGCAGAATCCCATCTTATTCAGCATATTTACAATGAACCGAGACCAGTTTAAGTGGTGCATTTGCACTGCTAGGCCAATTTGCAAAGGGGCAAGGACAGCTCGTGGTCGGACTGCCTGTATGATTTTGTGGCCAATACTAGCAATTTTCTGCTCTGTCTCTTTACCGACAAACAAAGCTTTTAACACAATGTGGAGTGATTGTGGAATATAATCAAGGGCATTCTGTAGTTTTAGTGTCTCTGTAGTCGGGTACTCATTAACAGGTGGAACATTAGTCATTATGTCACTTTTTATGAGTTTTGCAGCTGTTTCAAGTAAGTGTCTCTTCTCAGACTCTTCATCACTGTTTTGTTTTGTGTTGTTATAGTAGGATCTGAGTATGTCTGATGTTTTCTCTCTTATTGTAACAATACAATCCAAGCCATCTCCTTCTGCAATAAATATGCTATTTGCATATCGTTGCATCAGCAATGTTTTTAGGTATTGATTACTATATGGGATGGAATCGGCCTTAGACAAATACTCTTGCATTTTACACCTAAGTGCAGAAACGGTCAGCTGTCCATCATCATTCATTTCAAAGTAAGCACACATTTTTGAGAAGGCTTGTTCGTGGTCCTCATTCTTTGGCCTTCCAGACTTTCTCCGCTTTGGATTACAATCAGGCTGAAATTCCATGGGAACATCACGGTCACACCGGAAATGTGTGCTACAAGCATTATGATACACACAGTCTGCAGCATGTAGATCACTATTATAGTATTCAATTCTACCTTTGACTTTGAATGACCACTCATCATTTCGTTTATCACAGCTTTGCAATATAGACTTTGCAAAGTTGTCTGTTTTCACGTACCTGTAGTCGGCACGTCCTTCATGAACATTTGTGCCGCAGAAAAGGCAATCAGTTTGGCTATTGAATAGAGCTTCAGACTGCCTAGTACTAGTCCTTTTATTAGTGGTACTTGATTCACCGCTCTGTTTCCTCTGTAAATGTAAATCAATATCTCGGCTATGTATGTACATTTTGCAGGCATTCTGAATGTACTTTCATGCCAGCAGTCACATGAACAGTGTCACCTCTTTTAACACTAGCTTTATTGATCCCATCAGCACCTTTCTGACGAATCTCAACAAAATCACTTCCATCTTCCAATTTACAAATGGGACAGATCTGGGCACTGAATTCACTCATCACTTTAGAAATCAGATAATGGTCAAAAAGAAGGATTCAACTATGCTAGCTTGAGAGCTGGAGAGTGCAAACACCTCTGGCAAAGACTAGGATGAAACTGGGGCTTAAATAACACTGCCAGGCCAGACACGCCCAGGCATGCCCAAACACAGGACTAGGTCAGAAAAGAAAGAAAGAAACTGATTCAGAAAAAGAAGGCTTCAACTATGGTAGTTTGGGAGCTGGAGAGTGCAAACACCTCTAACTATAACAACTATAATGGTCAAAAAGAAGGCTTCAACTATGCTAGCTTGAGAGCTGGAGAGTGCAAACACCTTTTTTAGTAAGCCATTTGTATTTGTATAGTCATTTTAAGCTCCTGGGCGCCAGTTTGGACACCATCTTGAAAATGATGCCTTTCCGGAAGGTGTATTTTCCTAGATTTTTAGTATGTTCACAAGCATGTCTAGAGGTACCAGAATCAAGTGAAAAATCATAGTTATATATTTTTTTCTATTGAGATATATAGCCATTTTAAGCTTGGTCTGCCGCCATTTTGGACGCCATCTTGAAAATTAAGCCTTTCTGGAAGGTGTATTTTCCTAGATTTTTAGTATGTTAGTGAACATGCCCAGAGGTACCAGAATCAGTTGAGAAATCCTTTGCACCATATTCTCAATTTGAGATATAGCCTTTTTAATATCTCCACCGCCATCTGGGACGCCATCTTGGAAATGGCGGCTTTCGGGGGGGTCGACTTTGGTCGACTTTTAGTATGTTATTTAGCACGCCCAATACTATCGGAATCCATCGAAAAACCTTTTGTATCCATTTTTATTTTGGGTTAAGTGCTTTTTTTTCATAGATTGACTCGCCTAAAAGTCAAGAGGGACCTCGTGCTGTCCAGCTACGGATCCGCCCATGACATATTCAGGCTCCTGGACAACAAGTACGGAAACAAGCCGAAGATAGTGCTGCTCATCTTAAAAGAGGTTCATGGACTTTCCCCCGTCAAGGGAAACCAACCAAGAAAGACCATCGAACTAATTTAGGCTGTGGAAAGAGCTCTTCGTGATCTCCAAGTCCTGGGGGAGGAAGATGCCGTGAAGAATCGGGTGGTGGCTCATTCCATCGAGAGTAAGCTGCCTGACACCCTGAAAGAAAAGTGGCTTACGTATAGACTTGACCCTGTAAGCGGCTTTTCACCAGAGACTCACTTTGATTGCCTACTGCAGTACTTGAAGAGACAAGAGGACATCCTTGAGGAGTTGGATCAGCTGCAGCCCAGTCCAGCAGACTATCCTGAGAGACCCAACGACCGAGGTAGAGAAAGGAGAGCATTCACCAAAGCCACAGCGGGAAACACCCAAAAGGGCTCTCAACCAAGCTCATGCATAGCGTGTGGGGATGAAGAGCATGCAGGTAGACTGTTTTCCTGCAAGGTCTTCAAGAGACTAAGCCTGTCCAGCAAGAAGGCTCAGTTAAAGAAATCTGGAGCATGCTTCAAGTGCCTGTGCCTCCATGGTGAAGACGGCAGTTGCACCCAGAAATTCCTCTGTGCAAAGTATGACTGTCGGAAAGGGAGGTCCTCAGACCATAACTACTTGCTCTGTCCGATGCCACCGACCAAGAAGATGGAAAAGAGTGGAGAGCAGAAGGAGCAGAGCTATTCAAAAGTAGAGAGGCGGGGACTTGGACTGACCAATAAACAAGAGGAGCTCCTTGCCAAACTCTCCCCTGAATTAAAAGCAGAGTTCAAGGAAGCGTTCTCAAACAGAACATCAACAACAGTGTGCACCAGCGGTGAGCCAAAAGAATATCCAGTGGTAATGATGCTACTCGAGGTGACAACAAACTCGGGCCAGCTAGTCGGCACTTTGATCGACCTAGCTTCAGATACAAACTACATCTCGAACAAAGCCGCTGATCGTCTGAAACTAAATGGCGAAGACATCAAACTGATTGTCCAAGGAGTTGGAGGGATGGAGAAAACAGTTGCTACCAAAAGGTATTCCTTAAGATTGAGGGTAAAAACCCCCAAAGGAACAGTGGCGGAGCACAAACTCCTTTGTTACGGCTTGGAAAACATCGCAAAGGTGAACCAGGCAGTCACGCCGCAGCAACTCCAAAGGTTCTTCCCAGACGTCGCAGTCAAAGACTTGGTCCGCCCTGAGAAGATCGACCTACTGATCAGTCACAGGGAGGGTCGCCTAGTCCCACAGCCAATCAGAGTGGAGGGAGACCTCGTCCTCTGGGACGGTCCCCTGGGAAAGACTGTTGGTGGAGCTCATCCCGACCTCTTTGAGGCAGTGGACCTAGCGGTGCATAGGTCTGAAATCCACTTTGCACGGTCAATGAGAACAACTTCAAAGGCATACCGAGAGATCCTTGTGGGTCCAGCAGGATCAAGTAAAGCCCAGGTTGAAGATCAAGAAGTACTCCTCCGAAGTACTGCGTCTACCAACAAAGAAGTCATTGAATGGTTCAAGTGGGACAGCGTCGGCGCGGCCTGCGATCCTCAATGTGGCGGCTGCAAGTGCGGTAGATGTCCCCCTGGAGGGAAAGAAATTACCCTAGGAGAGGAAAGAGACCTTGAAAAGATCAAAGGATGTCTCACCTACGTACAATCTGACAAGCACAGCAAATCCCCCCACTGGGACGAGGCTTATCCATGGAGAGGAGACCCCGCGACGCTGCCAGACAACCGACGTGCCGTGGAGGCGACTTTCCGGAACACTGAGAAACGCCTTGAAAGGGAGCCAGAGTGGAAGGCTGCATACAGAGAGCAGATCCACGAGATGGTCTCAAGGGGAGCTGCCGCTAAACTCACCAAAGAGGAAGACGACAGCTGGAAGGGACCAAAGTGGTACATCAGTCATCTGGTCACGCCAAATCCTCACTCATCAACTACCCCTGTGAGAATTGTTTGGAACAGTAGCCAAGAATTCCGAGGGGTGAGTTTAAACGACCTCTTGTACAAGGGACCAGACGTCCTCAATCTGATCAGAGGAGTCCTTCTGAGATTCAGGACTGGGATGTTCGCCGCCCTAGGTGACGTGAGAAAAATGTACAACTCTGTGTGGCTAAAAGACGAAGAAGTTCAACTCCATCGATTCCTCTGGAGAGACAACCCAGAGGACGAAATCGAAGTCTTCGTCGTTGTCAGAGTCAACATCGGAGATAAACCTGCTGGCTGCATCGCTCAGGTCACTATGAGGGAAACGGCAAATCTGCCCCAGTTCGCAGCCATGGTGGAAGAGCGCCGGGTTCTGGTAGAAGACAGCTATGTAGATGACATCCTGACGTCCCACGATGACTTAAAAGAACTGGAGAAGATCACAGGAGGAGTCGAAAAGATCTTGAAAGCTGGAGGCTTCTCCCTTAAACCTTGGGTCTTGTCAGCCCAAAGTGGGAGGTCTGGAACTGCGGACAGCTCCAGTAACGCAAAGACAACTATGTCTGCACCCAAGACTCTGGTGTTACCCAACCAGATGCGGGATGAAGAAAGCAAAGCACTGGGAGTTGGCTACGAACCAGAGACTGACAAGCTTCGCATAATGACGTCCATCAATTTCTCGAGAAAACGAGGCAAGATGAGGACTGGACTCGATCTGCGCCAAGAGGAAGTGAGAAGTAACACTCCAAACCCCTTGACCCGTCGAGTACTGCTAAGCCAGGTCACTGGATTCTACGACCCCATTGGTCTTGCCACACCCGTGAAGCAAAAAGGAGTAATGCTTGTGAGAAGCTCCTACCAAGAGGCAGGCATAGGGAATCAGACCAAAGACACTTGGGATGACCCACTCTCGCCCAAACTCCGGGAGGCTTCCATAACACTCTTCGAGGAGTATGTGAGACTTGGCCAAGTCAGGTTTGAGAGAAGCCTCACACCTCGAGGAGCCATAGGCTGCCCATTGGGCGTAACGTTTTCTGATGGGAGTGAGGCGTCCTACGGTGCCGTGCTCTAGCTCCGGAGACGCAAGATGGGGTCGTCGTGAAGTTGGTTGAATCAAAGGCCAAACTTACTCCTCTCGACCAGAAAGGGGACATAATTAAAGCAGAATTATGCGGCGCTGTCTTTGCGGTCCGTCTAAAGAGATACTTTGAGAAGCACTGCCGCATCAAGGTCGCACGCTGGGTCCACTTTGTGGATAGCCAAACAATTCTGGGAGCGATCCAGAAGGACAGTTATGGCTACCAGACCTTCTTTGCCAACCGCATTGGAGAGATCCAAATGGCTGGACCAGTAGAAGACTGGAGGTGGGTTGATGGAAACCTCAACGTATCGGACATCCTCACAAGGGGAGCAACTCCTGAGGAGCTTGATAATGAGTCAGAGTGGCAACGAGGCCCAGAGTTCCTGAAATGGCCTGAAGCTGAGTGGCCCGTCAAGATGCCCAGTGAAATTGTCACCAGCGTCGCTGATGATGTCAAAAGACTACAGAGAAAGGCGTTCTCAGCTGTAGTCACCAGGGCTCAGTCACAAAAGCTCTCAGGCCCCAGCAATACTGATGTTGGTACAGACTTGAGAGACTCTGCGCTGCAACCACAGCTGAAAGACCAAGGTCCACCTCCAGCAGCAGAAAAGCCAAAAATCCTGGGGTGTTGCTCTCGTAAGCCTTGTCGAGCCCAAACGGTTCAGTAGCTTGACAAAGCTAGGTGGAACTGTCGCCTGGGTCCGACGAGCTGCGGAATCCTGGCTGAGCGCTAAATACCAAGCCTCAGATTCAGCAAAGTGGGAGGCAAGGGGACCAGAGCTCTCTGCAAGAGAGAGAACGGTGGCCTTCCGAGACTTGGCCCTTGCAGCCCAAGACGGCGTAAACTTTCAGGACACAACCCTGAACCGCCTTGTTGTGACCAGAGATGACAACACAGGACTCTTGCTTTGCGGTGGTAGAGTCCAATCGTGGAGTGAAGACGGAACAGCTGTACCGTTAATCCCTTACAAATCATGGCTGGGGACCTTGCTGGCTAGAGAAGCTCATGAGGCCAATCATGAAGGCATTGCAGCCACACTGCTGCGCACAAGAAGAAAGGCTTGGATAGTACAAGGTTGGAGAACTGTCAAAAGGGTGGTCAACGAGTGCATCTCTTGCAAGAAGCAGAGAGCCAAGCTATGCCGGCAAGTGATGGGAAACCTCCCTCCGGAGCGTACCAGCAGGGCAAACCCATTTGAGCATACCACACTGGACCTTTTCGGCCCCTTTGAGGTGAGGGACGCCGTCAAGAAAAGAACCAGGAAGAAGGTATGGGGAGTCGTGTATTGCTGCATGGCTTCCAGGGCCGTCCACGCTGACCTTGTTGACGACCAGTCTTCGGAGAGCTTTCTTCAGGCCTACTCCCGATTCACTGCTCTAAGGGGGCATCCCAGGAGGTTATGGTCGGACAGAGGCTCAAACTTTGTGGGCGCCAAGCCTGCCTTGAGAGAGTTGCACAGGCACCTAGCATGTGTGCAAAAGGCATCGGTCGAGAACGCAGCCACCAAGAATGGCACTGAGTGGCAGTGGGACTTCCATCCTGCAGATTCGCCCCACAGGAACGGAGCAGCAGAGGCAGCTGTTAAGCTCATAAAAAGAGCTCTCAACAGCCTCGAAGGAACCACCAGTTGCTACACCTGGGGGGAGTTCCAGACCCTCCTCTACTCGGCAGCCAATTTAACCAACGAACGACCCATCGACGCCAAGGCACAGGAACAAGAGGACACAGTCGAGTACCTAACTCCTAACTCCCTTATCCTGGGGCGCACCGGACAAGGAGGAGACATGCATGGAATTGATGTGGAAACTCATCCGTGGCGCAGGCTGAGGGCTGTCCAGGCTGGGGTGGACAAGTTCTGGTCAAAATGGAGCGAACTGGCAGGTCCAAACTTGTTCATCCGGCATAAGTGGCACCGAGCAGAGAGGAGTGTCAAGGTTGGAGATGTGGTCTGGATCGCAGACCAGAATGCCTTAAGAGGACAGTTCCGGCTCGGCCGGATCGTCTTCACGTATCCAGACAAGAAGGGGGTAGTCCGTGACGCGGACGTCACAACCTGCATAGGGTTTCCTGCCCCCCCATGTATCCAGGCCCCGGGGAAAGGACTTTACCCTGCCCACAACCATCGTCCTTCGCAGGGATGCGCAGAGGCTGGTGGTCCTGATTCCGGTTGAAGACCAGCAGAAGAAGTCCTCACCATCGGGTACCCAAAAGACTTTGTGACTCTCTTTTGTTTAGTTAGCGGGTAACCCTGTGAGGCAACTGAGTGGTTCAAGGGCAAACCTACACTCAGTAGGAGGAAAGGTGGTGGGGCCCACCTCCTTAGTTAGTTTGTGTTCATGATACGGGTTGTGTTCACAATCTCCCACTTACCTTTGAAGGACACTTTAGTTAAAAGCACTTTAATGTAGATACTTACAACAGTTTGATTTAAGGCTGAGATGCCCATTAACACTCTAGTGACTTGTATTTATAGTGGCCTGTATTTTAGTGGCCTCCTTGGATTGTATCAGTCGGCCAAGTGGGAGGTGTCAAGACTTTTGGTTTATTTAATATAAGGATCAGATATGTAAAGGGGTCTAAATGAGTAAACAGGTGTTTGTGATTGTGACTTGAGCATGCGCAGTTCACGCAGCTGCCTTTCAAATGGTGGCTGGCTGTCATTCTCACTATAGCACTGACAGGATCACATCGCCCATTGGTAAGTGGACTTTATTAAGGGATTGCAATGTTAACTTGGCTATGTCACATATGTACAATGTAATGCATCACGTTGGCTGCTGGCTGCTAATGCAGTCTGCGGATAATATTTGCATAGTGCACGGTGTTAGTGATGCTGGCTGAATGAATGAACGTTGTGTCTGAATGTTTGCCGCTAGCTTGTGGCTAGGCTAACGCACCTCGCCGAAGGTGCAAAGCTGAGCTAGTGTCTTGGTGGCTTTCCCGGTTTGTCACGGTGAGATTCATGTGGGGAACTTTGGTGTGTGTGTGTGTGTTTTGATGAATGAGAACTGCTATCTTGTCCGTTGTGTGTGTGGGTTGCGCTGTGTCTGAGGAGCTCAGTGGCTCACGTTATGGAGGAGGAAGTAAACATTGCCATGCATTCTGGGAAATGCAGTCATTCTAGTTCTCCCTCCTTTCACCCACAATTAAAGGGGACATGACATGCTGGTTTGATAAAGTGTATAATGTAATGTATAATTATAAATAATATAAATATAATTATATATATAATATAATATATAAAATGAATAGTGTATGTATATTTGATAGTGGTATTGATATATTAATATGTATATTGATATTAATATTAATTAATTGATTGGTATTGATATTAATATATATTGTATATTAATATTATGATTAATGTGTATGCACTGCATTTGTTCTGTTTCACAGGTTTTTGACCTATGGTAAGCCTATGGTCAACTGTGGGAATTATAAAGGTTGTATTGTGGAGAAAACATCTCAACTAGTTTGTTTAAATAAACAAACTCTAATGACTAACCATTGAGTCATCCATTGTGTGGTGCCTGTCAGCCCTTTCGGAGGGATTCAAATAGAACATTCTTGAAAGATCCGAACAATCATCACGTCAGTCCCCACTCCCTAACACACTGACTCTGCTTGGGGTGATAAATGAATCAGCTGGGCCTCACAGCGCAAACGCCAGTGGCGTCGCGTGGGTAAAATAACAGGGGAAGCAAAAAAAAAATTATTAAAAAAAATATTATTAAATATTTGTATTAATATATATATATATATATATATATATATATATATATATATATATATATATATATATATATATATATATATATATATTTTTTTTTTTAAGTCAAGCAGTCACCATGTACACTACAGTATGGCTCGGCGGCCAGTCAAACTTTCTTTTTATTTATTTAACAGATTGCAGAATTGGTACAATACAGTACGGCTCAATACACACAATTGTATAAGGGGATGCAGACCAGAGAAAGACGTTTGTCTTGTTTACATCAGGGTCATTAATACTGCTGGAGCATTGGTTCATTTTTGGTCCGATTTTTCCTTGCACGATTTTGCGCGCCGCGTGGGAGCAAATTCGAGACACATATTCGGTTGCAAAAAGGTGTCCCACGGTCTCCTCTATGGCCGTGAATATTTTCACGCGGATCGGAATCACGGCGCGCCCGTGGGACACTTTCCGTTTTGGCGAGTTTATTCCACGCTTTCGGCTTTCCTTTTCTAAGCATTTTCGGGGCTACATGTGAATGAGTAAAAGTTGCGGGACGCCCAGATGTTTCCACGATAGAAAGCTCGCGTGGATCCCATAATAGGCTCACTTAATACAGCGTTTTTAAAATCACGCGACATTTTCAGGGTCGCGAGCCGACCTTTTCCCCTCGTTTTCGATGATGGAAGTGATTTAGGAAAAGCTTCGGCACGCCGAGAGATACCCGTGGATTTAATCTTGCGAGGATCGGGGCAATATTCGGCCCGTGGGAGCAGTCACGGGTTAATACAATTTTCAGAGTGCAGAGGGGATGCCAGACTAATTATTCTGCTCACAGCCCCGTTTTAAACTTTTAAGGTGTGGCAGTCAGCTCGAATCTGATTGGCTAGTATCGGTTTTGGACTCTACATACATGAATCACATGGTTGAGGCTGGAGAAAGACACCTACCCCCTGCCTCTCCTCTAGCTGCAGTGAGCATAGTGAGTCTGACAGTGTGTTAGAGAGAGTGAGAAGGAGAAGAGGGAGACATTTAAAAAAAAAAAAAATTATAACACAGATGCACAGATGAAAAAGAATGTAAACTATATTAAAAAAAAATTATATATATTTTTTTTTTTTCATATTTCATATTTGATATTAATTCATATTTTGATAGGGAGGCCTGGCTTCCGTTGGCTTCCATAAGGATTCGCCACTGGCAAACGCACCAGTCGCGCTCGAAGGCGGGCGCACGACTCGCGGGCTGGAATCGATCGTTTTCGCTTTGGTTGGATTCAGAGACGTGCGCCATGCGCATTTTCACAGAAATACACTCAATATCTGCATTATTACCACATATAGATGTTGTTCAACCAGCTAATGTGTCTGTATCTTTCCCAATACAAATAAACCATATTACTATACTTTTTCAGGAGTACAGTCACACTGATCATCATTCTAAAATGAATTCTAACATTCTAATTAATTATAAAATAACTGTACATGCAAAATGGACAATAGAACACTGGAACTGGAAATCTTAAAAAAAAAAAAATCTTCAAACGGGGACTGACTTCGCAATAGACTAGGCATTTAGCTCTGTTCCAATGTAAATGTGCCTTCCTCCGTGCACTTTCGCCCGCTCTGAAGTCGGCCTCGGTGTGCCAGGCCATGCACGCTGTTCTCGCACGGAACCCGCGGGTGCATGTGTGTGCGACTGGTGTGTTTGTTCTGTCAGTGGGCGACGTTTCTATCGCCCCAGAAGAGAGGGGGGAATGAACAGGAAGCACAATGATTTATATTTTATATATTACACGTTATTGTGCATTTTAAAACACAAACATACTTAAAATTAGGAATTATTTATTAAAATCTTTTTTTTAATATTTTTAGCAGTCGAAATCTACTATTAACACTTTGGATGCCACGCCTCCCCGTCTCAAAACATGGTTGAATGCCGCCACCCACTTCAATGATAGCGCTCTCATATTTGTGAACGCATAAACGATCTTAAATTATGTGTCTAATCTGGCCGTCGCTTATCAATGACTTGTTTGCAGTCAACATTGTCGAAACGGATTGTTTTTTTTTTTAATCGGTTCATTTCCATTTTATACCATTTTGAAAAACCCTCGTTTTCTTGAAAGTTTCAGGAAAATATAAAGATTCTGTGATAAACGCCCTTTACTGAAATATTCTAGAATACACAAAAAAACTTTCAAATTTTTCGGCCTATTTATGAATAGTTTTCAAATAAACGCTAGATTATCGATAGTATATGTGTACTTATGCACGCTAGAGAAGCGGGCTGAAAAATCGATTCTCTCATTTCCTGATCAGCACACACACACACGCTGATATCTCTGTGAAAAAAGGTCTGATTATCCTAAGACTGATCAAATAAATTCCTTACCTCAGATCAGATGTTCTCCAAAAATATTATTCCAATTCCTGATCGCCATTCCAAATATCGATCGCGTTTATCGATCCAGCGCTGGGTACTGGAAATATGTATTCCACGCTGTTTTGCGGCTCGGCAATGACTTGGATCCTCTCGGATGGCTTGCCGGAGAAGTAAAATGAGGAAACTGGATTCCCCCGCCCCCCCCCCCCCATGTGTTTCATTCAGTCTAATCCAATGAGGTGCAGTACAACAGGGAGAGACGATAGGGGCGGTATTTTCCCAATGGAGCTCAGAGAGTTTGCAGCACTAACGTGAGACTAGATTGATGAAATATGAATTCAAATCGCTAATAAAAAGAAAAACGCTATTTGTTGTCGCTGGCACTCAATGGTCGGCATGAACTAACGACATAAAGCGTCGTTGGCACTCAAAGTGTTAAAATCCAAAACCACTTTCCACCAGGGGGACCCTAGCGCCCTCTAGTGACCAGCCGCCACTACATGAATCGATTCATACCCACTAAAAGGTCCTGGTTAGAAGTTAGATTGTAGTAAAATGGGTATTTTGAGTGTGCAAAATTACAACATATTTAAATTTGAATGTATTCACACACACACACGATCATCAAAATTGTGTGCGTGTGCCAGGTCTCCCAAGAAGCTATTTAAAGCTTTTGGAGGGAGCCTGATCACAAATAACATATTAATGGCCTCCAAATATGGACAACATATAACATGCATAAGCTTACATAAATAAATAAATAAATAAATAAATAAATAAATAAATAAATAAATACAGACAATATTCCCAAGTTTTGTTACTATTTAGATATGATTTGAGCAATTTCTCTGTGATTTGTTGAAGGTTGAGGTGGATTTTGACTGTTTCAGACTCTCGTCGAGCTCGTTCCAGATCTGCGGGCCCCTGCACGCTATACTCAGGCTGGCACATTTGAGCTTTCTCCTCTTACCAAAGATAAGATGCTTATTCCTAGTGTTATGAATGTGCAGGGGACGGCAGACTGGGACAAGCTCAGGCAGTCTGTGATTCATGTTATACACAACTTGATACATCATTGAAGCATTTGTGGACATTAAAATCAGCAAGCCTCAGGAGACCAAAGCGATGGATAGAGGATTGATTGAAAACTTTAATTAACAGATTGCAGAATGGGTACAGTACAGCCCAATACACACAATTGTTAAGGGGATGCAGACCAGAGAAAGACGTTTCATCTTGTTTAGATCAGGGTCCCCCATTTTCAATTCATAATGAGTGTGACGTGTGGGCGTATTAAACCCGGACCATGACACAACTTGTAAGATTTTCTTTTGCAAACATTAGTTTCTTGAGATGGCTGGGGTAAGTGTTGCACCATATATGACATTACAGTAAATAATGTGGGGTTCAAACAAAGTTGTATAGAGAGCAGTGGCGAATCCTTATGGAAGCCAACGGAAGCCAGGCCTCCCTATTAAAATATGAATTAATATCAAATATGAAAAAAAATATATATATATATATTTTTTAATATAGTTTACATTCTTTTTCATCTGTGCATCTGTGTTGTAATTTTTTTTTTTTTTTTTTTTTAAACGTCTCCCTCTTCTCCTTCTCACTCCCTCTAACACACTGTGCTCACTGCAGCTATATTGATTGATTGATTGAATAGTTTATTGGTTTAGAATGGAAAATCCTGGATCACAATATGAAAACAGGTATACATTTTCTCCATTTACCAATAGGATTTCATAAAACACAATAAAGCCATAGGCTTGTTTCCATTGTGGTCCTTCATCATTGGTGTCAGTGGATTTATGTACTGGTGTGTGGACATGGGTGTTTGTAGTGTCTGTATGTCAGGATGTGTGGTATAAAAACAAAAAAATACATACAATAATATTCCATTTTATAGACAATAACAGAATAAAAAAGGAACACCACATATTAAAACCCTTTGTTCACTACTCCCAGCTTCTGCTACTTATGATCCACCTCTTTATAGCTAATTTAAAAGTGGAGAAGGGGCTTATGGTCTTCAACTCCATTGGTAGGCTATTCCATTGTACTGCTGCTGAATATAGGAATGCGTTTTGGCCTATTTTCCTATTGCATCTCACTGGGACGATGTCTGTAGGGCTCCCCCTGGTGGCGTGTCCGTGTACATCCCTTACCATGTTAAAATATCCACTGAGGTACTGAGGGACAGTATTCCTGAGTATCCTATGTGTTATGTTGAGTTTTATTTGAGACACCCTCTCCTCAACCCTGAGCCATTTGAGGCTGTTAAAATGTGTCTGTGTAAGGTGAGTCCTGAGATGGAGTTTTAAAATCATTCTAACTAATTTGTTCTGAGCTGTCTGTAGCCTACCTTTCAGTGCTACTGTGATGCCAGTGTACCAGGAGGAGCATGCATAGTCATAATGACATTGGATCAGTGCCCCTGCCAGGACTTCCATTGCTGACCTGTTAATATAGGTGGACACTCTACCGAGAGATTTTGTTCTCTGATTGATCTTTGTGACCACCTTTTGTGCCATGCTCACCCCTGATAAGGTGTTGTCCAAAATACATCCTAAGTATGTGACTTCCTCCTTTGCTGTTAACTCGATATCTCCTACCACTACCTTGAACCCAGGAGACCTCTTAAGTCGTATATGGCCGAGCCAAAAAGGATAGCTTCGGTTTTACCCAGGTGTAGGGATAACCTGTTTTCGACCAGCCAATGACTGATCTTGAGAAGCTCTAGACTGAGTGACCTCTCTACTTCTCTTTTGTCCTGATGGGAGACCATGAGTGCAGCATCGTCCGCAAATAAAAACAGTTTACAATCACATGCAGTTTTCATGTCATTGATATATAAAAGAAATAAAAGTGGTCCTAAAATACTTCCTTGCGGCACCCCGCACGTCTGTTGGAGTGAGGAGGATATGGTCCCATTCATTTCCACTACTTGTTTCCTGCCTCTCAGATAAGACTCCATCCACCTTAAGGATATACTGTTAAAACCCATAGCCTTCAGTTTATATAAAAGTATGTCGTGGTTAACAGTGTCGAAGGCTTTTTGTAAGTCTATTAAAACCATCCCACAGAATTGACCTTTGTCCACCTCTGTTCTAATTTGGTCTGTCAGATATAATAAACATGTGTATAGAGGAGAGGAGGCAGGGGGTAGGTCTCTTTCTCCAGCCTCAACCATGTGATTCATGTATCTAGAGTCCAAAACCGATCCTAGCCAATCAGATTCGAGCTGACTGCCACACCCTAAAAGTTTAAAACGGGGCTGTGAGAAGAATCCAGAGTGTGGCCTCCCCTCTGCACACCTCCCCTCTGCACTCTGAACATTGTATTAACCCGTGACTGCTCCCCCGGGCCGAATATTGCCCCGATCCTCGCGAGATTAAATCCACGGGTACCTCTCGGCGTGCAGAAGCTTTTCCTAAATCACTTCCATCATCGAAAACGAGGGGAAAAGGTCAGCTCGCGACCCTGAAAATGTTGCGTGATTTTAAAAACGCTGTATTAAGTGAGCCTATTATGGGATCCACGCGAGCTTTCTATCGTGGAAACATCTGGGCGTCCCGCAACTTTTACTCATTCACATGTAGCCCCGAAAATTCCTTAGAAAAGGAAAGCCGCAAGTGTGGAATAAACTCGCAGAAACGGAAAAGTGTCCCACGGGCGCGCCGTGATTCCGATCCGCGTGAAAATATTCACGGCCATAGAGGAGACCGTGGGACACCTTTTTGCAACCGAATATGTCTCGAATTTGCTCCCATTGGTAAATGACCAAGTATGGCTTTGTCAGTATTCCAATGTACAGTGTCCCCTACCCCCCCCACCTCCAATGTACAGCCCCCCCCCCCAATGTACAGTTTCCACGTCAAATGTATATACACTTTTTCTGGACACTTTTTGTATCACAAACAGTACTGTATTTGCAAATCTGGTATGTCATAAATGTATATATGTAGCAGTAGCTACTGTCTATCTGTATGTCGTGTGCGTCATATATGTTATGATGAATTGAAAATGGGGGACCCTGATGTAAACAAGACGAAAGTCTTTCTCTGGTCTGCATCCCCTTAACAATTGTATGTATTGAGCTGTACTGCACTGTACCCATTCTGCAATCTGTTAATAAACTTTTCAATCAATCAATCAATCAAGCTACTTGTTTCACCTGCTATCTGGTTGGTTGGGTCTAAATTCAACCAAAAAGATTCAATAGATATGATTGTGTCAATAAACAATCACACGGATAATGACTCAATTCTCCAAGATGGTTCCAATCCTTAGGCCAGCTCTGAAAATCTGGGTGGTGGAACAGAGCAAAAAAACGAAATCTCTTACCTTAACAAGTAGGCCTACTGACTAAATGCTATAGAGCAAGGCATCAAACCCCTTAACTGCTACAAGAGTGCAACACTGGTAAAAAAAAAAAAAAAAAAGTAAAACACTGGGCAGCTCCCACACATAATTAATGTTATTAACTTTCACAATAGAAGTGGAAAGTAACCATTTACCTTAATCATGTGCTGTACTTTAATGACTGCTGTAATTTCTAGCACAGTATTTGTACTTTACTCGAGTATTTCCATTTTGGGTGACATTTCAAAAGGAACTCTTTACTCACATTACACCTTTAATATCAAGAAATACCTTAATACTTTTACTTGTGTAGAATTGGGAGTTAAGGACTTTTTACTATTACAATAGTGCTATTCTAACATGTAACATGTCTCTACTACTATGCACTCAACACTGTAGCACTCAAGTTTCAACACTTTGATGAACATTGTTACTCAGCTGAAAGAGTTGTGCCCTTCCTGCCGACTTGTCATCCAGAACTTTTAAGTGGCTTTGGATAAAAGCGTCCAGCTAAATAACTAAATGTAATGTATTCAATCGGGGTATTTCTACTTTGACTCAAGTAAAGGTTTTGGGTGCTTCTTCCAGTTGGTTGCCGATAAGTAGTGACTTAAGTACCGATGGACGTTTTCTAGGAAACATGTTAAAGACGACACAAGACACCAAACATAAAATTCAAACATATTTATATCAACTCCAGCAAAAATACAAGTTCTTAACATAAAAGATGCATCATTCCTGGGATTAACACAAATAAAAGCATTGTTATTCTTTCCGATATACAAAATCAAAATCTATAAATAGCAACTGTAATGAATAAAACATGTTTCAAGTCAGATATTTGGTGGGTTGTTTAATTTAGGTCTATTGAATGCAATTGCCTACACGATGGGGTTCTTAAATAACAATAAAAAGTTTAAACATGATTTGCATTTACAAGTGATTACTTTTCTAAAGAGAAATAACCATAATAAAAATAACACTGTGCTAAAAAAACTAATATTTCCTTTGATCATACACTAACGGAGGGTACTATTGCAGAAGTACAGCAACTTCACACCATGAAAACATCTGCCAGACGGTAAGTAAAGAAGAAGAAAAAAGTTAATCTAACAAAAATAAACATTCATACATATTGGGATGTACTACCTCACTGAGAAGTTGACTCGCAAAGAAAAAAAAGAACAAGAGAACAACATTATTTCCTCAAATGAAGACTATATGTTATGTCTATATACTGAGACGAGATTAAGTGGGAGACAATGTGATTTCTGCACAGAACCAAATCGGGAAGAAATGCATCATCCAGTAATGCATCATTAATGCTGAAAGAGATACAGCGTATTCAACTAACTAATACTCGATCCTCGCCAAGGTGATCACCAAGCCACCCTTACAAAGTCAACCCGACACCTTTTCAGTATAGCTTAACGATAAGCACTGTAATGTGCATGCATAGTCTTGAACGGGTTTGAATCAACCGATCTGGAGTATTCTGAAAGCACAGACACATACTGTATATATATCACTGGAATTTAGCTGTAAGTAGTGAGTTGCAAAAGTGGATTTGCAATAGTTTTCACATTAACAAGACTATAAAAGCATGCAATCGCAGGGAAAATAGTCACAAGGAGAAGTCACAAATATAAGCGGATGACAATAGAGATGATGTCCAGGAGTTAACGGTAACATAAATCATTCTTAAAGCTGCCCAGATAAACATCTAAACAAAGTTAAACCTTGTGTTTTGTCATGATACAGAAAGGGGTAGTTGTCTTGGACCATCTACCACAGACCCAGGACTGCTTCAACATCTACCACAGACTCAGGACTGCTTCAACATCTACCACAGACCCAGGACTGCTTCAACATCTACCACAGACCCAGGACTGCTTCAACATCGACCACAGACCCAGGACTGCTTCAACATCTACCACAGACCCAGGACTGCTTCAACATCCACCACAGACCCAGGACTGCTTCAACGTCCACCACAGACTCAGGACTGCTTCAACATCTACCACAGACTCAGGACTGCTTCAACATCCACCACAGACTCAGGACTGCTTCAACATCCACCACAGACTCAGGACTGCTTCAACATCCACCACAGACTCAGGACTGCTTCAACATCCACCACAGACTCAGGACTGCTTCAACATCCACCACAGACCCAGCCAGGACTGCTTCAACATCTAACAAAGCTAGAAGAACAAGTAACTCAGCCGAATAGAGAAATGATCAGAAATCATAATGCATCAGTCTTTTGACATAGTATTCAAAATAAAAGGAACTACACTGTAAGCAAAGAAGCACATAATGAGTAAGCATGATGGGACATAACGCATGTTGACTGCCTCTCATCAACAAGGAAAATAAAAGAAATAAAACTGTGCAAAAGCAAGAGAACTGAGGCTTCACATTTAGCAACACATTTCTATTACTTTACACTTCATAAATAAGGCACCTGGTCACGACGGTCGACACGCTCACAATGCTCTGATTGCAAGACAGGCTGGAGACACAGATGACCTAATTATCAGTCAAAACATGCTTCTGGTTTCATGCACAGAGAGACGCAATATCTTCAGCACCGTGCACCACGTATGGGACGTGCAATTTGTCCAGAACATATTTACAAAACGAGAAGGGAAAATGTGGATGAAATGAAAGTCACTGTCATCTTAATAGCAAATACCATGGCCATCAAAGCTTCATGTATACCATGGCCATCAAAGCTTCATGTATACCAATTTGTGAAAAGGATTTTCAATGTGGCATCTATGTTATCTCCAGCCGTGCCATTGAGTGCTGAAACACAAAATCAAGAGGCAAACTGATCCACACCATGTGGGACCTTGTATGGAGTCCCTCAACGCATACAGCAAGCACTCCCGTCACTATTTGCATTTCAAATCTGAAGCTTGACAAAAGCACCCATCAATCTCAAATATCAACCTCTAAAACTCCCCCTTTTCCCCACCAGAACAATAGTATATTTTTCTAGTTTTGACAAGAATGCACAAAAATAGTAAAAAAGAAAAAGAAAAACAATAATAATAAAATAAACATTCTCTTAACTGTGGTCTCTGTCTACAAGTAAGCTTTATTTCGCATGAGACATCCTGGTGCGTTTAGCTGGGGTCGGTACAGGCTCCTGAGCTTTCTTTGACGCAGATTTTGGTGTCCCAGTCCGTGAAGGTGTTGGCACCTGAGCCTTTCTGGTGGCAGATTTTGGAGTCCCACTTCTTGTCGGCGTGGCCTCCCGAGCTCTCTTGGCAGTAGATTTAAGAGTCCCACTTTGCGTCACTGTAGGCTTTGAGGCCCTCTTTGGGGCAGAGTCCGGGCTCCCAGGCAGTGGCAACGTTGCCTCAATCTTCCTCTGGGACCTTGTCAGTACCTGATCAGCAGCAGGAGTCGTCGGGGTAATGTCCATGTTTTGCTGCAAAGTTTTGATGGCATTCTCTGCACCTTTATTTTCAGTAGCTCTACTCGGAGTGACTCTACTTTGCGACAGTTCCTTTGTTTGGGCTTTTGCACTCGCTCTCGGCAGTGTTGCTCTCGGCGGTGTTGCTCTCGGCGGTGTTGCTCTCGGTGGTGTTGCTCTCGGCGGAGTTGCTCTCGGCGGTGTTGCTCTCGGCGGTGTTGCTCTCGGCGGTGTTGCTCTCGGCGGTGTTGCTCTCGGCGGTGTTGCTCTCGGTGGTGTTGCTCTCGGGGGGATGGGCTTTTCCACCACAGTTTTCTCTGCTTCCAGCTGCTTTTTATTTGACGTCTGGACCAGGGTGTCTTTCGCCGTTTTGGGGGTCCCTGGTCTTTGAGAACTTCTCTGTAGTGATTCAGCATCTTTCTTGACCAGATCCCTTGCCGCTCTACTACTGGCCGCAGTATTTACAGTCTTCTCCTGAACGACAGGCTTTACTGGGATCTTTCTGCCAGGCGATGTTTTCCTTCTCTCGATTTTGGCAACAGACTCCTTCAATCTTTTACCAACAGGTAGAGGGGATTTCTGCCCCTTAACTGCTGATTTAAGGTTTGATTTTGAGGCAGACTTGGAGGCAGTCGCATTGGTGACTTTCAGGCTTTTCCTCGAGGCTTCTTTCAATCGGACTGAGGTTTGCTGAACCTGCATTTTCTCTCGGATGTTGGAGTACTTCCTCAGTATCCTGGCACTGGCTGGATTCTTGGATTTAGCTGACGCCTTCTGAGGTTCTGCCACTGGTGTCAGAACTTCGACAGAGGAACCGTGGGGCTTCGTGAAGATACGAGTAGCAGTAGGAAGTTCCTTACTCTCTTTCCCTTTGATGACACCGGCCTCTTGCTCCAGAACTTTAGCAATGAGCTTCTGACTCCGGGGGTTGCTCTTTACGGGCGAGGCGATGGCAAACTTCTTCAAGTGTTTCTTCAGGCGCTCTGCCTGTAGGCTGGGAAATACCCCCTGGGAGGTCCCTGGGACACCGGAGGAGCTGTGGAAGCACAGCTGTGTTTCTGATGGATGACGCGTGTTCACATTCTTGGTAATGACGAGGGATTTTGTTTCTGTTGACTCAAAGAACCAGCGACAAATACTGGAGAGGGCAAAGTTTTTCATGAAAAGCATCTGTGCTGGTGAGTATCTCTGGTGCTCCAGGGACTTTGGTTTTCGTGTTCTGCGTTTGCTCTTCCATATAGCTGCCTGTCTGTCTGTCTTGTTTTTGTATTTTGTTGCTGGCTGGCCCTCTTTATCCAACTGAACCCAACCTTTCTGCATCTTATCAAACTTTATGTTCAGGTTTGTGATTAGCTGTTGGTTCTCTTCTCCATTAAGAGCTTCTAAGAACTTGCTAGCAGTTTGCTTTCGGGGCTCATGTTTGGAAGAGGTGCTAGGAGTTGAACCGGGTGGCGACACAACGCTGGCAGACAAGGAAGACCTCGTTGGAGTCTTGATGATCTTTTCCGACCTCATTCTGACGGGTGATATCAGTTCCCTCGGTTTCTCAGCCATGTTAGGTGCACTGGTGGAAGGCGAAGCCAGACTCTGTGACCTCAAAGATAATATCTTGTTATCCGCTGGGCTTGTCTGACTATTAGACTGAGTAGGTAAGTCAGCCTTACTGCTCTCACTTCTCAATGGCATCCTGGCAGGTTTGTCTGAAGCAGAGGAGCTACTCGATTCTCCACCTGAGGCCTTGTCATCCAAGAGGGACCCCTCTGGCTTCTTCTGCAAAGTAAATTTATTGGCTTCTTCCTCCTTTTGGAGAAGCCGTTTACTTCTGAATGGAGGACTCTGTGGTTGCATGTCATCCTTTATAACACCTTGACTTTGTAATGGACTGGATACCTCGTTGCTAACTTGCTGTGTGTCATTCTTATCGACTTCCGTTGGAACCTTCGCAGACCTACCTCTCTTTTTGGCCTGCAATTTACTTTCCACCTCAGTTTTTTGTATGTCCCTGGGGGCCGTGTCTGCTAGCGGAGCTTTTACAGTGTTCGACTCCTCCGTACTCTGTGGGACCACACTCTGTTGGCATTGCTCAGGGGCTGTGGAAGGAAGTGAACTAATATTGGGAGAAGAAACGGGGAGGGGAGAAACGGAGTCAAGAGGGGGAGGACAAGAAATAGGGAGAGAAGGCAGACCCTCTACTGATGGACGAGAACGGGAGGTGGTAGGACGTTGCAAGACAGGGGAAGCAGCAGTGTCAGCAGGGGGAGGCGATACAGCGGTTCCCTCTTGCTTTAGTCTGGCTGATCCGAGGGGATATTTGGACGAATGGCTCTGGGGAGAATCAACTGTCTTTTCTAGAGGGGCAGGTAAAGTGTCTTGCATACCCTGAGCTGTTGTTTGTGGTTCAGTTTGTTTGGCTCTTGGTCCCGACTTTCTCTTACTTGGTCCTGACTTTCCCTTACTTGGTCCCGACTTTTTCTTACTTGGTTTTGCAAGTGACATTGAGGAAGGTTTAGATGCTGAGCTCGGTGTGCTCTCGGGATGAGGATCTTCCACTTGTGCAATCACAGGTGTATCCTCGATAGGTTTTACAGAGGATTCCTCCTCCGTTAAATGATTTGGCGAAGGACTATTTTCAACAGGTACATCAACATCTGTCTTTTTAGGCGTCTTCAGACTAGATTTCAAAGGTCTTTTCTTTAGTGGTGGGGGACTAGCAAATGATCTTCTACGTAAACTTCTGTCGGACTGCGATATTGGTCTGCCGTTAACATATCCCACGATCACGCTTTTTGTGTCTCTTAACCTCTTGGGCAGAGAAATGACCACACCCCGTTTTCTACGCCATGGGGGCAATTCCATCAAAAGTGCCTCAAGACTCTTTGTAGACACGTCGTATTCTTCTTCTTCGTCATCATTGTTATTCGTTCCCTCCGCAGGCTCCACTGACACCAGGTCACGCTTAACGGTCTCCACTGACACCAGGTCACTCTCAACAGTCTCCACCGTCACCAGGTCACGCTTAACGGTCTCCACCGACACCAGGTCACTCTTAACGGTCTCCACCGACACCAGGTCACTCTCAACAGTCTCCACCGACACCAGGTCACTCTTAACGGTCTCCACCGACACCAGGTCACTCTTAACGGTCTCCACCGACACCAGGTCACTCTCAACAGTCTCCACCATCACCAGGTCACGCTTAACGGTCTCCACCGACACCAGGTCACTCTTAACGGTCTCCACCGACACCAGGTCACTCTCAACAGTCTCCACCATGACCAGGTCACTCTTAACCATCTCCACCGACACCACGTCACTCTTAACAGGTTCAACTGTGTCGACTTCCTGTGCTGTCACAATGTCCTCTGCTGGAGCCTCGTCTGTGTTATTATTCTCCACTATTCCAGAGTCGTCAGGGAGTTTCTGTGTCTCTGGTTGAGGCTCCCCTGGTTGCCAATCTTCTATGCTCTCTGCTTCTTCCACATCGGCCTCCTTCTCTTCTGTGTTTACCTCAGCTGGAGCCAGAGTGTCAGCCTCCTGCGGTTGTTTAGACTGACTGCTCTTGACCTCCTCCTCTGACACATGCTGGGGATTGGTTTCCTCTGCTTTCTCATTATCCAACAGTTCCAGTCCCATCTCTGTCACCATTACTTGCTCATTGACTTTATTTAAAACCTCATCCATCTCGTGTCTCTCTTCCTCTGTTTCAAGTGGACCCTGGCTAACACTCTCCTCTGATAAACCCTTTTCTACTGTCCGACCATAATCAGTGGCTCCGTCTTCCACTACAGCCTCCTGTGACGAATCCCTTTCTATCGTCTGATCAGAATCAGTGGGCGATTCTTCCATTACATTGTCCTCTGACAAATCCCCTTCTCTTTTCTGCCCTGAATCAGTGGCCGATTCTTCCACTACACCCTCCTCTGATAAATCCCCTTCTTTTATCTGCCCTGAATCAGTCACCGATTCTTCCATTACATTCTCCTCTGACAAACCCCCTTCTTTTTTCTGCCCTGAATCAGTGGCCGATTCTTCCACTACACCCTCCTCTGATAAATCCCCTTCTTTTATCTGCCCTGAATCAGTGGCTGATTCTTCCACTACACCCTCCTCTGATAAATCCCCTTCTTTTATCTGCCCTGAATCAGTGGCTGATTCTTCCACTACACCCTCCTCTGATAAATCCCCTTCTTTTATCTGCCCTGAATCAGTCACCGATTCTTCCACTACACCCGCCTCTGATAAATCCCCTTCTTTTATCTGCCCTGAATCAGTCACCGATTCTTCCACTACACCCTCCTCTGATAAATCCCCTTCTTTTATCTGCCCTGAATCAGTCGCCGATTCTTCCACTACACCCTCCTCTGATAAATCCCCTTCTTTTATCCGCCCTGAATCAGTGGCTGATTCTTCCACTACACCCTCCTCTGATGAATCCCCTTCTTTTATCTGCCCTGAATCAGTGGCTGATTCTTCCACTACACCCTCCTCTGATGAATCCCTTTCTATCGTCTTACCAGAATCACCAGCGGTTTCTTCCACTACACCCTCCACTGATAAATCCCTTTCTACTGTCTCCCCAGAATCACTGGCTGTGTCTTGCCCTACATCAGTACTTGCACCTGTTTCTGTGTTCTCTGTAGGGGAGGTCAGGGGAGATGAAGGCGTGGACTGCTCCTTGCTCTGACTCTGATCTGTCTGACTGGTCTCAACTATAATGTCATGTTCACTGCCTGCTGCCTCCAACACATCCCCAGTTCCTGGCATCTCCCAGTCAGCCTGCTCTGAGGGAGTCTCCACACAGCCTGCAGCAAAGGGCATATCCACAAGTGGTACACCATCGTGCTTGGCAAGCATCTGCTTTGGGGTAACCAAGGTGATGAGCTCTGGCAATGGGTTAGGATGATAGTTTCCTCTCTCGTTGCGATCAGCTAAGGTGCGGACCGTTTTTAGCTCCCACATCTCCTCTACATACATATGCCCTCTGGTGCTTTTCCTGGCATTGCGCCGTGGGTGCATGTGACGCCGTTGTTCCCTCAGACACTCTGTAATTGGTTTGTCAATATAAACAATGTCACAATGGCCTAGATCGGGGTCTGTTACCACCCTACAAGCAGAATCCCTGGTTCGATGGTCAGAGGACCCCCTGATGGTCTTCCTGGCGGTCCGAGGTGAGTCTGGCGGAAAACCGCTGAAAGTCTTGTAAGCTGAAAACTGTTTTATTGTTGAGTCTTTGGTATGCCCGAGAATATCTCTCTGCCTGGCCTGATGTGCATGACTGTGTCTTTTTGCTGGGGAGCTGAGTCTAGCACTCTGAGACTCTGCTCTGTTAGATGAATCAGAAATACCATGCTTCTCCTCCAGAGAGCCAGGCTGAGGTATAAGAGCAGTGGTGAGCACGCATGACAGCTTCTTACCGTCTGCAAGGTTGCTGGTCTTCATTATTTTCATCTTAAGAGGGGCATGATCACTATGACGGTTCTTCTCTGCATCCACTGTGGGGGAGACCAAAGCCTTGGCGGCCCCTGAACCAGACGCACGGAGATCCAAAGGAGGGCCAGTGTTGGTGGATGTTTTCACTGTAACGGGCGTCTCGGGGGGGTTCTCCAGCTTCGCAAAGCTACCGGGGACGACGTGAGACATTTCATGTACCTCCAAATAGCCTTTGGGAGTGGATGAAATGGGAAACCATGCAGGGGTGTCCATGCTGGACGCTGCGCTGGAAGTCGTGGCTCCCTGGTTTACGAAGACAGGGTTTGAGACTTGTGATGTGCTGGAAGATATTGCCTTGACCTCGGTCTGGAGGAAGCCCAGTGCATCTACAATCTGCCTCTGGTGATGGGAACACAGTTTGGCCATGAACTGCTCCAGGGTGGAGGTGGACTGCAGGTCCTTTGCTTTTGCAGTACGCAGGTCCAGAGACTCACTGAGGAAAACAACAACATAGGATAGGTTTAATCACAATGTGCAGCAGCTCCAACAGTATCAAAACAGTTCAAAGTTGTTCTCAACATAGACCCCATTTACCTATTACCTTGCATCATACAGATCTATTCAGACCAAAATCTCACCCGTTGGGACTGTGGGTGAGCGAGTTTGCTTTTTCTGGGCATTCATATGTTGGCTGCAGTCCCAACTGCAATTCATCCAGGCTACAATCAAAACAATGTCCTCAAAAGCAGCCAAAAAGTCTTCAACTCTGAAAGGACTTGTTGTGCTTACACACGGCAACATTGCAGCCGGGAGAGACGCAGCCAACTCGAGCACTCGTAAAAACACCACTTGCTCCATCCTGGTTTGATAATACAAAATAACCAGAATGATCATTTAACCCTCCAGTCACCCTTGTCGCAATTCTCGTCAAATAGCCTTTTTTCACGTGTTTGTGGATAGCGTTGGCTATATTTTATGTATACCGTATGCCAGGAAAGTAAGTAGCTCAGTATCACATATTTGAGTCACATTACAATAATCCATGTTTTTTTCTTTAAAAAAATCACTATTACCGTAAGCACGTGGAATAAAAGTGTCACACCTTGCAACCTAATCGCAGAAATGAACAAGTTGACTCCCATGTTAAAACACACATTTTTAATACACAGCCTGTAGTTTAAAATGAGAAGGATGATAAAAGGATGGATGAGGCCTCCAAGAGGTAGTTTGTGCATTTCTTTTATATGGTTAGGGTTAGGGTAACCCTAACCCCCTAATTTTTTTTGTTAAAATCCCGAAAATGAATAAATATTCGATATGTATGGTGAGGACTGAAGTTAATGATATTCATGAAAAAAAATTGGAGCAATACATGAAACGGATATGTTTTACTGAGATCGCAGTTTTTGGCAAAGGGCTAAAGGTGTGATTATTTTAAAGGTTAACTCAAGGGTTAAACAAGAGCAGGTATGGACAGTGGTGCGTTATTGAAATCATCTGAGGTTGCACGCACCTAATGTCGCCGCGCGCGCTCCCGCGAATGCGCATTTAATGTCCCCTCGCTTGAGCAGACTAAAGACAGTGCCTAATTGCCTCTACGAATGGAATGTAACACATGTCATTCACAACAAGTTAGGTGTGAATGTATCTGAGAACGTATTTAAACACACCTGACGACCGGCGCTATTGATATGCAAATAGCGAGTACTTATCTGGGGTTGCACAGAGTGCAACCCCGTCCCATGAAGAACGCATGCCTGGGTATGGAGTCATTGAATAGAACAGGGGTGCAGTCGTGCACACACGCGGTTACACGGCATGTTATTAGTAGTCACTCAGGGCAGAAGTGCGCGCAATGATAAGTACCCGGCCGTTGTAGAAAGCTACCCGGCCGGCGGCCGGCACTTCTCACCTAGACTTTGCATAATAATAGGAACCTAAGAGAAGGTGGGGGGCTGCTTGATCTCCATTGTTATGCATAATAATCATCTGTTCTGTGCGCAACTGAGGGAACATGTATGCGCGCACGTGGCGTGTAACCAGTTCCCATATTACGACTGCACCACTGGAATAAAACCATATTCACACTGAATGACGACATCCTACAAGACTACATTGGCCTTGTTCCTAAATCCACGTGAAGTTTATCCAAAAGGACGAGACCGTTGATACAATTGAAACAGTCAAAATGAAAAAGACAAATCACAAATGACATTTTCACAGTATATTTATTAAAAGAATAAGTGATTTTGAAGTGATTCTTTCATCCAGTGAATTTGACCAATTACATTAGTTGATATATTCTTCTTCCCCAAAATGGTGCTTTTCCTTAGAGTACATCAAGTAAATTCTACACATGCACAAAGACAACTAAGCAATGGTGCCCCACGTTCAATGCAACAGTAACTCAAGATCATGTTAATCACTTTAAATCTGATAGTGAACACATTAGGGGGCAAACGTATATATTTTTTTCATTTTCATCAAGTCCTCAAATTCAAACTGTATTAAACAACTAGTGCAATACAAAAACAATTAGTGATCATTAAGTGCTCTACAACAAATAATTTTTTAGACAAAACAAGTTTAAAAAAAACAAAAACAAAAAAAAAGTAGCGTGGAACAACATACAAGTTACAAAATGTTTGCCAAAATGTCAATTTTACTAATTGTGAGGTTGTCTGTGTCCCTGCTGTCTTGAGGAAAATAAAAACTAAAATGATCTGTTGGGGTTATGTTTCTTTTGTATTTTTGGCTTAGGTTATGACAGTGAGGTAGGCCTATTTCTGGTATGAAATCAAATTACTTTGGGTATTCATGTTATGCCAAAAATACATGTGTTTGTATGTAATTCCAGAGGTATTTTTTCTTTTATTATGCAATGTTATCGTCACAAGGATGCGTAGCTTTTACTTTAACACACACATATATATATACACAAACATATATATATATATATATAAAATCAAATAATGACAGAACTGCTCCATTATATTAATATACAACTACAAAGCAAATAGTACATTACCAAATATCATGGTATTCATATCATATGTATCAGTATCATTAATAATTAAATATATGAGATTATTTCCAAACCTTAAGATGTGATGTGTGTATGTAGTAAAGCAGGTCAGTGACAACATTTATACCCGTTTGCTGATGTAGGCTAAGAGAATAAGTTTGAATGTGGTACAATTAGCAGTATTTAAATCAGTAGTAACATGGTATATTTATTTTTGTTTGAGGCACTGTGAACTGGAGAGAAAATTGCAGATTAAAAACCCCATCGGCTAACATCTTAGTTTTAACATCGACATTCATTGTGTATCAAAAGACAAAAATGAAAGTGGACACTGAAATGCTGTAATAAGATATTTTTGGGCTTCCAACACAATCAAAGAGGACTTGTGCAATAAAGCCTAAATATCTTCGATATAAATGTTTGTAATAGAAAAAGAAAAAAAGAAATAGATTAAAGATAATATTTGCTGCAACTATATAACCTGACCGATGTTTGCTATGTCCTGTAACTGAACGTCCCTGCCAGCTAGAGGTGTGTACGGAGGGATAGTACCTGTAACTGAACGTCCCTGCCAGCTAGAGGTGTGTACGGAGGGATAGTACCTGTAACTGAACGTCCCTGCCAGCTAGAGGTGTGTAGGGAGGGATAGTACCTGAATAATGACTGGCGTGTATTTAGTCCCTGAGGGTTTTGCTCTCCGTTTCACTTCAGTATTGTGTTCAAAATATGACAAAAGATAACAACTTTTTTTCTCAGCAGGTAGGAGATAATTGGTCTAACAAGCCGAAGCGTATGAAGAATTACAACAACTCCACGAGGGAGAAAGATTTTCACAGACACACAAACAAGGATGTGTCAATGCATCCACAGTCTTCACCTTACTGTACATAAGGAATAAAAATAATCTAGCAGATATCGGGAAAACCAAGGTGTGAATTATTTACATACATGTTCACACGTTCAGTGAGCCATTTGGATTCAAATGAGATTTAGGGTCTCACAGTTTGTCACATATTCTACTTGACATTACAGTACATACATTGCATACACTCCAGTGTTTTCAATAAAGTGTTCCATTAAACATGTTTCACCCTACAAATCAAGTTGTATTCACCCAATGACATATTTCTTCAGTCCATAATCTGGCAATCATGCAAAATACACCCATCTCATTCCTTTGTACATTTGTAAATATTAAAGTAAATTTCTTTTTTTATTCAATTCGGTTATTATTTATTTGTTTTAACCAACAAGCATACTCTTCAAATAGCCCTCTCAAGAGTGACACTATTTGCAAATGTGCAACTCCTCATATAATCAGGCTCTTTGCTCTGGTACATTATATAGGCTAGCCATAATAGACTTCATAAAGAAATCACCCTAACTATTATTCATTCACTTCAACCATGTAGTTAACTTATATACCGTATAAGCTATTTATATATATATATATATATGTGTGTGTGTGTGTCCTTTGAATCCCTACATATTTCAATGTGAATAACCTTTTTGTATGTTAGAGCTATTTACATTCATGGTTACTTTAGTCACACACAAAAAGAAAAGTTTGATTAATACAGCATGAGTCAAATAACTCATGTAAATGTAAAGCCAGATCAACTTCTTAACTTGGGAAATTAGCAAGCTATTGAAAATCTTGTATAAAATCTATTTAATTGATACAGAGTATGAAGGACTGAATTATCTCTCACGATCTCATTTGTGAGAATGGAAATAATTAACATCAAACTAAGAAATCATCAAATGTGGTTTTATCACATACACCGACTGTACCAACAACACTATAAAAAATGTACACCGCACCTTTAAAATATTCAAAAGTCAAGCAGGGTGCATGAAACTTTTAGGATATTTAAAATATTTACATATGGTAGAACCCACTGCTTGAATTTTGAGTAATTTCACGTCACTTTCACGGTCCTGTGTCAGCTTTATGAAAAGTCTGTATACATCACATATACTGCAGTAGCTGTGAGAACATAGGAATCATCGACTCCCCCCTAAGATAATGCAAGGACCGTCAATCTTCACTCCATGAAAGCTTTATCTCTTATCCAACAGACGCTATGTGTTTGTGCATGAGGAATTGCTACACACGATAGCTATGAAAAAAAACTACAGTAGCCACGGATATCGGTTCTTATCTAGATGAGGTAGTGAACCGGTCGATTTGCCACAATAAAAAAAGTTGAGAAGTTGTATCCGTTTAAAATGAAACTGCAGAAATGTTAAAACACGGTATGCCTGAACACGTGGACTATGCATACAGTATATTCTGCCTCATATTTATCATTTATCAATGAAAACATGGACCTTGCTTGAACTCAGCTCTAACTGAGAATGCAGACCATGACGTATGAGCAACACTGAATGATTGTCATGGCAACAAGAAGAAATGTACTTTTTTCTTTTTACTTGAACTAATTGCAGTTTTGTTTTTACAAACTAAACATACATATATTCAAAAATGTTGATCATTAGTTGACACACAGTTAATAATATGAGGTTTGGCATGTATTTTAAGTAATCTTTTTCCCTGTTGTTATTTTAATAAAGTCACACATTACATGAGCTAGCCTTGTCTGACAAATATTAGCTACTTTCAAATAATATCCTTGGTTAAAATGTAGGTTTGTTTCTTAATTTAGCTATATTAAGATTGAACAAAATTTGGATTGTATATACACTACACCTGTAGTGTAATGGATAACGGATGTCTTACAAAATAGAGAATTGATAAGTTTATCGTCAGAAAATAAATCTGTCCTATTTGTACAAATTCCAATAACATACATATGCATGTCCCTGATGTATGCATGTAAGTGTAGAACAAACTCAATTCAAGTGTTTACAATCCAGGGCCATTGTTTTTTTTTTCAACATCTCTTGAAATATCTGATGTAGTGGTGTATGGCTCAAGTATTGCCTCAATCTGTTTTAAGAACATCCAGTTCAATCCAATACCAAGGTATGACAAAGTTCAACATTGTAATCATCTAAAAGCAAGCAAGAGCTGAAAAATACAAAAAACCAGAGAAAAATGTACTATTTGCTAGAGCTGTAAAATAAGCTGAAACAAGGATCACAGGTGAATGATCCCACATTCTGGAATGTCCTGAGGTATAACTGTTGACAATGTAAGTGGCATACATAAAGTCAGTCATACTTTTAAGAGCCAGATGCATTACGCACGTGATTAACCCATTCCCATACTGCAGTACCTGGATTAATTTACTCCTTTGAGGCACAGTCGCTGTATTTGTATATACCGGTATATATTTTTAAGAGCCGTTTTCACAAATATCACAAAATACCTTGTAGTGTATAGGATTAAGAATAATACCCGACTTGTAAGTGTAAGGTTTGCTGGTGTACAATTAGGTTAACTGAGAACAGACTCTTCTGGGTCAACACAGCAGAGCAGATGCTGCAGTCTGACAGAAAAGGTTATCGTGACATTGGTTGGACGTACTGTGGTGCAATGACCCAACTGAACTCTTACGTTATGACTCATGTTATGACACCACTATTGAACTGCAGAGAATTATTCTTTCTTATATGCCATTTGGCAAACAAGATCCGAAACACGTTTACTGCTCTGTTAAGACTACTGCAATCCTAACCTAATGTGTTGGGAAATAAATAAAATAAAATAAAATCAATATCTTAAAAAAAATCACGAATTCCAGTGCTCGGGTGAAAATCAAAAAAAGTATTTTCAGAATGAGCATTTCCCCTTGTCCTTGGTGAAAGATTTTGATTTGATTTCTTGGGCATTCGTACGAAATAAATTACACATCAAACATTGAAAATACATGATAAAAAGCACAGAGAGCACAAGAGATGAATGCCTGGAAAACCCATTAAGCTGGTAAAGGCCTGCTTATTTCCAATGGGCTCCACAGAAAAGTTTACAATCAGAAACAGAGACTAGACTAGAACAGAAACAGCATCAAGACAGACAACTTTACATCAGCAGTTAAAACAATTTAGATAGAAATTTGTAAAAACATACTAAATATAGAGGTACTTAATTTGATGAAGGGATGGGTTTAGGTTATTGGAGATTGTAGTGGATTACCGTAATTGATTTAAATATATTGCATTCGGTCTTTGCACAATGTGGGTGAGTGATTAAAATCGTTTTAATTGTTAAAAACTTTAGAGGCTTAATATTTAATGCAAGTACTATTTTCTCTTTTGAGAGCAAGAGTAGAGGATATTTTTCAGATCAGTTTTAAAGCGATTTTGGTCTCTTTGATCCCAGATATGTTATTGTTAATAACTGTATTCCCTTCTCTGTTGATGAAGTTCACAGAGCAATTTTTTTAGCTGGACACCAAAAAACCTGCAGGTCCAGATAATCTGGAACCTGCTGCTGATTCTATTGTTAAACCCTTATCAAGCATTTTTAACCTAACTCTCACTAAAAAATATGTTCTCCCTCTTTTAAAGGGGGGGGGGGGGGGGGGGGGACCCTATATCACTAAAACAAGTACAGGCCTTTTCCCAACTTGACAGTCTTGTCAAAGGGCCTTGAAAGATTGGTAAATGATCAACTGAAGAAATTGCTGAGCACTAATAATATCCTTTCACTACACCAGATGGCTTCAGGAAGCAACACATTACCATCACAACATCCTTAAAAGGTTATTAACAAAAACAAAACTGTGCCGTTCTTTTCCTTTATCTTTCAAAAGGCCTTTGATACAGCCGGCCTCATTATCCTGAACCGACGGCTGGTTGGCTCAATATTGGTTTGTCTGAGCAGGCTGTTGGCTGGTTTGAAAATTACCTCTCTGAAAGGACACAATGTGTTAAGTTTGATGGTGTACATGTTGTGTTAGGGCAGGGTCCCCCAAGGTTCTATTTGGGGTCCACGTTTGATTACCATCTATGCAAACAACCTGGGCCAAAACGTTCCTAATGCGGTTACATTTGTATGCTAACGATCTGTCATTTACTGCTGTGGTGCCACTCTTGCTCAATTCCGTGAGTATTTGCAGTCTGCTTTTAGTATTGTAGTCAGGGTTGTTTGATCTTAAACGTGTGTTGAATGCTACAAAAACTAAATTGATGTTTTCTGATGCCAGGAAGACACTAGCTTCTCTTCATTGCAACCTTGCAGGGCAGCGAGATTGAATTAGTGTCAAAGTACAAGTATCTAGGTATTTTAATTGATGAATGTTTAACTTTTAAATTTCACATCGAAAGTAAAGAAACTGAAGCTCAAGCTAGGTTTTTATTTTAGAAACTAATCCTGCTTTTTGTTTGGACCTTCCCTTGCTCGACTATGGTGATCTGTTGTACATGCACGCCTCTGCATTGGCTGGATACAGTGTAACACAGTGCTTTATTTATTATTATTTAGAGGTTTATCACAGGCTGCAAAGCTCACTCACCATTGCAGCCTATGCCAGAGTGCAGTGGCCTTCACTGGCCTTCCAAAGACTCACTCATTGGCACATATTTATTTATAAGTCCATCCTTGGTCTGCGTCTCTTACCTTTGTACACAAAACTAGTAAGTATTGTTTATGTTCAAATTACTCTCTCACCGTCTGTCCCTGAGGTTCGCATTGAATTTGGCAAACAGGCCTTTATGTTCTCTTCCCCTGCAGCCTGGGACGCCTCACAGACAGATCTGCAGCTAGATGAGCTGATCCGGATTAGGACGTTCAAAAATGTTGTGAGGGAGGCAGATTCAATTGTAATTTGCATTTGCTTCCTTAGCTAGATTCAGTTGCCTCTCGTCTGTCTTTTTAGCCACATGATTCTGTGAGCCACTACTGTATGTTTAGCTACAGTATATGTGCTTTTAATGTTTGCGTTCATGTTGTTTGCAACACTGTATTGCTGCCATCCTGGTCAGAAAAATAGATCTTGTGATCTCAATGGGACTCACCTGGTTAAATAAAGGTTTAATGATAATAAAAAAAGAATGGCACTGAAGTGGAAGGTGAAAACTCCGAACCCCCTTCACAGGAGGGACAACATGTTTCTTTAGACATCCCAGAGGCAAGTCTACCTGAAGTTTGTAAATGACAATTCCTACATCAGACATATCTCAAATGTGCAAAGGGCTCGAACTGGCACTGAAATGCTACGGATACTGTTTAAGGTATGTTGTGAAAACACCTGATAATAGGGTATGTTTGTCAGCCAATATAAGACATTTTAAAATGTCTATAAAAAGGTAGTTGAGGACGTCATATTTCCCCCCTTAAATATGACAAGAGTGAGGCACTGATATATGTTAAAGAGATATTTCACTTTAGTAGAACTTTCAGCAGGCTTACATCTGTGTAAAGTCATGTAAAGACCGTCGTGTAAAGACCACTGCCGTCCCTGGCATCCGCCGTCAACACCACTGTTCCTCCCAGGTGTCAGGCTTCACATTCACTTCCATTCATTTTGGGGACAGAGTCTAAATATCATAATTCTGAAGTATAAACAAACTACTGCTATGCAAATTTCAATAAAACAGACAATTCTGAGTCAAAGTTACGTGTTTGCCGTTTGTGTTTACAGAGTATTGCCTTTGGAAAATAAAAGCAGATCCGGTCAGTTTGTTGTAGGTTTGTGAGTGTGCTGTGTATCTTTGCCTTGCATGGAATGTTTGGGCAGTGATTACCCATGATTATATGCTGGCTTGCTGGAATAAAGATTCTAAACATCCAGTTGTTGACAGCTGGTCAAACTACACCTAAAGTGAGAAATAGAGAAATGAGAAAAATCAAAACAAAAATAACAACACCTTTGACTATATTACACAGAATAATATTGCTGTATTGTTTGTTTATAATTCAAAAGTATGATATCATTTAGACATGGTCCTCAAAATGAATGTATATGTGAATGAGGAAGGACTGAGACAGCAGACGACAGCAAACGACAGGGACAGCAGTGGTCACTTACTTGTAGGTGACTTTAAAGTTTACATAGATGTAAGACTGCAGAGTTTTTGTTCTACTAAAGTGAAATATCCCTTTAAAGATTCAGTACAATGAAAATAGTGTTTTTCAATCTCATTGCATTTTTTAACAGAAGGTGTGTTGATGTAAAATTGCCCAAAATGTTAGAACTTGTTGTGAAGACGATGACTATCCCACTGGATATCAACATAATCAAACTATTTCAGATAACCAATATTCCTTGAAAACATTGCATAATCTACTCTGTTACCCTGATTGGCCAATCAGTCCGTGTCAGTAAATGCAAAGTGTAGTCCACAAACGAGTAATGGAACTAGTTTGCTACAATTTAGTTAATTTTAGTGGTTCAAATACATCCACAGCAACTGTGACAAACGTATGTATCACCTGCTAGCACGGGTTAGCCAATGTTAATCTCCCGTAGCAACCGATCAAACTGGTCCCATGAATTTGTTTACATTTGAAAGCTTGTATCACGACGCTAACTTGTAATTTCCTTACATTGAACAGAGGGCCACGCCCCCTCGACATACTGGCTGTGTTCAGAGGGTAGCGCTGAAACAGTTCTAACAAATCAAATGATTTTTACATCTGAAGCTGAACGAATTATACTTCCGACGTTAACATCGACAATAAGCCTTTTCTGACTGAACTGGTTCTTTAAGTATATTAAGAGAGTGAGGTATGTTTGTGTATATAGAACTCTATTATATTTGTTCAACCATTCCGATAGACATTTTCTTTTACTAACAAATAATGCACACCAACCTGTATTGGTCCAGAAGTGCGTTGAAGGCTACAAGTGAAAACTATCACTATCCCACTTGCGCAGCGACATTGAAATTACATTTTCTGAGCAGGAAAAATATTAACTCTGAGGTTTGGATTAAATACATAAAGAGGGAGGTGAGATTCTGGACAGGAGAATATGCTATTCCAAAAAAAGAAAAAAAGAAAACACATCAGATAAAGGTGCTGGAACATAATGTCCTTGCATCTATATTTTCTTCCATTTTAAATCTCAGGAGTGCATTTGCAAAACAGTGACAGGAAGAGCTTCTGTCATCCAGTGTCTGTGGATAAGAGTGTGACGGGAGGCGATTACAAATAGGGGACGCCGCCTACTGGAATGCCTAATATACAAAAAGGAGGATTGACAAAAGTCTTAACTTTTGCACCACCTCAATATTCACACGGCTGAACGTGTACAACTGCGCGAAGCGTGTCCGCTTACTGTCGCACAAGAGTGCAAGTGGCTTTAAAACAAAGCCGCTGGCAGAGGACAGTAAGGGGCGCCACTGTCACACAGCATCATTTCATGTAGTTTCCAATTGCAAATGTGACATTTTCAGAGCCGAGGAGGACTAGTCTTGTATTCAAATTCACATGACTGGAATATATTTCTTTTCATGGAGTATGTTAAAAGTCCTTATATCGAGGGGAAAATCTGGTGGCAAAAAGGAGTGCAGTGAGACACTTGTAGTGTTAAAGACAAGTAGCCACTTAATAGTAGACTATATAAATACATGTATTAATGACCTATGATTGACAGGTCAAATTAAATTAAGTTAATTATAAGTGCTTTTTATTTATTCATTATATATATATATAAATCAACTCTTCCTCTGCCACTGTCTGGCAAATGCAACATTACCTTTATCAGGTTTAAAAACACATCTTAAGTACTGCAGTTTTGATTCGATGTCATTTCTTTACTCATCTGGGGACGGGGAGAGGCCTCCGCTAAGCGGATCTCTCCCGTTCTCTAGGGGCACGCCCTCTTCCTTCACCAGCCCAGTGTGCTGGAAGTTGGGGCCTCCCTCTTTCCCCTCGGAGGACTCCGACGTGTCCTGTTCCTCCGCCCGGCTGATCAGTCTCAGTTTCTTCTTGGGGGGGTGCTTGAGGGTCCCCAGGCGCTCCTTCACCTTGTACTCCAGGGTGCTGTGTGGGATCCCGTAGATCGACTGGGCTTTAGACACGCTCATCTTCCCACCCATCACCATTACGATGGCCTCCTCCAGCAGATCCGTGTTGTATTGCCGGTAACGCCCTCTCTTCTTCCTCGGCTGTTTGGAAGCCAGGTCCCCCTCCGGGTCAAAGGCGCCATAGTTGCCTCCCGCGGTGTGGCGGTCCGCGTCGTAAGCCCAGTAATCCCTTTCGGCGCCGAGGCCGTCAGAGGCTCTGTCGCTCCTCTTGCGGCCGTGCTTGGGCAGAATGGAGCGGAGCTTCTTGGCCAGACTGCTCTCACAGAGCGAGCCGTTGTGACTGGAGTGCTCGGAGGACAGAGAGCTCAGGGAGACGTCTGTCCCCGCGGACACGGCCCGCACCTGGGGGATCTTGAGGTCAAACGTTGGGGAGTGGGATAGGGAGAGGCCCTGGTCTCTGCCGGCCTCCTGGACGGCTCCCCTCCCGCAGGTCAGGGACTTGGGGAAGAGGCCGGCGGCCTCCAGCAGCCGGGGCAGGTCTTTGAGGTGCTCGCTAGCCTCGCTGTTGGCCCTGAGTTTGAGGAGGGCCCCGAAATGAGTCTTGGAGTTCCAGGATGTAGATCCATTTCTGGAGAGGTCAGAGGCTCTGGAGCAGTGGTTCTGGCTGGGAGGTGACTCTGGGTCGCTCTCCGGGGCCAGACCAACCTCCTCTTTGATGTGCAGCGAGTATGAGAGAGGCTGTGAAGGCTTATAATGGGCGGAGTGGCCGACACTCTCCCGCCTCCTCCCATCCTGCAGGCTCCTCATAAGCAGCCCGATTTGTCCGTCCGCTCTCAAGGATCGCCTGATTGGATGGAAGGAAATTGGGTGTAAGCAGAGCTTGCACAGTGCTTTTCAGTCTTTTTTCTAAGGAAGGATGGGTTGGGGAGGGGAGGATGTTGGCCACTCCTTTATTAGATGACCTTGCTTGGGTAACATCACTTGTGTTTGTTTTTTAAATATGTGTGGTCGTGCGTTGTTGTTGTTGCGTGTGCGTGCGTGTGTGGCGTTTAAGAACAAAAAAAAAGGCGTTTTGGGGGGGGGATTTGTTTATTCGTTTGCTTCGATGATCTCGTTTACAAAATTTTGCATCAACATAAACAATAAGGAAGAAAAAGGGAGGGGGGGGGGGAATCAAGGGAAAATAAATTCAATCAAAAATAGAAGAAAATAGAAGAGAAATTAAAATCAGAAAGAGTGATGTGTTCCAAAGAGGCTCTAGGAGGCATAGCCAGAGAGAGAGAGGAGGAGGAGCTGTTTGTCGTTTGCAGTAAAGCAGCCGGGCAGCTAACAGCGGAGGGAGGAGCAGGGCACAGAGTGACTATGTGTTACCGAATGACTAATGCGAGTATAGCCCTCGGCCCTGTGTGAGTGACGTTACCACTGAACAAGCACAGCAATAAAAGAGTAAGCCAGCAGACATGGGGGGTTCGTTTCTTTAAATAAATTAAATAGGACACAAAAGTCATCCGTAATACTGACTTCAGGAAAATACCCTCCTGTTACGCAAGAAGACAATGTTAACTAGAAACCTGACCGGTTACTGTGGTATAAGAACTAATAATAATAAAATATGATTAAATATATATATATACACACATACACATACAAGCTGATTCTTATTTCCTCAATATGGTGGATGTTAGACTGACATTATGACTGGTGATCAAGTGAAGTACTAATGTACAAATGAGAGACATCTATTCTGGAGAGGTTGTAAATAAAAATGTTTTAATAATAAATAAATAAAAGAAATACCCTTCAAGAAGGCTGTTTATGTGGATTTGATACATGTTAATAGGATATTCTTTAAGCGAGGCCTGCCCTTCCACGTCTAAATGCCTTCCCCCGGTCTTACGAGGAGATGCGTTTTCAAATAAGACGCTCGCCACTTTGAAATGTCAAATCTTGAGATGTAGCTTAGCTCCAGATGTAAAAAATATTTCATCCAGCAATGGCCCATATAGACAGTATACAATTATAATCACAGGCAATTTTATTCTGCCGAGAATGAGCCTCACATCAGATCACTTCAGATCCCACAGCAGAGGGGTGGGGGGGGCTGGGGTAAAGAAACTGGCGCTTCATTCATCCAAATTAAAATTGAATTACAGGCATGTTCAATTTCAAACGCACTAACATCCAGGCTGGAGTGTAATCATATCAAAAGGCTTTGCCCCCAAGGAAAACAGAGGAAAATTATGATTTAAAATATAATGGGACTCTAATTTCTTTTTTTAGATAGCTGTTTGAATACAAATCAAATTAAAACAAACTAAATTTAAATTTAAATAAAAACAGCATACTATCTCATGATATTATCAATGTTCATACATAGTCTCTAATATTATCAATGTTCATACATAGTATCTATTTAATATTATCAATGTTCAGAGTATCTAATAATATTATCAATGTGCATGCATAGTTAATAATATTATCAATGTTCGTCCAGAGTATCTAATAATATTATCAATGTTCATCCAGAATATCTAATGGTATTATCAATGTTCATCCATAGTATCTAATGATATTATCAATGTTCATCCAGAGTGTCTAATAATATTATCAATGCTAATCCAGATTATCTAATAATATTATCAATGTTCATCCAGAGTAACTAATGATATTATCAATGTTCATCCATAGTATCTAATGATATTATTATTATCAATGTTCATCCAGAGTATCTAATGGTATTATCAATGTTCAGTCTAACTCAGGCAGCATTTCTTTTTGGAAAAGTATGGAATTATTTCTATTTTACAACCAGTAAAACGTGATCTATGGTTAAAGCAGACAGCATGAGGAATATGAATGTTAATGAAAGGTGTTGAATCTCTGTCATCAAACAGGCAATAGGCATACTATAAATAAGATTGCACTGACGAGAAGACCCGCTATACTTTCAATTTAGGAAATTAATATGCATCTTGTGAGAATATAGCTTTCATCACTTGCACTATTAAAAGTATTCCATCGTTGACACACTGCTCCGAGTCATTGGTGCGACTCCTATACTGCATCAGCATCTAGTTAAATAGCGACTATATGGAAATGATCTACTTCATGGGTGTAAATCGGTTTTCAATCATTATATATCATCAAATTATTACTAAATTTTACTTTTTATTCCATGATCAGACCGGACAATGGTATCACAGATGAGATCTCATTGGCCATATTCACACGCCGGCCATTTTGCTCTTCCCACCCAGGGTGGGAACAAGAGTGGAAAGGGATCCCAATCTGAGCATGAGAGCAAATTGGCCGCTGTATGAATATGGTCAATGGAGAAGCAAAAACGACGTAAAGCTTAAAGGGGGAATGCTGCCGTTTCATTAATTCCTGTGTGATTGCTGGACCTTGCGCCACTCTCTCCTAAAACTAAAAAGAGCCTTCAAATGTGTGATCAGCTGGGTCTAAAATCTGGGGCTACACCACAGGCACTGAAGAGGCACTGGATTTTGTGGAGCCATGTAAATGTATGTCGAGTTATCCCAACCCAACTACAGTTTATATTCCAGACTTTAAACCTCATTTGGGTGTAGGAACTCACAAACATTCTAAGAGCCTACAAAGTCAATCCCTCATTCATTGCCTAGGGAGCAGCCGCCGATTTTACAACCAGGTGACGATGTAACTTTGAGAATAATTCTGTCTAGTTTTAACTGCCCTGGTGCAGATAACGTGAATTTGGAAATATAAAAGTGGCATTCCCCTTTAAGGACAGAGACCAATGGGAGAGAGGGAGACGTCTTACCCTTTCAGTGGTGTTGTAGCAGGAGAAAGGTAAGGGCTGTGGGCTGGTAGGCTGCTGCTGTGGCGGGTCTTTTTGAGAGACAAGTCCAGCACTCCATCTGAAAGAGAGGGAAAGACGAGAGGACAAGGGCTCACGGGTTAAAACCATGCGTTTCAAATGACACTTTGGAATTTTTAATACCACTTAGTGCAAAGTTTTATACCAATTTCACGACCCTACTAGCAAAAAGAATAACACAGAGACACTGAACTGGCGGCTGCACTCGAACGCCAATTCTTGTGCGTTCCAAAATCTCCCGCTAGCCCCGCAAAAAACAACAACTTGAATACAAAAACATTTCATATATTAAGATTATTTAATCTCCCGACAGCTGCAAATTAAATAAAAAACGTTTAATACCTTTTAACTCTTTCTCTGCCAGCTATTATCCTCATCCTGTAGTAAATGCGCCACGCTTTATATACCGGTAGGCATTTTCACTGTGTGTCGCAGTGTTTGCAGGGCTATATCTATATTCTAGCTATGGAGACAATACTATGGCTCATTTGACAGTAACTATCCCTCGTTCAACATGTGAAAAAGAAAAAAAAAATCATGTATACGTTCGCGTGTTATCCCGTCGTGAATATTGTATAGTTTCAGAGTGATCCTGGCTAATTCCTGAAAACGGTGCTATGGAGCAATATATGAATTTTGCTAAATGCGTTCGCGTTGCTCGCCTGGACATGCTACTGTTTCCAAATCAAAGGTATATAATAGGTATTATGTTTAATCATGAATGCATCAAAGGGGGGGGGGGGGGGGGTAGTTTTTTTATGCTCTGATCGTCGTCAACGGCATTCGTTTTGAATACGTTGATCGACTGGATCGATATGAAATAATTGTAGGATCAAGGTGGAATTGACATCAGATAGTCCTTACCTTTGATCGGGGTTATTCCAAAAAGAATATTCCAATTGTCTGATCGCGATTTCCAGTATTGATGTCCATCGGGTCCGCAACATAATCTGGCACAACACATGCATCGAAAGGCCATGGACGTGTTCCAATGTGATCGTGTGAACCGCTAGACTTGCCTGGACACGTGAACACTTAAGGCAACCAAATAAATAAATAAATAAAATAAAATAAATTGCACTTCCGCGTTTCTCTGATTGGCCGAGCACGCGCATGCGCATGAGCCACGACGCGCTCCTCAGAGGCAGGAATACTAAGCTCCCCCTTAAGCTCCAGGAGAGAGGAGAGAGACTGAAAACCCGCAGTTCTTGCCCGACTGATGGGAGCCGAATCCTGGATCCGATTTGTCTGATGAATACCCGCAAAACATGGAGGTCCCGAATGCATGGAAGTATTGATTGCGCCGTAACGAATCATTAAAAAAAGATACCATTAACTGGAATATGTTGTGCCTTTACACATATGTTGGTTTATGTAATTGGTTTGTCATGACCAACAAATAAAAATAAACGCGATTTACCCGGTGGCTACAACAACACACAGTGATGCATGTAGTCACTGTGTGTTGTTGTAGCCACCGGGTAAATCACGATTTTTTTATTTATTATTTATTTTATTATTATTATGAAACTGCGGGTTTTCAGCCTCTCTCCTCTCTCCTGGAGCTTAAGGGGGAGCTTAGTATTCCTGCCTCTGAGGAGCGCGTCATGGCTCATGCGCGCGGCCAATCAGAGAAACGCGGAAGTGTAAGTTGGTTGCCTTAAGTGTTCACGTGTCCAGGCAAGTCTAGCGGTTCACACGATCACATTGGAACACGTCCATGGCCCCTCGATGCATGTGTTGTGCCAGATTATGTTGCGGACCCGATGGACATCAATACTGGAAATCGCGATCAGACAATTGGAATATTCTTTTTGGAATAACCGACCGACCAGTGGGGGGCACATGCGAGCAACGCCCAGGAAGGGGAGGGGGGAAATTGGCATAACGACTAAATTGGGATGGGAGAAAAACACAGAAAAACAGGAGGTTTGAACTTCACAGGAAGTCCTTCATACCAACAGCCATCAGACTGTATAACGCCTCAATGTGCCTCACTGAGCACAGAGTAACAGTATAAATTCTTGTATATCTTCCAGTACATTTTACTGTATATTACTTTATATTTTCTTAGAATGTATATACATATTTTAGAATGTATATCTTTGACTGTATTCTTATTTCCCTCTGGATCAATAAAGTACTTCTATTAGGGATACTGATGGTTAACCGAATAACCATTAACAGCCAATAAGAAATGTGGCCGGCTAATCCTATGGGTTTAACAGTTAACAAGCTTAATTATCCTATTTCACAATGTCGTTACTGAAGAAAGACATAACGCATATTGCTGCTGTGTGAACCTGTCCTTGTTGGAAATTAAGAGCTCCAATTATCTTTGTAAATTGCCAAATACCGTATTGTTCCCAATATAAGAAACCCTGAAAAAGGATATCTTATATTAATAATAATAATAATAATAATAATAATAATAATAATAATAATAATAATAATAATAATATCTTAAATTTATATAGCGCCTTTCAGGAGACCCAATGCGCTTAACAGCTACGGGAAGGGGACAGGGAACAACGTAACAACTAAATAATAATCAAAAGGAAAGAAAGAAAGAAAACAAAAGAAAAAAAGGGCAAATCAGTCATTTACAAATTTGGTGAAAAGGTGTGTTTTGAATTGGGATTTGAAGGAGTAGGAATGTAGCACTAGGGATGTTTGGAGGGAGTGAGTTCCAGAGGGTGGGTGCGGCAACATGTTGGTGGTGGGGATGGAGAGGAGACCGGAGTCAGAGGACCGCATTCACACTCTAGAGATTTGTCTAGCGATTCTAACATCCGAGCCCAGTAATGTTGGATGATATACTGGCTAATCGGTGGTTTCAAAATTCTAACTTCAAAAGATCATGGTGATCAATGAGGCAGTCCAATTGAAATATAACCTATGTTTCTATTTTTCCACTAAATTATATTAGAAATAGGACTACCAGCAGGCTACAGGCTACTGTCTTCTACCATCATGCACTCTTCCACTAATTCAACTTCCTTGCCTATATTACTACCTACTATACTAATATGTCTCTACTACTATGCACTCAATACTGCAGCACCCAAGTTTCTGCACTGTTTGATGAACATTGTTACTCAGCTGTAAGAGTTGTGCCCTTCCTGCTGACCTGTCGTACAGAACTTGTAAGTCACTTTGGATAAAAGTGTCAGCTAAATTACTAGATGTAAATGTAGTTTATTTGAATAGGTTTAGGGTTAGTTTTATTTAAATAACTCAAGATAAATTTGTTTAAGTGTATATAGGATATTTATTTATTTTTGTGTATATAGGATAAAGACTTATCCTATATACACAGGCAGATTTAATTTAAAATATGTAAATATATACCTTGTTTTATTCAATGCGTTAGTATTACTGGTAGCCGCCCTACATTCTAGTCAGGTTATATTTATTTTCTTTGTAAAAAAAAAACTAAAACAAGATTTGATCTTCAACTTCTTATAATCTTCTTATATTCAGGTCAATATGGTAAAAGAAAAGGTCTTCAATTCAGCTGTAACCATATCTAACATCACATCAAAGCCTCTTCATCCATCAAACTTTAATTAAAAAATTCCGTTTGCTGATTTGAATAAGTCTACACACGCACACACACACACACACACACACACCTCTCTCCCACATACAGGGACATCTGACATGTCCAATTCCACTGGAACAGAGCGCAAAATATTTATGAACAATTCAGATAACGGCAGATGATGGGGGGGGGGGGGGGGTAATGTAGGCTCATCGATCCTAGGCAGCATTATGCGAACGCAGCTCTGATCCACCTCAGTGGTGCTCAATCTGGGGGCTGCGGACCAAAATACATGACATAAGATGAATATGCACTGTGTGAAATACAGTTATTGGGGGCCAGCCATGTGATGATGTGACAGTGTTCCAACATGACTCTAGGATGGAAATACGTGACGACTGTGGGGTTTAGTTTTTGGTTGACTGGATCAGGTCTGGATCAACACTTGTTTTGTCACGTGGCTCCATTTTGCCGTTTGGCGCTTCCCAGCCCAATCGGTACCGGGCGGTGGGCCAGAACTCAGTGAGTTGCAACAACTACACTACTAGCAAATACCCAAAAGTGTCCAAAAGTCTGAACTATTCCTTTAATGTTGGTCAGAAAAGTTAGAATCCCCAGTGCTGTGTGGTATGGTACAGTGCTGAGTAGGGCTGCCGCGGTTACCGCATTATCGCGGTATCGCCATCATGTCACACCCACCGTACCGCGTCTAGCTGATTACCGCATCACCGCATGTTTTTAAAAACATGTTTATAATAATAATTATAGTTGTGTATAGCCGATTTTATTCACGCCATGTGTTCGAAAGTTTCCACTCGCAGTTACGCAGTTAACATTCCGATCGAACCCCAGAACTTGTTTTGCTGCTACGGAAAGTTTTCTCTTTGAATCTGCTAAAAACATGGATCTTGTAGCGAAACCCAATCGAAGGGCATTCGTATGCCATAAATGCTGCCGTTTTGATCCCTAAAGACGGAGTGGTCACGGTTAGCGAGGACAGGTAAGTTCTGGTTCTGTTCTGGAGCAGTAGATATGCCATATTGTGTGTGTGTGTATATGTGTGCTGAGCGCAGTTGCCCAAGTTAACGTTAACAAGTTGGCTACGTGCTGTGTAACAGGTTGGTAGAATAAGCTAAAATGTACTCCTGGGCTGTGTTATGGTATGTGTTGAAGGATAGCCAGCTACACATAACGTTAGGGATTAAACTGTTGGCTATCTAATGTAACGATAGGGCTGAGTGAGCAGTTTAACTCTTGAGTAAGCCCCATGTAATAACCGAATCCATCACTAGCTTTAGCTGGTGTTAATTCGCTGGCCACTGGGTTGAACAAACGATTCCATGATGTTATTATCCGTTATGCAGATAGATAGGACAGTCAATTAATTCCTAGTTGGTTATTGAACCAAGCGTTTGGTTAACGTTAGCTACCGCGAGTCGCGACCAGCTGTTTCAAGAACAGCCAGCTGTTTCAACCAATATTCCTGCTGCAAAGTCGTCCTCTTTAACACAATCGCGGCCACTGGGATTAGTCTAATTAATCTCAAGAGGACCGGGAAATGTAAACAGACATGGGGCTGTTTGTAGAGCTAAATCTATACTTTATAGTATTGCTATCTGTCCATTCTCATTGTCAATTGAGTCCATAAACCGTCCCTTCAAAATGGCTTAAAGAAGAAAAAAAATCATCAATACGTTCTCATTTTATAGCGCCGTGAATATAAGCCTTATACGGGATTTGGTCTAGTATATTTTCTGGAAGGCTAGATATAGGGCTAATAGCTGCTAACGTTATATCCAATGGCATTTCCGTTTTACAGATGCTACAGAAATAACTCAAACTGCATATGATCGGCACGATCCTCAAGCATGTATGCATGAAAGGGGGGGGGGCGGGGGCGGGGACGTTGTTTCTGATTATTGATTACCAATAACCGCGTTAGCCTCATAGGCCGAACGCCTGGTTGAGTATCATAATAATGCCCGATTGGGCTGCACTTTACGTGAAAAAGATCTTACCGTGGTCCGGTGGGATCCCCCCCGAGCATTTCCCCGTTATCGATCGCCATCTGGTAGATCGATATGTCCATTGGCTGATGATAAATCCACTTATTGCATGGTGAAATCTGCGATGCAAAACGTAATCCAAGGTACAGGCTACACATCCAGAATCCAGCTACTGGAAACTAAAAAAAAAGGTCCAAAAAAAGAATGCTCCCTTCAGCCACAGTGCACACTGCATTATCGCGATAGCGCCCCTAAGAGGATCTGGCCGGTATTGCACCTTCTCGAATTCAAAGAATAGGGTAAATCTGCAGTGCAGCTCAGCGACCTTGAATAAGTTATTAATATGGAATAAAAGCAATAACAACTTGCCGCGGATATATCCGTGCTTCTGTCCACAACGGGTGGAATCGAAACACGGAGATCTCCGTGCTTGGGCGGGATAGTGTTAATGACAACACTGGAATAAAGATAGACATTTAACGTTAGACTAGAGGCTATAAAGAATAGACTACTACAGAAATAAATGCATTCGGAAAGTTTATTTAGGAACCAATTATTTTAGCATTACATTTGCGGTTACCGCAGCGGTTTGAATGGCTTCGCTAATTTGTGCGGTAAGGAAAAAATCAATACCGTGGCAGCCCTAGTGCTGAGTGGTGTGGTACAGTGCTGTGTGGTACAGTGCTGTGTGGTACAGTGATGTGTGGTACAGTGCTGTGTGGTACAGTGATGTGTGGTACAGTGCTGTGTGGTACAGTGATGTGTGGTACAGTGCTGTGTGGTACAGTGCTGTGTGGTACAGTGATGTGTGGTACAGTGCTGTGTGGTACAGTGCTGTGTGGTACAGTGCTGAGTGGTACAGTGCTGTGTGGTACAGTGCTGAGTGGTACAGTGCTGAGTGGTACAGTGCTGAGTGGTACAGTGCTGTGTGGTACAGTGCTGAGTGGTACAGTGCTGAGTGGTGTGGTACAGTGCTGAGTGGTACAGTGCTGTGTGGTACAGTGCTGTGTGGTACAGTGCTGAGTGGTACAGTGCTGAGTGGTACAGTGCTGAGTGGTACAGTGCTGAGTGGTGTGGTACAGTGCTGTGTGGTACAGTGCTGTGTGGTACAGTGCTGAGTGGTACAGTGCTGAGTGGTACAGTGCTGAGTGGTATGGTACAGTGCTGTGTGGTACAGTGCTGTGTGGTACAGTGCTGAGTGGTACAGTGCTGAGTGGTACAGTGCTGAGTGGTACAGTGCTGTGTGGTACAGTGCTGAGTGGTACAGTGCTGAGTGGTACAGTGCTGAGTGGTATGGTACAGTGCTGTGTGGTACAGTGCTGAGTGGTATGGTACAGTGCTGAGTGGTACAGTGCTGAGTGGTATGGTACAGTGCTGTGTGGTACAGTGCTGAGTGGTACAGTGCTGAGTGGTATGGTACAGTGCTGTGTGGTACAGTGCTGTGTGGTACAGTGCTGAGTGGTACAGTGCTGTGTGGTACAGTGCTGAGTGCTATGTGGTACAGTGCTGTATGGTACAGTGCTGTGTGGTACAGTGATATGTGGTACAGTGCTGTGTGGTACAGTGCTGTGTGGTACAGTGCTGAGTGGTACAGTGCTGAGTGGTATGGTACAGTGCTGTGTGGTACAGTGCTGTGTGGTACAGTGCTGAGTGGTACAGTGCTGTGTGGTACAGTGCTGAGTGGTACAGTGCTGAGTGCTATGTGGTACAGTGCTGTATGGTACAGTGCTGTGTGGTACAGTGATATGTGGTACAGTGCTGTGTGGTACAGTGCTGTGTGGTACAGTGCTGAGTGGTACAGTGCTGAGTGGTGTGGTACAGTGCTGTGTGGTACAGTGCTGTGTGGTACAGTGCTGTGTGGTACAGTGCTGAGTGGTGTGGTACAGTGCTGTGTGGTACAGTGCTGTGTGGTACAGTGCTGTGTGGTACAGTGCTGAGTGGTGTGGTACAGTGCTGTGTGGTACAGTGCTGTGTGGTACAGTGCTGAGTGGTGTGGTACAGTGCTGTGTGGTACAGTGCTGAGTGGTGTGGTACAGTGCTGTGTGGTACAGTGCTGTGTGGTACAGTGCTGAGTGGTGTGGTACAATGCTGAGTGGTACAGTGCTGAGTGGTACAGTGCTGTGTGGTACAGTGCTGTGTGGTACAGTGCTGAGTGGTGTGGTACAGTGCTGTGTGGTACAGTGCTGTGTGGTACAGTGCTGAGTGGTGTGGTACAGTGCTGTGTGGTACAGTGCTGTGTGGTGTGGTACAGTGCTGTGTGGACACCTTGCTCAGTGGGCCCAGCCGGGGGCTTCTTGATGGTGAGGTCCAGCGGGGAGTCCTGGTCGGCCATGAGGAGCTTGCTGAGGACGGGGTTCTGGTTGTGTGCGGATGCAGCTACAGTGGCCCCAGGGCTGGTGGCGGGGGAGGGCGGGCGTGGCAGGCTTTGGTCGGAGGGGGACTGGGGGTCCGGGATGCTGTCCTGAGAGGAGCTGCTTTTTGAGGTATATTCGGCGGCAAACTGGCGGATCATTCTCTGCATGATCTCTCTGGCCACTAGAGGGATGTGGGGGTCTGAGAAGCTGGGGATGTCTGGGAACAAGCAGGACATCAGGAGAAACGGTTACGGCTCTGGTCACAATGGACGCCTTTTTGAACATGCCCCTTTTCTAGCGTTTTCTGTGGTTTTGTCACACGTCTCCTCCAAACTATGCACCTCGATTTTTGGAAGCAACACTTTTTCGGGGTGCTCTTGGTTGAAATGTTTTACTTTAGCCACGGAGTGCACATGGAGGAATTACAAATCTGAGGTATCTGAAGAGAAATCGACAGCTGTCGATGTTGAAAATGTAGCAATAGTTGCCAACGTTAGTTAGCGTTAGCTATCAACGCTAACAGTAGTAATATATGTAACTTATGTAACATTAGCTGAGGTAGCAACAGTAATCAGTAGTAATGTATGTAACTTATGTAACGTTAGCTGAGGTAGCAACAGTAATCAGTAGTAATGTAATGTAACTTATGTAACGTTAGCTGAGGTAGCAACAGTAATCAGAGGTATCGTTCGTTGTGCCCTGTGCACTTTAGATTCTCTTTGTACACCGCCTCGCGTTTGAGCGTAAGAAAAAGACGTCCAATCTGATCACAGCCTAGGCCTACTTGTGTTTTACCTGTTTAAAAAAACACAACTAACACATGGAATAATAACATAAAAGTCACACTTGACTCATGACCTACATTATTATTAAAGAGTAATAATAGTGTGAGAAAATTATGCATATGACCCTTATTTTGTCATGTCCATGAGTGGTAGAACTATACTCACCTTTTCTGTAGAGGACTGCATTGAGAAATTCTTCTGCTTGCTTCTCTAGTCTGTTGATTTTGATCTGGTCTTTAACCAGGAGAGGTTTTGGTGTATCGTTAAGTCCCCGGTTGCTTAAGCCAACCAAGTGCTCCTGAGACATGACAAAAGAAAACAAGTTTATTTTAATAATATAGTAACAGGGTATCTGCAGGTTACAAGTTCAATTCAAGACTTTTTAAGACACACTGAACTGGCAGCTGTACTTAAATTTGTGCGTGTTCCGTACAAACTCTTGCCAGACGCACCAAGCTCCCGGTAGCAAAAAAACAACGACTTGAATACAAAAACATTTCATATATTTAATATGATTTCATCTACCGACAGCCAGGGTGAACCCCCCCCCCAAACATTTAATACATGTGTAAATTACATTTTAAACGTAAAACGACGTGGCTTCAATATCAGACAAAGTAATTCAGTAGTTATGAACAGTGTCTATGAATAAGTTTGCCCAATTTCCATCCATTAGATCTCATATCTCTGCTGCTGATGATCAAGAGCCTCTCTGTTGGTCCTAAGTCATATAATATGCACTTTAAAACGTTGCGAGTTGAAATCAATCAAGGCCTGTGCCTTGTGTCTGTCCTAATGTCTCTACGTCCATCTACTACCATCCTGTCACTACTATAAAGTAACTACTGTGTCTGTTTTGAAGTTTACTCAATGTATCTATTACCAAGGCTTAGTCACAGGAAGTAAACAACTACTGGGGCTCACAAGGGACCAGAACGTCCACATCAACATCGTCAATGTCCACACCTTTTTTCTAAAGACCTGAATTCCATCCCCTAGTCCAGCGGTTCCAAAACTTTTTTGGCCATGCACCCCCTGTCACCTCCCGACCTAGCTGACGCACCCCCAATGGGTTTCTGTTAGAATTTTTTTTTGCTGGTCTCCGTGCACATATTTTATTTTTTATTTTATCTCTTCCCACGGCGACTATGTATAGGGAATTTCCTTATTTAATTAAAATGTTCATGACAACATGGATGCATGTACTCTGCCAGCATGTTTAATATCCATAATACTAAAGGTTTGACTAAGATTTGTATGAAATTTTATTGTTTATAAAAAAAACAAAAAAAAAAACACCATTAGTCTTTTCATGTCACGCACCACCTAGAGGGTGCTCGCGCACCACAGTTTGGGAACCACTGCCCTAGTCCATTGATCAATCTGCATGACATTTTCAAAACTCCCTCAAGCCCTATAACCATCACACTGTTATGTAGCATCTAAGAGCAGAAATTCCATTAAATGGTCTAAAAGATTGAAGATTGAAACAGCTAAAAACAGGAAGTCTTACCTTCACTTTGTCTCGTTTCAAGCAGCAGAACAGACAGTTTTCGTCAAAGGACCAATCAGACACCGCTTCAGGCTCACAATCTGTGGATCCATGGGAAAAAGAAACAGTTCATATAAACCTAAAACCTTCAGATGTCAGGAGGCTCTTCTGCATCTGTTCCACTAAGATCGTGGGGAATTATGCGGCTTTAACCTTCTATTGTGTTGTTGTGAAAGGGTTAACCCTTTGTCGTGTGGCAGTGAAAGGGTTAACCTTCTGTATTGTCGCAGTGAAAGGGTTAACCCTTTGGTAGTGTGGTAGTGAAAGGGTTAACATGCAAGTGGGCCACACTGCAGTGCATTATTTAGGCTTATATGTAACTACAACCTCTGCCGGGTGGAATGATGTGGTGATATGATGGAATACTGATAACATAGAGCAGAAGAACAGGGGGGGGGGTATTGAAACAGTTGACTGATATGCATCTTAAAACACAGCAGTAAAAAGGGAACATAAAATGGCATCATTTCAGATAATATCAGCTCCAGTGAACAAGCCTCTGCTATGGGCGGTTGCCATGGAAATCGAATTGCTTCCTATACATTTCTGTAGCCTAACCTTCAGCAAGGCTGAGGCCCTTTTTATAGATCTCCCAAGACTAGCCTGTAGCCCGTGTTACACAGTGTCTCACAGAAATCAGTATCAAATTACTGATTATATATATAATTAATTATATATTAATTAGATTAATCCTCAAACCAAGTTTTGACCCAAATGCCACATTTAGGTATCAGTATCAGTTAGGCCAATGTCTGAGTGAAAACATACCACTCATCTTATTTAGTTAGGGGTTTTGCCTCTGTAACAATCTCTCTGCAGTTATACTAGGCTAGTGGCTTCGAAGACACAGCTTGAAAAATAGACTAATATATTCCAATATACGTATATTTAAAAAGCAATTTAAAAACCTGTAATGCCCTGAATTTGCTTTCAGGCTTAATGCTGTATACTGTTCTGGCCCGGTCTAACTAACATCCCTCATGCCCACAGACAGCATCTGTCCACGTGTAGGTTAGCGCTCGCTATTTATTTATTTATTTCTTATTTAAAGCATGCGTGGCCCGTAACAAAAGGCTTTTTGCCTCTCAGCAAGTTTAGACTGAATAAGGACATTTAATTCATACGTGTCACAGCACATTTATCTTTTTAAAGAATGCTGGGAAGGCTCTTTTCTTCTTTTTTTTTTTTTGCCAAATGACCGGTATTGTCCAAGGCCCCACTTGGTCATAATATACAATGCCTTCTAGCAGAACATGTCATAAAAGAAAATCCAAATAATGCCCACTATTGTCTCATTAGCATCATCCCGTTCATGTGTTGTCAAAATGTCTGCAGAAACTGTAGACTTTTTATTCTGGCCGCCCGCCATCCAAAACACCAACTTCATACGAGGACAAAGCATCTTCTCTCCGCCGGGCCAGAGAGAATGTCTTGTGGAGTGAATGTCGAGCGGCACCAGATGGTACAATGGAGCAGCATTGTTTGGATGGGCAGATATGATATGCACTTGCACTACTAAAACTCTTACAGTTATCATTTTACACTCGTCCAAAAGCCTAACCGGGGGAGCCCGCTATGACTTAAGCTGAGCCTAAGCTCAAACCGCCCTTAAACCGAGCTTCGTTTGGTCGTGAACACCTCTTTAACCCTTTCACTACCGAAGGTTAACCCTTTCACGACCACACTACAGACGCTTAACAGTCTGTAGTGTGGTAGTGAAAGGTTAACCTTCGGTAGTGTGGTGGTTAGTGAAAGGGTTAAGAGAGAAAACGCCTTTACTTACCTTTAAATAATCTTAGGTCTTCTGCAAGCCCTGGACCAAACAGACCTTCTAGGATGCTCTCAAAACCTGAGGAATAAAAAATGTAAACACCATGAATAAGTAGGCCTAATGCGTGAACCACAGAAGCGGCCAACGGGATGCGGTTTGGGCCCGTCATTACATTCAGGCCCGGTTCTGAAACCAACAGGAAGGCAGACTGAAACCACACGACTGGCTGCAAAAGAAGCCAACTCAATTCCCACCCAAGGGCCCAAATTAATTTGCCATCCTCAAAAAAGATCAATTAGGGCCTACTCTACTGAACATCACTGACATTCTGTGTGATTATGCCCTATCCATACAAGCAGGCTCGTCTTCGCCGTTCCATTTCATCTCGACAGCCCCCCTCAGCAAATCTCCCCTCCTATTAAAAACACACACTATGAGCGTTCACCGCTGATTTTACTTCCAACAGTAAATACATACACTCCATCTCCCTGTTGCCAGGCAACTGAGGCAACTATAGAGTTGGGAGTACTTGCATGTTGCATCGCTAAAAAAAGAAAAAAAAGACAGAAACCACCAGTCTTGCTAGGTAGGTGAGGAGACGCCATCTCTCGCCAGCACTATAATGAGGCAGGTAATTGGCCGTTCTTGACCATAGCTGTAAAAACAGGTAAAGATTGAGAACAGCGGACGCTCCTCAGCTTCGCCCAAAAAGTGCCGGCCTTTGTAACAATCAGATGATCGCACCGACTGGCTACATGTTACAAAATGTTGAGGATCTATAGTGTGAATGTGCGTTATGCTTCATGTTTTGATTTGTGACTACCATAGTCTTAAATGGGAATGTGGGCGGTTTGAGCTACAGATGTGTATCAGTGATAATCAAACCGTAAAAAAAAGAGGCCTATTGGGATGTTCCATCCTAATGTGAAAAACTGTGATTTGATGTTCTGTGCCTATTTTATGTCTGCACCTTTTTGGAAATACTCATTTTATGCCATGCTCATTTTGTATGCCTGTATTTTTTGCTGCTGTGAAGCACTTTGAGCTACAATTCTTCTATGAAAGGTGCTATACAAAGTTTATTATTATAAGCTTTAAGTCGTCGCCGACAAGACGGCTGTAGCCTAGTGTTGTTAAAAATATAGATTTTTCTATACATATCTATTCTGAATATTTAAAAACAGTTTCAATACTAATTTCCCGCAATATCGATACTTTCTGCACTATCGATACCAGCTAGCGTTCTCTGCGCTGTCTTCTCTCCTACAGCAAGTTGTTGACACACGCACACATACGCTGCTGGGGCATTGCCCCTCCCCCCTCCCCTCACGGACCTGTCTTATCAACACAAATCCTCTCATTCACTCCAAGTGCAGAGCCTCGACAGCTCTTTCAACATCACTGAAGCATTAAACAAAATGGTCCAGTAAACGATTAACTTTAGTTTAATACATGAGGCGTTGTCTAACGTTATCTAGCTGGCTATCTACTGATAGCTCATTATATCAACTAGTGATGCACGATATATCGGCCGCCGATATAATATCGGCCGATATGGCCGTTTTTTTTACACATCGGTATCGGTCCGATATCAAGATAGGGCCGATATTTATATATAAAAAAATATTTTTTTTTTCTTTTTACATGTTTTGGCCTTAACACTTTAACTGCCGAAGGTTAAATTCATGATATACCATCCCTTGCCAGCTCTATTTGTCTATGGAGAAGTTCCCCTTCTTTGCAGGGCTATAACTTTTTTAATTCTATTGCTAGATTGCCATTATTAGAGCCCATTCAATGTCCTATATGTATTGTTCAGGGTGTATGAACGTTAAACTTTTTCATTCACATATTCATACTAGAATATGGTCTAAAGTATAGGGTTAGGGCGAGCGATCTATTATCGAGTGTTTCAAGATGGAGTCGCGGGAGCTATAGAGAGTGGCCGGACCACATTTGGATGAGTACTTCCGGTTCAAAGGGTGACTTCCTGTTGGGCGATCTGCCGATCGGCCACCAGATGGCGCTCTTGAACCGCTAGAGGGTTGAGAGGAGGCCAGCACTGTGTCTCAGGGCTGCGGAGGAAAAATATGATTTCGATCACAGATTTTTGAAAAATTGATATTAAAGACGAGTTAGGGCGTCCTCGGCAACTTGAGCATGGCTAGGAAAGACGCCTAAACACGTTTTCGGCACTTAAAGTGTTAAATAGTTTCATTTCTGAAAATAAGTTACAAAAGTAAAAAAAATTATGCGTTTTGGAAAATAGCTCTTTATTTGATTATCATAAAAAAGTGTTTTCTATACAGAGATATCGACATCGGTAAATATCGGTATCGGCCAGAACAGCAATATTAATATCGGTTATCGGTATCGGCCACAATTTTCACATCGGTGCATCACTAATATAAACGGCTGATAACATCATTGGCGTTCGTTGTTGCAGGCTTGCAGCTGTTGGCTAGCTATCGTTCTTCCGTTGGCTAACGTTAGCTACTAGCTAGCTAATAGTGGCTGGCTGGCTACCTTTTAATTCGCAATGGAGTGGCTAGCTAACTAACTTACAAATCGATGTGATTGGCAGAGACCGTATTTTGTACGGTTGGCTGGATTGGGGGTAGCCAGCTGGCTAGCTGGCAGTTTGTAGTGCAGTAGCTGGCTGGATAGCTGTTGTATTGTATTGTAGGTTAAGGGTAGCCAGCTAGCTGGCTGGCAGTTCGTAGTGCAGTACGTTGGCCAATATAGCTGTAACTGAACGCCAATGATGCTAGCCTTATGAGTTTCAGTTAATAGAAAAATACTTGACTATAATGGTCAGAAGTAAATTAACTTCGATGCTGTTATGATTAACACGCAGTACTATTAACTTTACATAATTTCTAGGATTAGATCATTTAGTTATTTTTAAATGTCTGATCTAAAAAAAAAAAACTGTATTATCTTTTCCCCCCTTCTTTTTCCGTTTTTTCTCCCCTCCCAATGTTAGTCGTTTCCCAATTCCCACCCCCTTCCTGGTCGTTGCGCACTCTACCCCCTACCGTCGGTCTGGGAGTGCGGCGACCGGAGACTATCACATGCTTCCTTTGACACATGTGTAGCCAGCACATGTGCACCTACATGTGCAGCGCGGACTCTCACTGGGAGTGTAACGTGTGGAAGGTCACACTACCTCTCCCAGATCCTTCCCTTGCAGGCGCCCCGACCGAACTGTAGGAGTTGCCGTTTACAACGACCAGGACCCACCCACGCCGGCTTCCCACCCGCTAACACTGCCAATTGTGTTAGTATGGGCGGTCGGCCAAGCCGGAGGCACCAGAGCCGGATTCGATCCCACTGGCTCTGTGGTGGTAGACAGACGCTTGGTTCGCTGCGCTACCCGGCCGCCCATAAACAAAGAGTTTTAAAAGTGTTATACTTATCTTCTCTTATAGTACCAGAGAGAAGCTGAGGAGAATCGACCAGCAACAAAAGCTAAATAATTTTTTTTTTTATTTATAATCTTTTTATTTTTACATTTCAAGATTTAAAATGTTTCCCTGTGGTATCGAAAATGGTTTCGAATATCAATACTTTTCAAGGTATCGTATCGAAGTTAGAAATTACAGTATGGTGACATCTCTACTGTAGCCTGGCGGTTCCAGCTGAAACACACAAGTGCATATAACACACGATGTCGTGCAAAGTCTGCTCACTGCCATAGGGTCAGCAGTGGAGCCTCCGAAACTACTCTGCACGTTTATCCAAGCGCAAAAGAGGTCAGAGCAAGAGGCAACATCCGTCTACTGAACCGCATCCTAAATCACAGCACCAGAGCTCGCCCTGCTCCAAAAACCAGACAAACCTCATTAGCCCAGCCATTTAGGCATGACAGAAAAAAGAAAAACAAGGCTACATTTTTTTTTTTATTAAAGCACATTTTGGACACAACTTTGTCAAGCTAGACTTATTTCAATAATATCTGTATTCGAGTTTGAAATGAAAACAAATTAATCAAAACACAAGCAAGAGAAGGTCCTGACCGCTCAACCTGTGACAGTTTGTCCGCTGCCATCATGTAAGATTAGCTAATAGGCTATTTATAACCACTAACGAAATCAGAGTTACAAAACTGCACTCGAGCCAAAAGAAATTACAAAACAAGTCCACCTTGATTACAGATCATACTTAGAGCACACTTACTTAAGTCTCCGTGATGAGAACAGCAGACAGTAATATCACCAGTCCTTGCCATTCACTCTCAACTCCCAGTGAATTCAATCAAATACTGTCATCTGTTTAAATGCCCTCTCTCTCTGTCTCTGTCTCTCTCTCTCTCTCTCTCTCTCTCTCTCTCTCCGAGCTTCCCTCCCTACTTCTCCAACCCACGTCCTCAAGAGTCAAACGTTAAGAGAAAAGGGGGGAGAGAGCTAAAAAAGAGAAGGAGGTGGTGGAATATAGCCTTGCCTATAGCCGGAGCGTTAGGCTGTTTCTGGGTTAGTGCACAGGACTTCAGCTGCAGCCATCCAATCCTATTTCTGAAATATTTCAGAGGCAGGGAGGAAAACTAGGTCATCCACTTTCATTTGACAGAGCGAGCGCCATCACATCAAGACTACTCTTCAGGAATTCAGTTTCGGGCATTTAAAAAAAAAAAAAAAAAAAAAAAAGGAAAAAAGGAAAAAAAAACACATCATAAGATTAGATAATGTAAGAGGACTGTTTTCCTGTGTGAGGAGTGTTACTGTAGTGGACTGCCTAATGAAAAGAGCCCTCTTTAAAACACAAGCCCCATTCAAGAGCCAACATTTTTTTTTTTTTTTTTTTTAGCCAGCTGCCCCAATTTAGGCTAAAACGACACTGGAGTTGAACAAAGTAGCCTACATGTGCTTTGCGTATGAAATATTGATAACCACTGTAGAGCTGCCATCACGCAAACTCTACAAAATAAATGAGCGAGCAGAACCTTTGAGCAGTGGGCGCGGCTGGTATGCCACAAAAAAAACACATCAAAGGGATCGCATCGCAGCTGTGTTACTGCGTTTCGTGTTGTGTGCGTGTGCCTCCCGTTACAGGTTTATGAATGAGAAGATAGTGGACACACTCCGCTTTATAAAAAGGGCGCTGTAAGCATTTTTGACCGCTAGACGGTACATTAGCCAATTAATTATGTTGGAAAGTGAATTAGGCCACAATTCAGATGCCACTTCATATGTCCTAACGTGACGGTAGGCAGATAGCCTGGAGATATGATATTACACACTGTGAGGTAAAGAGGTGTGGAATAAAGTGATAATGAGTGGGAAGAGATGGCCTAGTCGAGCCTAATAATTGAGACATTATTGGTCTAGGTGGGCTAATGGAAACGGCACGCTTTTACAGAGAAATGTATTAAAAATGTGCTGTAAGACGCAAGTGGTATTTCATTTGCTCATTTGCTCATCTGCTCTGCAGTGAACAGGAAATACATTTTCTGGTATCCCTTCCCACTTTATCCAATCAGGAGAGAAAACCCTAGATTAAAAAAAAACTTATTTCAAGAAATCTTACCAAGCCAAATTTACTTACTGCACTGGCAGATTATCATACTCGTTTTAATTTCTTATCTTTGTCAGACATTTTTGTAGTGGGAGTTCTCTTTCCTGATTGGATAAAGTAGGAAAGGCTACCAGGAAATGTATTTTGTAGGGATGCACGATAATTATCGGGCCGATATCAGCAATTATGACGTCATCCCGATAAACCTGATAACGTTAACACTTTGAATGCCATGAGGTGGCGCCAGAGGTAGCGCTTCAATGCCACCATTGGCGCCAATGTTACGCTTAATATCGCCTAATCTATGTTTTAAATTATGGCTATGTGTCTAATCTGCCCGTCGCTTATCAAAGAATCCTTTTCCAGTCAGTGCCGTCAAGGCAGATTGGTTTTTTATCGCTTCATTTCCGTTTGAGAGCATTTTGAAAAGCACCCGTTTTGAGGTAAAAAAACAGTTCATTCTAGACCATTCTATGATAATCGTCTTTTACTGGAATATTCCAGAACGTTGATATTCGTCGGCCTATTTATGAATCCTTTTCAAATAAATGCTAGATGATCAATATTATACGTGCACGCAAGCACATTCGAGCCGCGCACGGATAATCGCCGTGTTCATTTCCTCTTGGACTTTTACAGTGAAACCGAAAGAGCCCATTTCACAAAACAGCATATATCTTCATCAAAATTTGTCTGATTATCCTAACACTCATAACATAGATTCCTTACCTGACATCAGATGGTATCCAACTGGTATATTCCAATTCCTGATCACCATTCGAAAAAATCGATAAGTGTATGGATCCAACGTGTGTACAGTGCAGTACATGATTCCGCGGGGCTGAGAGGCTCCAGAATGAACTGTGGTAACCCCGGCTGCATCAGTGGACTGGAAAATGTGGAGTACAGGATTTTTTCCCCCATCCATTTTCATTGAGTCCATTCCAAAATCCCTTATGTCATCTGGGAGACGATAGGGGGCGCTTTTTTCCACATCTGATCGCCGGCGGCGCTCGGGTAGGCTCGCGTGATGCAATATGATTTCAGATCGCTTAAAAAAAAAAAAAAAAAAAAACGAGAAATCTCGTGAGTGGCTTTCAACATAACTATCGGAAACCCGAGATATCTCGTGTGTGGCAGTGAAAGTGTTAATAGCTCCGATAATATAATATATTTTTTGGTAAAAAAAAATGCGGTGTGGGTGAATTGGGATGAAGGGCGTTTGTTTTTACTGTAGGCTCCTCCCGTTTTGCCAGTACTGTGGTACGACTGATAGCGTGTGGTTTAGGAAGAGGCCGTTTTACACAAATCCAGCGCTCCCTTTCTTGGCTGTGACGTAGCCACGTAAGTTTCTGAAGCAGCGCGGATGTAAACAAAGATGGCGTCGGTAGTGTCGGAATAGTTTCAGAGGAAAAAAGTTTGCTTGCTATTTATAACAAATGCAATGCAGAAGTTCCACGAGGAGGGAAAAGGGCAACAACTTATAATACATCCAACCTAACAAGTCACCTGCAACATCACCACCGCTACGATGGTGTGTTATTGTGTTAAAAGCCTACGACGACGCGCAAGCAACTAAAGCTGCTGCAAATCTAGTAGGGGTGGACGGTATGGTCTAAAATTTATATCACGGTATAATTTGAAGCATAGACGGTAACGGTATATATCACGGTATCATCGTTTTTGATAAAAAAAAAAGTTTATTTTATATAATTTTTTTTTTTTTATAAAATATATATATTATATAATTAGACTTGTACTTGTATTATCTGCGAGACATCGCCACCACGCAACAAGCTCCACTGTCTGTGTGTACTCAGTCTAGTAGCCTCCAGCTAGGCCAGGATTCTCCGGAGCTGCACCTGGACCTATACTCGAGTAGCCTCGAGCAGAGCTACGGCCAGGATTCTCCGGCGCTGCACCTGGACCCTATTGTATTGGTACTATAACGTTAGCAAGCCCTCAGCTCGAATACGCATCGAATCAGTGTTATAAGACATTGATATCAGGAGCTATCTGTAGCTACTGCTAGCAGGATATATAACGTTAATACAACGCCTCAGTGAATTATTTAGTTCAATGGGACATTTCGTTTTGAACGGTGAACTAACTTAACGTGAGCTAACGGCTAACGGAGCTATCATACACGTCTACTCTCTACTAGACTTGATGGAGCGTTTGTTGATGTCAGGAGCTATCGGTAGCTGGCCGACTAGATACCGTTCGGTTAGACAATGCCTCATCATGTATTAAACTAAAAGTGAATAGTTGACTGGGTCATTTTGTAACGGTAGCTAAGCTAACGTTAGCTCAGGGAGACGTCCCGTCCCACTAGACTACTAGTAGACCCGTGTTTACATGCGTGCGGGAGGGGCTGGCACGCCCACTGCGCGAAGCCTCCTAAATAACTTTTTCCAGTTCGCACATATCTATTATCTATGACTAATTCTATCTATTTTTAGGGGCAAATGCGAGTGAAATAGTCGCGCTGTGGTTACATGACGTCATTGCTATTTTAGAGCTGCACTACCGGTTATACGGTATAGTCAAAATCCATACCGTAGAGCAAATTCATACCGTTTATACCGTATACCGTTTATACCGTCCACCCCTAAAATCTAGCCCCTTTCATGACTGTGATGCAACCCTTGGTTGAATACGCAGTCACTTATTGCTCCGTAGTAGCCAGGTTAATTTGCACCACCAAGCACTGCTTAAAAGCTAGCGGCTTGAGCCCTTGGGTCATTTCTGTCAAACTTCTTTAATTTAGCAAACGCCTCGTCAATAGGTACAAGCGCTGCGGGTTCCTTTGTAGCTGGCTTTGGATTCACAGCAGCTTTAGCTGCTCGCGCGTTGTCGTAGGCTTTTAACACACCATCGTAGCGGTGGTGATGTTGCAGGTGACTTGTTAGGTTGGATGTATTATAATTATAAGTTATTGACGGATTGTGAATTTTCTGATTCAAATTATATTTATTTGGAAAAATAAATATGGTCACTTTATCAGTCAAAACTGTTGTCTTGGCTTTGTTTTGTTCATAGTAGTAACGCTCATGTCATGATAAATCTGGTTAGGTCAAAACTACAGGAATATACATTTAAAAAAGAATTGTATAATATAAATATCGGTTATCGGTATCGGGCTTGAGGAGCATAAAGTTATCAGTATCGGGGTCAAAAAATCAATATCGTGCACCCCTAGTATTTTGTGTTTACTGCAGAGCAGAGGGAGACCCATGTTACTGACCAGATACTCATATCAGTGATAGAGTCTAGAGCTATTATTTTAACAAGGGAAAATACCACTTACAGCACATTTAAGCACAATGATTAAAAGAGAATGTCAAGACATGAAGATATTAGGCTAGCTAGTGTTAAGCACATCCTGAAATGGTCATATAAAAAAGTTGTTTATGTCATTTGGTGGAAGCTTTTATCCAAAGTGCCTGACAGCACCACTAGTTTTTCAGATTCAGTTTCAGACAACTTTATTGATCCCGCGTGGGGCAATTCATATTTGTAGCTTCACGAGTAACAAAAACAAAACAAAACATCTCAATGACAGCACGGCAACAACAACATTCCATGCAATACACAATCCAGTAAAAGTAAAAACAGACAACTAAGTGTAAAAGGCTACTTAAAATGACTACTGTCTGTGTTTAAAAGTCTGATAGCCGAGGGTACAAAAGATTTGGCGTAACGGTTGGTCCTACTTGGTGGAACGTCATAACGGCGGCCAGAAGGCAACAGTGAAAACCGCTGAGACAGAGTGTGGAGAGGTTGATTTGTGATGCTCGTCCCCTTCTTGACCACCTGGTCCGTCCAGAGAGAACATAGGTCTCTCTGTTTTACTCCAATTATTTTGGAGCACACTTTCACAATATACTGAAGGCTGTTCCTATCTTTAATAGATAGGCCAAGTTAAGAGGCTTTCAATAAAATAACTATAAAAAGTGCTCAGGATCTTCACACTAACATTAAAGGAGTTCAGCTTTCTCAGCAGGTAGATCCTCTGCTAAAAAAATTTAACAATGGACTCTGTATTTAAGTTGAACTTCAGTTTACAATCAAACACAGTTCCCAGGTATTTGTAAGATTCAACAATCTGGACGTCCTCGTCATGAATTACACTAGCTACACTGGCTTGATGATCGGAGTTGTGTCTGAAGTCAATTATCATGTCCTTAGTCTTAGAGACATTGAGGTCCAAGTAATTCTCATCACACCATTTCACAAAGTCGTGAAGTACATGTCCATGATCAGTCTCGGAGCGCTGCAGTAGGGATACAAGGACAGTGTCATCTGAAAACATAACCAGATGCCTAGTGCATTTTAGAATGGGTGGCCCTGCTGGTAGACCTAGCAGGCAGTGTTAGCACCATGCTCTACCCATTGAGCTATACAGCGCCACTAAATAGAGACATTGTTTAGTGTGAATAGCCTGTCAATGAGACTGACCATCAGAATGGCCTGTCAATTATCAGACTGACCATCAGAATGTCCTGTCAATTATCAGACTGTAAGGCTGTCCCGCGTGAATATTTTAGGCAACCAACTTGTGTTTAGCGTTTCTCTGATTGGCCACTACGCCCATGTGACCGCGGCAGCGCGAGAGAGCTGCAGCACGGAAATAGGCTGTCTATTGCCATTCTCTAAGACAAACTCTAACCTTAACCAGCTCCGAAACAGCGCCTAAACTTAACCCTTCTAACCTTAACCAACTCCGAAACAATGCCTAACCTTAACCCTAACCTTAACCAACTCCGAAACAATGCCTAAACTTAACCTTAACCTTAACCAACTCCGAAAGAATATTGCCATTCTCTAAGACAAACTCTAACCATAACCAGCTCCGAAACAGCGCCTAAACTTAACCCTTCTAACCTTAACCAACTCCGAAACAATGCCTAACCTTAACCCTAACCTTAACCAACTCCGAAACAATGCCTAAACTTAACCTTAACCAACTCCGAAAGAATATTGCCATTCTCTAAGACAAACTCTAACCTTAACCAGCTCCGAAACAGCGCCTAAACTTAACCCTTCTAACCTTAACCAACTCCGAAACAATGCCTAACCTTAACCCTAACCTTAACCAACTCCGAAACAATGCCTAACCTTAACCCTAACCTTAACCAACTCCGAAACAATGCTTAAAGTTAACATGCCTAAACTTAACCGGCGAAAGAATGCATGTTAAAAAAAATAAAAGAATTGAAGGGAATCGAACTTGTCACCAACGGACCGCAGGATCCACAGCAAGGCGGCGCTACCAGTTGAGCTAGTTGTCGATGTTAAAAGAGGGGGGATTACTGCTACATAATGCTGCCGCAACAGAGCTCCGCGGCAGAAGAGCGGAGCGGAAGTTGGTTGCCTTTAATATTTAGGCGTCCCGAACCCAGTTTTTGGGATTCAAACCTTTTTTAAACGTTCGGGCTCAGCCCTATCAGACTGACAATTAGAATGGACACTGGTTCCTGGTTTCTCAACACAGTAAGCCAAACACCTACTCGTCAGCCAAAGGGAAATCCTCCCTGGCCAAGAGACATCTAAGACAAGTAAAGGCTGGAGAACAATTCCTGTCATGGTCTTTCTTGAGACCATGTCTGAAATGTTTTTGTCTCAGAATTGTAGATGATTTGTCCTGGTCTTGGCGTCATCTTAAATAGAGTCTCATTTTCCACCTAGACCACAACACCAATTAGGCTATTCTTAATAACTTAAGGGAGGGGGGGGTACAACATGCAGATTTCTCCTATTGTTCTTCTCTGTAATGTATTAGGCTACATTCTGCTGAAGATCGTTGCTATGGGTCGTCATGTCATCCGTCACAGTGCCTTTGGCCTTGGCTCTCAGACTTACCCAGACCTGGGCTCCCGCTTTTCAGTCTTCAGGTCAGGGCTGCTCTGCTACGCTTACCGTCCCTTTGACCTCCTCCACCCACAGAGAGACCTCTCGGTTCAAACCCCACTCCCACCCAGGGTAGAACATCTAGAGGGCAGGGGTCGACGGCCTTTTGGACCGTAGGAGCCATTTTTACAGATAAAGAAACACGTGAGAACCTGCTATAGCTGCAACCACATACGCACATGCATCCACACGTCGTGTGCATTCACAGACACACACACACACACACTTCAGCCTCCTAGGGAAACCTGTGGCCACCAGACGGTGGAGACACTTTTGTGGACCAACTGAGCGAGCGAGCTATGGAGCTGCTGTTTGCAGCCTAACATTTCTACCTTGAGAACTGCAATTTATAAAAATGGTACTCGTTCATGTAAAGGTGCACTGGGTGGGTGGTGCGGCTGGGCAGTGTAGCACTCGCCTACCACCGCAGAAACCCGGGTTCAATTCCGGGCGGGAAGGAATTGGCGGTATCTCCGGCTTGGCATTACCGGTGTATGCTTTAAAAAAAATGTATAGAAAGAAAACCCATTTTTAGTTAGTTTTCACATGTCTGCTTACAAATCTAACTGAAAGAGACACATTTAACGGTCTGTTATGCAGCTTGTTTTGCAGCAGAAGGCCGGTAAAAACTATTTAAGATGAAAATGATGATCGACAAAGGATTATTTTATCCATTAATTCAGGCTGCATTTACGAGAGAGAGAGAGAGCGAGAGAGCAGGGGAGGCAGGTCAAAGGTCCACATGCGGCTCTGAAATCACAGGTTGCCAAACACTGATCTGCCGTGTCCACCAGCGTCCTCCTGGTCCGAGAGAGAGATTCTGGCTTACTGGGCTTCAGAGCCTTCTGCTACACCTGCATCCACTGCACTATGTCATTAGACTGACTGAGTAAAGACTAAATCCCTAGATAACCGAGCAAGTCGAGACAGAAGAGGTGGAAGAGTTCCGTTGTATGATACGGATGGAGGAAAACATTAAGAGGTCGTCATGGTTTCACTCGGTGCATGACGCAGTTGCCAATGCAATTCATTTATGTGCCAGTCTTGTGATCACAAGTGTAAATTAATAATAACCAACAAGCAAACACAAACTGATAAATGATTAGCGTGAAGGGTGCAGAAGTGGCCAAAAGCCGGTTACCTAAATAAAGTATAAATAAAAAAACGGTTCCCGACCGCAAATCCCTCACCACGCGGCCTACTTCAGCACTTTCTAGTCAGAGTGTGGCTCCTGCGGAGCCTGCGTTTGGCTCACCGTGAGTAGCAGCAACCCTACCCAATCTGTCTTAGCCTTTTCCTGACCTACATCCCCCGACCAATCAGGGCCCGCAAAGAGCGGAGAGATTTGGTGAGACACCCTCGTCCTTCCCGGCGGCACTTAAGAGAAATCCCCTTTTTCCGGGGGCTAGTGCGCTTCGGCCGCAGATCTAGGATCAGCTTAACCTCTCCTAAATCCTAACCTTAACCCACGCCCGCTGCATGTCCGCTGAGAATTCGACATAATGCATTTAAGCCCCCTCGCCTGCTTAGATGCTACCAACACTGGGCTGCAGCAGGTATTTGGATGATAAGCCACTGGGTATTCTACCTGGGGCTGTTAAATTATGGTAGAAATCATAAATCACGATTATTTTTATTGATATTGAAATCGCGATTGTTAAACACCATTACTCATCGATTTGAGAATATCGTATGACGACGACAGAATTAGTTTTAACTTTCTTTTCGACCAAAGGCTGCCTTTCTGTCATCTTCTACAAGTTACCAAAGACGTTTCAAAATAACTGGGAGTCCTCCCTCTCAACACGATCAGAAACTTCTGTTTGGGCTTGGAGGGGGGAGAGGACGAGTGGAGCGCACCGCCGGCAAAGGAAGTGTGCACTGCAGCCTGAGTCAAAATGAGAGCAACGCGACATAATAATCAGTTTTATCTAAATTATCTTGTTTTCATGATCGTGGGAAAACAACATTGTGATTTATTTGAAATTGTACGTTTTTGGACTGGCCTACCATTATGAATCATTTAGATTTTGTCCTATATCTGTCAGGCAAACCAAATGGCAGGCTACTTTTCTTTTTAATATTAATATTGAGGTGAAGTTGGGGGGGGGGGGGGGGGCATTCTTCTCTTGATAATGCGATTATGACAAACATAATAATTGCTCTTATTTTGCTTGATATTGTGATGATCACCATTATCAATCACGATGAATGGAATTTAAAACCAGCCAACGTTAACGTATATATATATTTTTTTTTTAACACTTTCAGAGCCGGCCGTGTTTTCCTTTTTACCCCCTTGAATGCCCATCATCCACTTCAATGTTAGCGTTAATATCGCCTAATCTATGTTTTAAATTATGGCTGTGTCTAATCTGCCCGTCGCTTATCAATGACTCATTTTCCAGTCAACATTGTCGAAGCGGATTGTTTTTTTATCGGTTAATTTCCGTTTTATAGCATCTTGAAAAGCCCTCGTTTTCAAGGTAAATAAAAATATTCCATTATAAACGGAATATTCTAGAATACACAAAAAACGTTAAAATTTTTCGGCCTATTTATGAATTGTTTTCAAATAAATCAGCTAGATTATCGATAGTATATGTGTACGTATGCACGCTATATAGGCGATCTGATATATTTCCTGATCGCTCGCACAGCCAAACAGCCATATCACATATAGGGGAAAAGCTTATATCTCCGTGAAAACAGGTCTGATTATCCTAAGACTGCTAAAATAGATTCCTTACCTGAGATCAGATGGTATCCAAAAAGATTATTGCAATTCCTGATCGCCATTCCAAAAATCGATCCTTTTATTGATCCAATGCTACATACAGGGCACGAAATTAACTTTTTGACTCACCGGCCAGTGGCGGGTAGATGGGAAAATTCTACCCGCCAAGCATATTTCTTACCGGCCAAAAAAAAATCGCATTTTTGTGTCACATATATACATTTTTTTCAGTACATCATACTGATACATCATAACCCTAACCCAAGTAGATAACTAAGCTATTACGTTGAAGAATAGACACTTAAAGAGGCCAGAGTTAAATTTGTACTCTCTCTCTCTCTCTCTCTCTGAAGTGACTTCTCGCTATCTGCAAACAGCTCCACTGTCTGTGTGTATACTTAGTAGCCTCCAGATGCAGCCAGGATTCTCCGGCGCTGCAGCTGGACCCTATTGGTATACTGTGCTTTGGTCAAATCACATTCAGCATGCCCTCAGCTCGAATACGCATCGAATCAATGTTATAAAACATTGATATCAGGAGCTATCTGTAGCTACTGCTAGCCGGCTAGATAACGTTAAGACAACGCCTCAGTGAACTATTTAGTTTACTGGGACATATAGAGCTAACGTGAGCTAACGTTGCCTACCGAGCGAACGGAGGTATCATGCACTCGACTATTGCTGGAGCATTTGTTGATATCAGCAGCTATCAGTAGCTAGCCAGCTAGATACCGTTAGACAATGCCTCATGTATTAAACTAAAAGTGAATAGTTGACTGGGTCATTGTTTAAACAGTAACGTTAGCTCACGGAGGTCCGCACTAGACTAGAGCAGCCTGCCCGAGGCAATAGGATTAGGAGCCTCTGTGTAGATGAGCGCAGAAGCACGGACTGGGGCGGATATGACTCGTTGCCGCGGGTTTTTTCAAAATAAGAGTATCATATGAACCGAACGTTGCTAACTGCCGGAGCCATCGATATTATGACTGGAGCTGCGCTTGGGGGCGGAAATGAGACCCGCACAGGATTTTCAAAATAAGAGTATCGATATGAACTACACGCCAGGTGGCGGGCAGACCTCCTAAGGCGCTCCCATAGTCGAGCAGACTGTACACAGAGCAGACTCCACGGAGGTCCGCGCGGCTCTTTGAGCTTTCATAGTCGAGCAGATCTCAGCGGACGTCCGCGGTCTATTTCCTACATTTCTCGCACCAGTTTTACTACATTTCCCACAATTCTGTCTGTTCTACTGTACTGGCAGATCAGAGGGAACATTATCAGCGGGAGAGAGAGAGAGGGAGAGGGAGAGAGAGAGAGAGAGACAGAGAGAGAGAGAGAGCGCGCTTCACGGGCTCATCTCTCTCCTCGCGCCACCAATCGCTCGCGCAGTGTCACATTTAATGCAGTTCGATGTCAACCAAAACGCAGAGCAGTGTTTTGTGTGACACCAAGTCAGCGGCGCGGATGTCCGCGCGTCAGGAAATAGGAGCTTCGCACCTGTGGGTCTGCTGTCCGCTGAGATCAAAGCTCAAATAGCCGCGCGGACCTCCGCGGAGTCTGCTCTGTGTACAGTCTACTCGACTATGGGAGCACCTTTAGTGTCACTCGCCAAACCGAAAATCAGCCCTCCAATTTCGTGCCCTGGCTACATACTGTAAACACATATTCCACGCTGTTCTGATGCTCCACAATGAATCCGATCGGCTCGGGGTACATGCGTGAGAAGTAAAATGTGGATTCCGGATTATTATTTTTTTTTTCATCCATTTTCATTGAGTCCATTCCAAAAGGGTGCATTACCACCTGGGAGACGATAGGGCGCGCTTTTTTCACATCTGAGCTCCTGATGGGGCTGGTTTCCCAACGGTAGACTCGGTTGATGAAATATGAATCGAGATCGCTAATAAAAAAATTAAACGATATTTGGCGTCGTGGGCATTCAGGGGGCGGGCTGATAACACGTGTTATGTTGTCCGTGGCATCCAAAGTGTTAAGGGACATTTCGTGTGGTAAACATATACACACATGCAGGCCAGATTCCTGAGCCTATTCATTAAAGTGTTCTGGGCTACTTGGAGGACTGCGGTGGCTTCTATTCGTTTGTCATAGCAGAATGCTAACTTCTAAGCTGAGAATCTGTTAGACTCAATCTGTGGTTCCGTTTCACATGATGTGGTTCAACCAAGGCAAATTACCATCCTAGCTTTAAACCCCTCTCTGGCTTTAAACCCCCCTCAGCTGTTCCTCCAGTTTGGTGCCTAAATCTGTCACTCATTAGAAATGTGTGACATATGGACTGCATTGAAGTAAGTCTACTTGACACTTGGCCATGTGCACTTTGCACTGCGTTTGCCTGCGTTTCACATCATGTGTCAGATGCCCACAGCATTGCTGTTATGACGTCATTGTGCATTTTCTTTTGCATCTTAAAGGTTGCCTCATTGAGGACATTTAAAAGGACCCATATTGTGAAAAACAACATTTTCTGTGAATGTGCTGCACATCCATTTGAGTCTGATGGGCCTACTAACACACAAACTGAAATAACACAGCACAGTCCGTATTCAGAAACTGTGCCTTTAAAACAAGCCATAAGGACTTCCATCTTTATGTGATGTCACACCAAAAAACCTGATTGCAATGCATGGTCCTTGACTCGTGTGTGCATACAAGAACTTGCTCGTAAACTCTCTTTTCTATCTAAAGTTGAACCTAAAATTTGTTTTGCAGTAAGTATGATATGAAATGATGGATCTTGACTCTTGAGTCATGAACTTTACGATTGTTCACGTTAGGGCTGGGCGATCAAACGATAACGATAATTATCGCGATATATTTTAATAATCGGGAAGAAATATCGAAATCTTTTTTTTATTTATTTTTTTGACCTGCAACAGGGCAGTTTTAAAACCAGAGACAGTGGACATACTTGTCTTTCTTGCCTGTAACTTAAAGTAATGGCTTTGCTTGTCCAAATGACAATACTGACCAAATTGAGATACATTTTTCTCTTGTCCATTTATTTTGTTTGCTTTCTAATTTAAAATACAGTTTGAAACCATCTGTACACAGTAGGCTATGTGTACTAGCAGAGCTAGTCTTCAGTCACGAGTCATGGTGCACATGTGCGGTGGTTTGTCCACCAAAAAAGCGCCAAAATATAGAAAAGAAACGAGCAGAGCCAGAACTATTCAACTCCCCCGGAGCCACAGCCAGCAGAGAAGCCGGTTTACTTTCGTTTTCAAACCAGCTGCAGCCTGAGAACTGGAGTGTGAGGGCCTGTAACACTAAAGATGGCGGTAACGACAAAGAATTGCTGCAAAATAAACAGACATCTGTTGTTTAAAAATATATATATATATATATTTAATACTTATTACAATATTGATAATTAGCGATCGAGTGATATGATATCGCTATCGTTATCGTGATATAATTTTTGGCCACATCGCCCAGCCCTAGTTCACGTGCAGTTCTGGAGTGCGGCGTCGGGGAGTGGGAGCAGCTCATTTGCATTTACAAAAGGTACAGACCCAGAAACAGCCTGTCGAGAAGAGGACCAAAACAAGAGGTGTATAGAGGCTGCTAGAATACATAATCTGAGTGGTATTTTCAGCAGAAACACTTCAAAAGACATGTTTTGGGACCTCCGAGACCTATATTAACTTGATGAAAATAAATAATATGGGACCTTTAAGATATCTAATCTAAAATCAAGCTGCAGCGTGAGTGATTTGGAATGTGGTTTGTGGAAACTCATATTGCAATGCTGAGGGCAAGAAGCAAGCTTTGGAAAGGCAGGGAAATCACCCAAGATGTGATGTGAAAGCTACCATTAGGTCAGAGGTTAATGCTGGTTTCAAGCCGTGATCTGTGTAACTAAATGTTGTAATGTTAATTAGTGCTTGATGCATTCTATGACCTTGCTTTTAGTCAAATGAAGGCCTAAATAGCCAACTTAGATAGCAGGGGGCCCTGAGCTGATTTTTGGTAAAGTGTAGAGATGGGCATGAGTAATGTTTCCCCAGATCGAGTACTCGCATGAATTACTCGAGTAGTACTAGAGTAAATGTCCGCGGAGCTAATGATGCTAATGATGGAGCATCGCCGTCGTTTGTGTGATAGTAAAGGGCTAACCTTCTGTATTGTCACAGTGAAAGGGTTAACCGGCTGTCGTGTGGCAGTGAAAGGGTTCAAGTCAGTCAACAGTCGGTTACCATTTGTGATAATTACATTACCTCTACTTTGTCTGCAGCAGGTCTCTCCGCTCATGAAACAGCCGAATGTCCATATAGAATACTAGTCTATGAACGCTGCGCAAAGTGGGCGACATGTTGTTGGCACAATTTGGAAATGCACAAACATGAACCGCTGTTCTCATCTTTTAGATAACGCTAAGCTATGTACCACTGCTGCTAAAAAGATTTGCACTAAGTTCTCTTTTACCTCCTATATTTATTTTAATCATACATTAATTTTTGTAGCCAGTATATACAGTATATAGTCCTGTATAGTGCGTGCGCCGTGTACTGTACATCGTGTCCCATATGTTACTTTATGTTTATATTAGATCTTTTTTATATACACCGTGGGAAGGGGGAAACGCCATTTAATTTCTCTGTATGTCTTGCACATTATGAGAAGCAACAATAAAGCTCACTTTGACGTTGACTTTTGACTAGCTGTGTGCAACAAAACTTTCGTGGCCCGTTTCTTGTTTATAAAACATACCGTGGTCGAGCCAATCAGCAATACCAACTGAGTCACGTGACTAAGTCACCTCGGACCTGCGCCAAATTAAGTACAACAGGGCTCTATGGAGAAACCATGACACTCCCCTGACTAAAAGTTGTTTCAAAGAAAACGGCTGGATGTCATTTAGCCAAAATCAGCATGGCTGTGAGTGGGAGTCTTTCACCTTTTACACGTCTAGCTTTGGCATGGATTGATTGTTTAGATCGCTAGCATGGCTAACAAATGCAAATATATTGTAGTCCGCCCCGTTGCTCTGACCAGGATTACGTTCCTTTTTGCCGCCTAGAAGCGTGCGCACACCGAGTCTGACGCGGACGAGAAACAGGTCTATAGAGGCTGGATATATAGCTTCCCGCAACAATTCACGCCTTGTGAGATTTCAGAGCAAGATTTCTGTTTCAGTGTCAAAAAAGAATGGTAACCAATTAAAATAATTATTTAAAAAACTAAACAATAAAAAGAAATTAAAAGAATAGAGCACCCTCAAAAACCACTGCAGTTCAGTTGAAACGGCGAGTACTTCAAGTCATCTTCAAGCCATCAAGTGTTTCATCTTCATGGTGCTCCTGTTGCACCGTGTCCTCTCCTCATCATTTAGCCTACTGTTGACAAACCTGTCTTTTTCTTTTTTATTACAAGAGGCACGTGGCTCTCAATCCATTCGTAACAAAGCAATCCATTTTAAAATAACCAATAAACAGACACTACATCTTACAGAATATCCCTTACAGCTATTGCAAGAGGTTCCTCTCAAATGTAAACAGAAAATCACCTGTGGTAGTTAAATGTACCGGTCCGGCACCACTCCAATCAGAGGGTTAAGCATCCGCCCACTAGGCTGATTCAAAGTAGACATAGACTTTTATCCTTCTGCTGATGGCGAGCCCATCCTCCCCGCTCCAAATCCCTGTAGACTGCAGAGAAAAATCCACACTCTACAGAAAACACACTAGTGGGTATGAGGGACTTGAGGGTGGAACGTGTGTGCATGCGTGTTCCCCAATACCAATCCATTTCTTCTCTGTGCATTCAGTAGAAAGCTCTCCGGCTGCAAGCTAGCCTAGCTTAGCACAAAATGAATGGAAGCAGATACGGACAAGCTAGCCTGGCTGTCGGCTAGCTAAGCTAGTGGTCCATATCTGCTTCCATTCATTTGTGCTAAGCTAGGCTAGTCTGCAGCCGTAAAGCTTTCTACTGAACGCACAGAGAGGAAATTGGTATCCATCTTCTTGTCCGACTCTGGAGAGGACGGTGAAGCCCTAATGTTGGCATGTTCCTTTAATTCCATGGTCCAGGCATCACCAACAAGCTGTTGCAAATTATCCTAGGCTGCATCGTTTCATCATAAGGCTGCAGTGTTCCATTGGTCCTCTCTCTCTCTCCCTCTCTCTCATGCTGCCCTACTGTAGAGCTGCATCCAACCCATGTTCAACTCCTCCCCCCACTGACACACCACTACTGTACATCTCACAGGGGGAAGAGACCGCAAGCTTTCAGAGCTGCTGCTTCTCTTAGGCTAAAGCAGCGCATAACCAAAATATTAACCCAGTTACATCTGGTTATGAATATGACAATATGCCGTGGCCTCTTGAGGAGCAGGGTGTGTGTAATCAGTCAGTCAATTGAATCAAAGTTCTTTCACCCTTTATGGGAAGGATTTTTTCAGATTTTTTAAATCATATGTTATGATACAACCGTGCAGTTACAAAGAGGTCATTGACATGGCTGAGCAAGGCTCAACGCAAGTGAGGGATGAGGGTAGAGGCTGAGCACAAGGCTCAACGCAAGTGAGGGATGAGGGTAGAGGCTGAGCACAAGGCTCAACGCAGGTGAAGGATGAGGGTAGGGAGAACGATTAATCGTTTTTTTAATCGTAATCGCGATTTGAAATGATGCAATTAGCAAACCGCAAAGCCTGCGATTTGGGAGACGTTATATGGCGAGTCTGATTCAAAGTTTTTTCTTGCGTGACTGTCAGTCATGCTCACCAATCAGAAGTGCTGTGCTCTACGTGGACCAGCCATTGCTCACCAATCTGAATTAGCCCAAGGTAGCTAGTATATATATATTCACCCATGTGTGAAGATGTTACAGTAGCTTCCTACTAGCTAGCAACAACTTTCATGGTGCGGATGAATGGCTTCAACAGAGCCAGAAGAAACGTTGGACAATTTAGTTCAGAAGTAAAGTAGTGGTTGTATGGAAGTATTTCGGGTTCAAGACGACAGATGTGCCACAAAAGCAGGTATTGTACACAAGTTTGTCGTGGAGCAGTTGCTACCTCGCGAGGCAACACCACAAACCTGTACCAGCACTTGGAAAAGCACCACAGGCAGCTAGCTATATTACGAGTGCACGGCCAGAAACAAGTTAAATGAAAGTCCTCAAGCCCAGTCTAACGTTAAGCAAACGAGCATCGTTTGCGGCTGTTCCCGTTACGTCATGTGAAAAGGGCTCACGAAGGCACCGTGAGATAACTAATGCCATAACGCACTACCTCGCTATTAAGGACATGCCATACCATTGGCGTCTATTAACACTGTGAGCAACGAAGGGTTTTAAAAAAAATCATTTGAACGCTGGATAAAAGATATGCGATTCCCTCCCGCTGCCCGCACGTACTTTAGTCAGGTGGCCATCCCAGAACTGTATGCTGCGGAATGTCGGAAAAACATTTAGATGGAGTTGAAAAATGACGAGTACTATGCAAGAACAACCGATCTGTGGTCGAGCAGGACGACCGAGCCGTGTCTCCGTCTCACCTGCATAAATAACCACTTTGAGTTGAAGAGTAACTGCAAACGGTCTACTTTCCTGTTGACCACACGGGAGAGAATATTGCCCATGGACTAAGAGAGTCCTTGTCCAACTGGGGTCTGAATGAAGAGGATCAGACGTGCATCACCACTGATAATGGATAAAATGTTGTCAAAGCTGTGGCACTGAATCAATGGACAAGGCTTCAGTGCTTTGGACACATCTTGCGATAGGCAAGTGTCGGGAAGTCCCCCTTACTCTCTCTCCCCCCTCCCAATTCTCTCTCTACCCACCTCTCAGTTTCATCATTATTGTTATTACATTTCACTAGCCTCATAGCATAATATTTAGCCTAAGTCATATTTGAAAATTTTCTGGAAGCACATAAGTATTTTTTATTGATATTGTAACAGTAAGTTCAACCAGATGTGTGAACAAGTTTGCAAAAAGGCACAACAGCGATTGCATAACAAATAAAAGTGACTTAGGCAGAATATGCCATGACTTAGCCATTTTTTCCTCTTACATACATTTATAAATACAAACATAACATAACCAAAGTTGTTTTACTTTCCTAAACATAACCCAGGGTGTGTCTAACCTTAACCAAGTTGTTTTAAATGTCTAACCGTAACCAGTTTCTTTTTGTGTGTGTGTGTGTTTGATACAGCGGTTATGATTATGGCGTTTGTTTATTATAAAGTCTATGTTTAGGGTGTGTTTGTTATGAAGCTGTTGTGTTCAGGGTGTGTTTGTTATGAAGCCGTTATGTTCAGGGTGTGTTTGTTATGAAGCTGTTATGTTCAGGGTGTGTTTGTTATGAAGCTGTTATGTTCAGGGTGTGTTTGTTATGAAGCTGTTATGTTCAGGGTGTGTTTGTTATGAAGCTGTTATGTTCAGGGTGTGTTTGTTATGAAGCTGTTGTGTTCAGGGTGTGTTTGTTATGAAGCTGTTATGTTCAGGGTGTGTTTGTTATGAAGCTGTTGTGTTCAGGGTGTGTTTGTTATGAAGCCGTTATGTTCAGGGTGTGTTTGTTATGAAGCTGTTATGTTCAGGGTGTGTTTGTTATGAAGCTGTTGTGTTCAGGGTGTGTTTGTTATGAAGCTGTTATGTTCAGGGTGTGTTTGTTATAAAGCTGTTATGTTTAGGGTGTGTTTGTTATGAAGCTGTTGTGTTCAGGGTGTGTTTGTTATGAAGCCGTTATGTTCAGGGTGTGTTTGTTATGAAGCTGTTATGTTCAGGGTGTGTTTGTTATGAAGCTGTTATGTTCAGGGTGTGTTTGTTATGAAGCTGTTATGTTCAGGGTGTGTTTGTTATGAAGCCGTTATGTTCAGGGTGCGTTTGTTATAAAGCTGTTATGTTTAGGGTGTGTTTGTTATGAAGCTGTTATGTTCAGGGTGTGTTTGTTATGAAGCAGTTATTGTTCAGGGTGTGTTTGTTATGAAGCTGTTATGTTCAGGGTGTGTTTGTTATGAAGCCGTTATGTTCAGGGTGTGTTTGTTATGAAGCTGTTATGTTCAGAGTGTGTTTGTTATGAAGCTGTTATATTTAACAGGCTTTAACAGCCGTTTCTTCTTCAAACTGTTGCCTGGTGTCTATGTCACTTCTCTTATTTCTAGTCAAAACTAATCTCTTTACACTTAAAATAAAAAGCAAGTATTCATTTGAAAATTAGCTTGAAACAAGTGAAATATAACTAAAAACAAGCAATGTCTTATTTGAGGTGTAAAGCGATTTGTTTTGGGGCGCCAGGGTGGCGCACCAGGTAACGCACTGTGGTGCAACGCGGCCGTCCCGGGTTCGACTCCCGGACCCGGCGACCTTTGCCGCATGTCTTCCCCCATATCTCCTCCCGTTCTTCCTCTCTGCCGGACTTGTCCAATAAAGCCAATAAAAAAATCTACCAAAAAATAAAAAAGGAGATTCGTTTTGACTAGAAATTAGACAAATATTGTATTGGCTGCTTTAAAAAATAAATAAAAAAAATCTCAAATTAAATCGCAATATCTGTCAGAATAATAGCAATTAGATTATTTCCCTGAGCAAGGCTCAACGCAGGTGAAGGATGAGGGTAGAGGCTGAAGGATGAGGGTAGGGGAAAAGGTATAGGAAAAGGACTGAAGCTATGCTGTAACGTTGTTCAGCCACTTCAAAAAGCACCTATAATGCGATTCAAAAAAAGAAATTGGAAACATAGGTTGGAAAGCAGTGTTTGAAAAAAGAAATGTGGCTGCTACACGGAATACATCACAAGCAAAATAGCCGCATCAGACTGTATGGTGAGGAATGGGATGACAGCTTTGAGCAACATCTTGGGTGGGGGGGGGGGGGGGGCACACTGCATGAATACTTAACATGATATGATGAAAACTGACATTCAAATGGTGTAATGCCGCACAAGGCAAACCTCAGAATAATACAACCCTTGGCGACCGCCATGGGCATATGTGAACATAGTAACATACAAAACATGTAGGCCTAAGTGTGTATGAACTACACACACGCATATACTGTACACACACAAGCCTAGCCCACTGAAGTAAAGGAGTGCCAACCTAAAAAACTCAACTGAGCTGCCTGTCTGCCCGTGTCTGTATACTAAATACAATGGTTAGTCAATTAATAGTTTGGTTTGGTCTTAGTCGACGATTTTGCTAATTGTTTTCTCATGCTATTTCCTGAAGAATGATAAGCACAGCTCTGGTAAGTGCTAGATTGAGGTCCTTCTGCATTATCGCACGTGGAAAAACCAAAATGTTACATATTCGTTGTTTGAAATCAACTAATCGATTAGACGAAAAATCCTATGCCTATTAGTCAACTAAGAACTAAGTCTTTAGTCGACGAAGCGGCCCTTATACAATGTTTGGTGAGATTGTAAAAGAAGAAACAGCCCACTTAATTTCACCAATGAAGCCAAACGGAGCAGCCGTTAAAACATTTTAAACAGGACAATCCGCTCATTGTCGATAAGCTATCATTTGCATCTCATTTGTTTGAGATATAGGCCTGAATCCACAAACACACCCGCACCTCGCCCACGTGTCGAGCATTTGCATGAATAACTGGAATTCCTGGCTTAATAAATGTTAGCCTAGCCTGTTCCGAGCTATTTGAAATACCAAATTTCTCCCCAAATCAGGACAGAGAACACATGTTTCCAGCCACGGAGCCCAGTTTGCATACGGGGGCTAGCGGGGACCATGGACAAGCACACAAGACAGACGTGCAGACAATAGTTTGTGCTGTTCTATAAGACAATTGCTCTCCTCTCTGCCCTGTGGCCCTTACTGCTCACATTAAATACACAAGGACAAAATGTCCATTTCAGTTCCAGCAGGGAGGTGGTGGCGTGCAGCACTCTCCACCAAAAAGCCTAACAAAAGTGTGCCCTTGTTGTCATGGACAGAATCTGCCATTCTGCAGTAGAATCATGGTGGCTGTTGTCATGTACGCTGCTGCTCCACAGGCTTATAGTGAACAAAGGACATTTGTCGGTCATAGGATGAGAAACTGACTGACTGACTGACTGGTCCAGGGGGCAGTGACCAGCCGAAGCCTCTTCCTCCTAGTTTTAGTGAATGAGCAGCTACCAAGCGGTGTAGCCTAGCACAGGGGTTCTCAACCTTTCTAATGCCAAGGCACCCCTGTGTTCAATAAAATATTCCAGGGCACCCCTACATACGATAAAGACTTTTCCGGTCCTGTCTTTTTTGCTACAATGATGACAAAAGTGCTTGCTTTCAAAATAATGTTTATTTAAGAAACCGGGAAACACATTTGTGTGTATATGCAGGCTATATAATGCATTATTAACAGGTGTTTCAGGTCTAAATGGCTTAGTACTGTTGACATTACACTGCTTGTAGTAGTAAATCAAATAGCATATTTCTTTAAATAAAATTACAGAAAATTATCACTAAAGTGCTATCTGTTGCAGCTGCACACTTTTCCATAAAAATTGCATATTTGGATAAGTGTGACCATTTCTCAAAAACAGAAAATCATGTATTTTTTTTTAAATACAGAAAAGGATCACTAAAATGCTATCTGTTGCAGCTGCACTGTTCTCCATAAAAATAGCTTCTTTCGGATAAGTTTGACCATTTCTCAAAAACAGAAAATCATGTATTTTTTTTAAATACAGAAAAGGATCACCAAGTTACCATTTCTCAAAAAATATTAATAAATACAGAAAATAAGCACTCGTTGAACTCAGTGGACATTTCTAGCTCAATGCGAGGTCTGCTGCTGCTGGCTAATAATACGGTCAATACGCGGGAGATCTTTGACAAGGCAACACGCATGTCATCCTCAATTGCACCTCATCCCATTTCTGCCTTGCACTATATAGTATTGTATATTAGTACACTGCATAGTATTGTATATTATATGGTAACTCAGTTACGTCTATTCTGCATCGAACATTGTACATATGTCTATACTGAACACTGTGACCTAATTTTTTTACTTCTAATTTACATGCTATACTATGTTATTTTATTTCATACTTATCTTGTCTTGCACAGTCTCTGGAGCGTAACAGTAAGAAGCATTTTGTATAAAAGTATTCTGTAATTCTGTATGACAACTATTAAAGAAACTTGAAACTTGAACAAGGCTCAACTTGGCCCTACATTTTGTTTTCAGAGCTGTCATGGATGAAAAGCCAGCTTCACACAGATATGTGGTGCTGAATGGTATCAACACCTTAACTGCTGCATCATAATATACTTGGTACTCAGCACCACTAGGGTTGGGCACCGAAAACCGGTTCTAATTAGGAACCGTTCCTAACTTCCGGTTCCGGAAGTAACATATCTGCATTTTGATTAAAAAAAAAATAATTACTTTGTTAATTAATACCCTAGTTACAGTACAGAAACCAAATTAAACTGTATCAAGTCAACTGAAAGTGAATAGTATGAAAAAAATTAAAAAAAAAAAAAAAAAAAATCTCCTGCGAAATAAGCTGTGACCTGCACCTCAAAGAATCGGAATCGAGAATCGTTCAGAACAGGAATCGATATGGAGAATCGGAACCGGAATCGTTCAAATCCAAACGATGCCCAACCCTAAGCACCACACTCTGAAACGAGCTCTACAGGTGGTATCAGATGAGATTTCAATTAGTTCTTCCAAGAGTTTGGATGGAGATGTGTCAGGAAGCTTCGTCTCAATGTTGTCTGTAAAGTTTTTTTTTATCCAGAGTAACTTGGTGATCCTTTTCTGTGTTTTATTAAATAATGATTTTGAGAAATGGTCAAACTTATCCAAATATGGTATTTTCATGGGAAACAGTGCAGCTGCAACAGATAGCACTTTAGTGATAATTTTCTGTAATCCAAAAAGAATAAAAAAAAAGGCCAGAAATTAACTTTTTGACTCACCGGCCAACTTTTGTGTCACATGTATATATATAAAAGAAATCAGTAAATTTCAAGTAGATAGGGTATTATGTTGAAGAATACACTTAAATAAGAGGCCAGAGTAAAATTTTAAGCAAATTATTTTAATATATTCATTGATGATTGATTAATCAATACATGTCAATTCAATCTTAAGCTTAAATTGTAACCTACTGTTAAAACATCATCATACTCCTCACTCTACCCTCTTTGCAGGATTTAACGGAACATAATAAAATGTGAAGGTTTTATAAACCCAACTTAAACCTCCTCAATCATGTCCTCATCAGAGTCCACAATCTCATTGATTTACTACCGATGACAAACATGTTGTTTCCGTTTTTCTTTTTGACTTTGACTGTGAGAATATAATAATCACACACAAAGGGATAATGGCTTATTTAAGCATTACATCACGCGCAGGAGTGGTTTGTGAACAATAAACCATGCCTAGGGGTGGCCGTTAGGCCCAAGGCGCAGCCGAGGGTCGTTAGAACCCCCTAGGCATGGTTTATTGTTCACAAATCACGACTGCAAGTGGTGTAATGCTTTTATACAACTGCCATATTCATCCAACATTATTGCTATACAATAAACACACATTAATCAAAGATTTATTGAAAAAACCATCCGCCAGAAAAAGTTGTTCCCACAACTACAAAAAAGACAAGTTGCCTCCATGTGGAAGCAGCTTGAAGTGCATCCAACCAACTAACACATCCAACTGTGTATTATTGGAATGATTGAGAGAAGTTGCCTCATGTGGAAGCAGCTTGAAGTGAATCCAACCAACTAACACATCCAACTGTGTATTATTGGAATGATTGATTGAACATTTTATTACCAGATGCAGAATGGGTACAATACAGTATGGCTCAATACACACAATTGTTAAGGGGATGCAGACCTACTTTCTATAGAACTTCATTCTTAGATGCTTCTATAGAAAGTAGGTAAAACAAATTAAAAAGTTTTCTTTGCCCTATAGGAAAAAAAAGTTTTCGCCCTATTTTTTTATTTATTTTTTTAAACCTACTGTAGAGGGCCTAAACTTAACCAGTTGGAAACCAAGCGTAAAGTAATAAAATTAGCAATCAATCAATCAATCAATCAACTCAATAGGCCATGCTCACTTAGAACAGCGCAGCACCCAGCTCTCTCTCAGTCTGACTATCCCCCGCGTAACGTTGCAGACAGGAGTGTGTGTGTGTGTGTGTGTGTGCGTGTGTGTGTGTGTGCTTGGGGTGGGTGGAGACTGAGCCAGCGTCGGACAGTGTGAGAGTGAGGGCTGCAGAAAAAGAAATTGAAAATTAATCAATCAATCAATCCGTGATTTTTCTTTTGTTACAGAATGATTCAAGACCCATCAATTACATCATCCAACATTGTTTAAAGGACTAAGCCATTCGCTGTGACAGAATCGCTTGATATCTAGTCGTTTAGTCGTTATCAACATATCCATTTGTTAAATTATTGTCCGGCATCTTGTGATCCGGCGGAGTGATGTGATATAAAAGAAATCAGTAAATTTCAAGTAGATAGGGTATTATGTTGAAGAATACACTTAAATAAGAGGCCAGAGTAAAATTTTAAGCAAATTATTTTAATATATTCATTGATGATTGATTAATCAATACATGTCAATTCAATCTTAAGCTTAAATTGTAACCTACTGTTAAAACATCATCATACTCCTCACTCTACCCTCTTTGCAGGATTTAACGGAACATAATAAAATGTGAAGGTTTTATAAACCCAACTTAAACCTCCTCAATCATGTCCTCATCAGAGTCCACAATCTCATTGATTTACTACCGATGACAAACATGTTGTTTCCGTTTTTCTTTTTGACTTTGACTGTGAGAATATAATAATCACACACAAAGGGATAATGGCTTATTTAAGCATTACATCACGCGCAGGAGTGGTTTGTGAACAATAAACCATGCCTAGGGGTGGCCGTTAGGCCCAAGGCGCAGCCGAGGGTCGTTAGAACCCCCTAGGCATGGTTTATTGTTCACAAATCACGACTGCAAGTGGTGTAATGCTTTTATACAACTGCCATATTCATCCAACATTATTGCTATACAATAAACACACATTAATCAAAGATTTATTGAAAAAACCATCCGCCAGAAAAAGTTGTTCCCACAACTACAAAAAAGACAAGTTGCCTCCATGTGGAAGCAGCTTGAAGTGCATCCAACCAACTAACACATCCAACTGTGTATTATTGGAATGATTGAGAGAAGTTGCCTCATGTGGAAGCAGCTTGAAGTGAATCCAACCAACTAACACATCCAACTGTGTATTATTGGAATGATTGATTGAACATTTTATTACCAGATGCAGAATGGGTACAATACAGTATGGCTCAATACACACAATTGTTAAGGGGATGCAGACCTACTTTCTATAGAACTTCATTCTTAGATGCTTCTATAGAAAGTAGGTAAAACAAATTAAAAAGTTTTCTTTGCCCTATAGGAAAAAAAAGTTTTCGCCCTATTTTTTTATTTATTTTTTTAAACCTACTGTAGAGGGCCTAAACTTAACCAGTTGGAAACCAAGCGTAAAGTAATAAAATTAGCAATCAATCAATCAATCAATCAACTCAATAGGCCATGCTCACTTAGAACAGCGCAGCACCCAGCTCTCTCTCAGTCTGACTATCCCCCGCGTAACGTTGCAGACAGGAGTGTGTGTGTGTGTGTGTGTGTGCGTGTGTGTGTGTGTGCTTGGGGTGGGTGGAGACTGAGCCAGCGTCGGACAGTGTGAGAGTGAGGGCTGCAGAAAAAGAAATTGAAAATTAATCAATCAATCAATCCGTGATTTTTCTTTTGTTACAGAATGATTCAAGACCCATCAATTACATCATCCAACATTGTTTAAAGGACTAAGCCATTCGCTGTGACAGAATCGCTTGATATCTAGTCGTTTAGTCGTTATCAACATATCCATTTGTTAAATTATTGTCCGGCATCTTGTGATCCGGCGGAGTGATGTGATGTGATTCGGTTGTGGGCGGGTCCTGGGCCAGCAGCGTGGAATTGTGAAGAATAAACACGTGTAAAATGACTGTTTCAGCCAATCAGAATCGAGAAATTTGCATGCCGTTGTATAAAGCAGACTTAATGATTTTAGAATTTTCAGATAATGAAATGAAATGTTTATCAACTATCCAGTTAGTATTTATTTTATAGTGTAACGTTTGGCTTTAAATCATATTGAATGTAGAGAGAGAGAGAGAGAGAGAGAGAGAGAGCCCCCCCCCGTCTGAGTTGCCGTAGTTGATGATGTCACAAACACACACACTAGTAGTGTTGTCACGATACTGGAATTTCGACTTCGATACGATACCTTGAAAAGTATCGATATTCGATACCATTTTTGATACAAAAAATAAAAATAAAAAAATATATATATGTATATATATATATATATATATATATTTTTTTTTTTAACAAATTTTGCTTTTGTTGCTGGTTGATTCTCCTCAGCTTCTCTCTGGTACTATAAGATAAGATAAATATAACACTTTTAAAACCCTTTGTTTATCTTTAGATCAGACATTTAAAAATAACTAAATTATCTAATCTAAATCAAACCCCTGTTAAAAACAAAAACCTGTTTAACCTAGCCATCTATAAAACATCATGCTAAAACTGTGAAACAAACTCCCCTAAATAAATAAATACATAGCAAATATGACTCAGTTATGCAATAGTGCTGCTGCTTTTTATTTGGTTAAAACTACAACAATTTTCATGACGGCGGGCGAGAGAGAGAGAGAGAGAGAGAGAAAGAGAGAGAGAGAGAGAGAGAGCGAGATTAGGAGGGAATGCGTGTGAGAGAGAGGGAGAGAGATAAAGAGAGAGAGAGAGATTTTAGAGAGAGCATTTATTAACGTTACATTTTCAACAAGATTGCTGCTAATTAAACACGTCATGGAAACGGGGTAACGTTATGTCGATGCTACTAGTAGATCGACAGTTAACATTACATAAGGTTTTAGCGCGACGTGGGAATTCCAGAATGGCGAGGATGCAAAGCATGTTAGACCATTGATTGGACTCGTCGCAGAGTTTACATTACACATAGAAACTGCGCGACTCGCGAGAGAAGTTGTCACACAGGCTTCAAACGCAGGGCGGAAGAGCTAGTTTGCTTCTGTACGATTCAGGTTCAGTACTCACTAGTAGAGCTGCCGCGATTACCGCATTACCGCGGTATCGCTGTTACATCACGCCCACCGCAGAGTTAGGCTGAATACCGCATCACCGCTGTTTTTTATAATAATAATAAAGTACCCTGCTCTCGTTGGGCTTGCGGCTCTGCAGATATACCCTACTCCTCTGTCGAGGTTCCAAGCGACCCTATTGGGTACCAAAAAAGTCACGTGAAACACTGTAGACCACTGATTGGTCAGAAGAGAGACGCGTCACACGTTGGAGCATCCTGCAGTGTGTTACCATCAATCGGCAAGCGCATATTCGTTTTTACGTCCTGAATGTCAGCCATTGATCAGAGCTCACAACACGGCTAATACGTTAGCTCCCCGCCGGAGTGGATTACCATCGCTCCTCAGGAGTACTAAACGAGGCATATTGGGTCTCATTCCCGAAAATTTTCCAAAGATATATTCTGGAAGACTTATCTTGGAACCACTGAGACATAATCTATGACAAGTACACTCTGAGTCCTGAACGTGCTGGAGATATGTCTTAAGTGGCTGAAACGGTCGCAGAAATTATATGATCTGATATCTGCTTGGAGAATGGCATTCTGTCGTAAACTGCAAAGCGCGTTCCCGTTCAGCTCATTTGCATACAAAACACTGCCTCCATAGTTCCTTATAAGGCAATTGGCGACGCAGCTGTGTGAAATGGAATGGCGGAAGTGCTTTGCGAGCCGCGTGATTACAAAACCTAGCGTCAGTCAGTGCCAATCAGAGAGAGTCTCCGAGAAATGCGGCTAGGTTTCGTAATCACGCTTGCGCCCATCAAAACTAGATTAGATTAATGTATTGGCATCATATACAGCTTGCGGTACACACCTGCCGCAGCGCGCGCACACACAGACACACACACGCGCGTGCAGTACTGTATATGAATGAATGACATAATATATATAGCCTACGGCGGGCGTAATGAATGAACGCAGTAGGCTTATTATTCCATAAGCCTATAGGCTGAATGAATGAATGAAAACTTTATTTAACAGATTGCAGAATGGGTACAATACAGTACGGCTCAATACACACAATTGTTAAGGGGATGCAGACCTGAGAAAGACGTTTGTCTTGTTTCCATCAGGGTCCCCCATTTTCAATTCATATAGACATTTATGACATACACAACACATGACATTATGGCATAGGGACATATAGGCTACTGTTCATTCGTAGGCGCACACAAGACTTGTTATGGAATATTAATGCAGTCTATTTCCACCGATTAGCTTTAGTTCTTATTTATTTATCCACTGTCATTTCAGTGTTGGTGTATAGGCTATAGTGCAGGGCTGTACGCTAAGCTTTTTCACTAGGGGCACACTTGCCCCTAAATGAGAAATTTAGGGGCAAAGAATATTTTTTAGGGGCAAATTTTTTAATAACTATTTTACCATTATAGTAGGGCTGGGCGATATGGCCTCTAAATGATATTGCGATATTTTTTGGCCATATCACGATACACAATATATATCGCAATATTTTGACATTTCCTAAAGCACTTAAAAATGCTTGATGTAACCCTTTGATGCATACAGTCACGCCAATATGATGATTATAATAAGTCCCTGCAACATATGTTTGCATTATTAAACCATGAAGATGCTTTAAAAAAATATTTAATGAAAATGTACTAAGAGTAGTCTACTGACACACTAATAAAAAAAATTATTTACATCTAAGACTATTTATATAAAAACTCTTGGGTGCCCTTTTTTTGCACAGTACTGTGTTTTCTATCCACTTTATATATATATATATATACTACTGTGAGAAAATAATAATTACACACAAAGGGATAGTGGCTTATAGCAGACTTAATGATTTTAGAATATTTCAGATAATGAAATTAAATGTTTATCATCAACTATCCAGTTAGTATTTATACTGTCTGTAACGTTTGGCTACTTTAAATCATTGAATGTAGAGAGAGAGAGAGAGAGAGAGAGAGGGGGCGAGAACGCACAAGAGAGCCAGCCCCCCCCCCCCCCCCCGGGTTTTGTTCTAGGTTCGCGTTTTGATCGTCTAAGCTGCCGTAGGTGATGACGTCACACTCGAATGTAAACAGGAAGAGTCTAACACGGAGATGGAAAGTCACAGTGGATGATATACAGAAACGAATAACTAATAAATATGAAGTTATGTTTAAACTTCTGTTGTCAAGCGTTGTCACTTGTCAATATAACCCACCCCCTTTCCTCACTTTTCCACCGTCCCTGCTTCACTCGGGACCACCAGCTAACGTTAGCCTATAGCTCCGCCGTCCCTGCTTCACTCGGGACCACCAGCTAACGTTAGCCCATTGCTCGTGTCAATTAAATTGCATGTTATTAAATGTCCGCGCTGGTCTGTCTAATGAAATTACAACCGCAACATTATGTCGCCTGTACAGCCCTGGTTGTAGGCTAATGTTAGTGTAGTGAAATGCGAATGAAGGGGTGAAATCACTATTCGCAAGCTTGCGAGTAGATATAATTTTTCATTCGCACCGGCCAAATTAGGGGGCAATTTGCGACGATCTCGTCGCAGCGTACAGGCCGCCTGTACGTTAATGCCAAGCAAGCAGTGCAAAAATGCTTCCGCATTCGTCACCGCACGCTAGTGCGGTAAAGCGCCCTTCTTTTCAGACAAATGCTACCGTGCGTGCACCGGCGGCGGCGTGCTCGCTCAGGTGCGTGCGTGCGCCGGCGTGCTCGCGCGAGGTGCCCGCGCATGCGACACGAGCGGAGCTCAATATATATAAGTCACCGCCCCTTATTCAGTATCTAGCAAATAGCTCAATTGGCAAGGACACATGGCTGTGGATCCTATGGCTTGTTTGCTGGCGAGTTCGAATCCCATCGAAAATATTTTTTAACGTGATTTTTTTTTAACGTGTATTCTTTCGCCGATTAAGGTTAGGCATTGTTTCGGAGTTGGTTAAGGTTAGAACGGTTAAGTTTAGGCGCTGTTAAGGAGCTGGTTAAGGTTAGAGTTTGTCAAAGAGAATGGCAATATAATTTCTATGGTTAAGGTTAGGTTAAGGTTAAGGTTAGGCATTGTTTCGGAGTTGGTTAAGGTTAGAACGGTTAAGTTTAGGCGTTGTTAAGGAGCTGGTTAAGGTTAGAGTTTGTCAAAGAGAATGGCAATAGACAGCCTATTTCCGCGAAAATGAAAGGCGCATTACTGCATGCCACTACGGTAAATTTTTGCACTGCTTGCTTGGCATAAAGCTACACGCGTACAGGCCTGTAGTGTATTTCAATATAAGTTTAATTGATTAATGATATATTCGAAGGAATGCAGGTTTATAGCTATATCAACCCCCTCCAATGTACAGTAAATTACCAAGTATGGTTTTGTCAATATTCCAATGTACAGTTTTGCTTGTACAGTGTAAGTCTATCCCCCACCCATCCCTACCCAACCTCCTCCAACAGTTTCTACGTCAAATGTACTCTCTTTTCTGGACTCTTTTTGTATCACAAACAGTACTGTATTTGCAAATCTGGTATGTCATAAATGTATAGATGTAGCAGTACTGTCTATCTGTGTCATGTGTGTCATATATGTTATGATGAATTGAAAATGGGGGACCCTGATGTAAACAAGATGAAATTCTTTCTCTGGTCTGCATCCCCTTATGTAATTGAGCTGTACTGTACTGTACCCATTCTGCAATCTGTTAATAAAGTTTTCAATCAATCAATCAATCAAACAAAGGTCTGTCCCATTGTATACCAATCAATGGGATACATTGCATGTTGACCTGCATTCTTTCAAATGTATATAATTAATCATTAAAACAGATGTGTAACAAATAAGAAATAAAAAATTCCACAGAAGGCATTAAATTATTATTATTTTCAATCATTTCACAATAATTGCATAATTGTGTTTGAATATCTGAGTAATTATTTGTCCTAAATAGCTGATTCAGATATGGTTAATCCAGCTGCCCTGTGATCAGATGAATCCATATTATTTATTTTTCCGACATCAAATTCGTAATTTCTTATCGTACAAATATTGTCATATTTATTTTAATTATGATTAAGTAATTAATTCCAAGGAGGCCTGTAGCGTTGACGTGAAGGAATCACTATGAGAACACAGTCTGTCAAGTTATAATAACATTTTAAATTAGTCAATCAATCATGAGATTTGATCGTGGGCTGAGAGCATATTTAAGAGTGCTCCTCAGCACTCTTAGATCTGCTCTCAAATAAGATCTCAGGAAAATTTGAAGACTCCCACTCCCAGCCCTAATATGTCTTAAATAGGCCGAAATCTGGCTAAGACGAAATATTTTGTCGTAACTTCGTTCGAGAATGAGACCCAATGATTTTACTGCAACAAATGTTATAATAAAAGCCCTTCGTTCTATACACTTGTCTGATTGAAAACTTTATTAACAGACCGCAGAATGGGCACAACTCGGCACGCTCTGAGCAAAGAAAGGAACTGAGATATGAATTGAGTAATGCTTGCCTTGCTATGGTCCGGTAAATACGCTGATGTTATTGAACGTGTAACTATATAACGTTAATGCCACAAAACGAATGCCTTTGTTAATCATAAGTAGTAACTTTATAATAATAATAATAAGAAGAAGAAAGGGTCGGGGGGGTAACCGCCGGGCGCTACCACCCCTGCCCGCGACACCAAGTGAACCTCTCTATCGCTCTATCAGCTTAGCTTAGTTAGCTCACGCTAACGCAACGTTAATTTTGGTATTTAACGCGACGTGGGCATAAAGGAATGGCGAGGATGGAAAGCATGTTAGATGCATTTGACCCCACAAAAACAGGCACTTATTTCTGGCAAAATAGGCGGACTCTGAAACAATGCTGTCTAACGTCTACACACGCCGAGCTGCGCTGAGCTACTGTTGTTGTTGCAGCCGGGCGGATATGCTCACGAGGGGATTTTCAAAATAAGAGTATCGCAATATGAATCTATCTTTTTACGTTGCATTGATCCTACTTGATAATTGATAATAGATCGATATATCGATCTGGATCGATGTATCGTCCCACCCCTAGTACTCACCAGGTCTCGGATCTCTGACATTAAAGCGGGTGGACCCGCGATAGACCCAACAATTTCAACCCCCGAAATTGTTCCCAGTCGCAAATTTCAATGCAGTAACACTTGTTTTTAGTTTTACACCCTTCTTTGTCAATGCGATATTCATATTGAGGATTGCGTAAAACTCGCATGACTCTACGTCCAGTACTATGCGAAACCCTATGCTTTCCAAACGCAAAGGAACGCGTTAATAAATAATAATAAAAACAACAGTGACCAACAGGCACGGCCCAAGATCAAGACCTTCTCGGCGCCGAGACGAAGCCAAGAACAGATCACCCAGCTCATAACTACGACCATCACAAAGGACATGCTCATGCTCCCCTTCAGCTTTATAGCGGTAGACTACTCCCTGTGTTAATGGCAGTAGTGGACATCTAAATGCCATCCCAAGTTCTCTGTAGCTTTTCGGTCCGGGTACAACTTTTTGGACCCGTTTCAGCTGGGATACAGCTTTGCATGCCATGCGGTCAGCAGCAAAGTAGACTAGTCTATCAGTCCTCCGAGTAGAGCCAATTGTCGGAATTCGCTACTTTTATGGTATTGAATTTCTTCAATACTATAGAGCAGGGGTCAGCAACCTTTACTATCAAAAGAGCCACTTTTCCCCTGTCCCACAAAATCAAATGCTCAGGGAGCCGCACAACCTATTTACCCTTAAAATGAAGATAACAGTGTATAACGTTTTATATATCCCCAAGCATACCCCACATTTAGCATAAAACACCTGACAATTGCATACCCAAAGTAATTTGCGATTTATTATACTTTATACTTATAGCACACAGTTTGTTGCATTAATGGGATTATAAAGCAACAAAAAGAAAAAATTTGACTTTTTATTGCTGTTTTTACCTGTTATAACAAAGGAAAACCTCAAACTCTTATGAAGAGGAGAAAAAATACTGGCTGTGTAGACCTATTTTTAAATAAAACACAGAAGAGGAGACAAAACACTGGTGTCTGTAGACCGACTTTGAAATAAAACCCTGAACTATTCAGGTATATTTGAGTCCTTCCCTTATTTGTGGAAAATCTATAAAATAAAAATGTTCGTTGTTCGCAAATATATCTTTTTTTTGTTTGGGCCAGGGAGCCGCAGCTGATTGGCTAAAGAGCCGCATGCTGCCTCGGAGCCGCAGGTTGCCAACCCCTGCTATAGAGTATCGGAAAACGCTGTGGTATCAGAATATGGTGTACCAAATGTTGATACCCAAGTAGTTAATCGCGTCAATGAGCATGTTTGTTCCAAGATACAAAACATTTCTTCCATTCAATCCAAAATCATCCAGAATGTAACAAAGCCTCCGATTGGCTCACACAGCACACAAGAGCAACACGCATAACTCAGTGAAGTAAGGTATTTGAGGTATTTTAAGTATTGTTTTGGCATCTGTATCGAATCCCAGGTATGGGTATTGGCACTGGTATCGAACATTTTCAAACAATATCCAGCCCTACCTCAGAGTGAATGGTATTCATCACGATACAACGAGTCCTAAATTCTACAGAGAATAGTACAGTAGACTGTAGAGTAGACCATTAGCTCTGGGTAGGGATGGGTACCGAATTCGGTACTTTTGAGGTACCGAACCGAAACACCTCGGTACTACCGAGTATCGAATCTAGTGAGAAACCGAAAAAAAAATAAAAAAAATACATTTTTTTTTTATGTCAACGTTCACACGCACAATATATGCTTACCTAGGATTTGACTTGATTCAACAACAAAGCAGTCGGAGCAATGACAAGCCGAAAACTGTCGAAATTGTAGTTATTTGAAGTTTGGATTTTTTCTTTTTACGACTGAGGTAGGTAAATTAAATTTCTTGAGACTAAAGTACCGAAAAAAGGTACCGTTGGGTACCGGTATCGATTCACAGGTACCGGTTCAAATGTGAAAGGTACCCATCCCTAGCTCTGGGTCACTGGGTAAAAATGACTGAGATTTCCGACATGTTACACATGGCTCTGGAATGGAAAAGTGTCTTTATACCTGTATCACTGTACATATTAATACTACAACTCTGTACATACATCCGATTAGCACTATTACTCAGTACTAATTGATATATTTTATACCCAGTTTAATCACCTGTACATTGTATATTACTATTGCACTTTACTGTTACATTTACACTCTGGTTGGATGCCAAACTTATTTTCGTTTGTACTGTACTTGTGCTGCATAATGACAATACATTTGAATCCAATATTGGATTTTTAGTACATTTAGCTGATGCTTTTATCCAAAGCGACTTACAAGTTCTGTACATCAAGTCAGCAGGAAGGATACAACTCTGGCAGCTAAGGGTCAGTAACATTGTTCGTCAAACAGTGTCCAACTTGTGTGCTATACTTGCGTCACGTGCATATTAGCATAGTAGGTAATAATATAGGCAAGGTAGATTCCTTAGTAGCAGAGTGCATACTAGTAAAAGACAGTACAAAAGGTTAGTATTTTCTTTAGTATCGCCGCAATTGGGCTGTCCACAATATAGATACCCTGTTTTAACCCGATATTGGACCGATATCCAATAGTACCCATTTGTACATCTTAAAACATGAAATGAAGAATTAATTACTCAGTTTTAACCCTTTCACTGCCACACTACCAAACGGTTAACCCTTTCACTGCGACAATACAGAGGGTTAACCCTTTCACTGAAAGGGTTAACACAAATGCTCCCAGTTGTTGGAAACATTCTCAAGTACCCTTTACGCCATAGATAGCCTGGAGGGTCTCAGCTATGTCAGGTCTACATGCTCCCATTCCAGAGTCAGTGGATGATGATGTCTCTGGGTCAGTGGTTAGCTAGGTTTTCTATGACACGAGTGACCCACATTTTTCAAAACAATGATTTTCTTGCAGCCCAATATTAATTTTGCAGGTCACTATGTCGAGTGATCTAACTAGGCTACACTTTTTTTTTTTTTTTTTAAGTTAAGTAGCCTATATAGCTAGTGTTTAATCCAGCCCACTTTACATTGCAGGGCACCTTCCAAAAAGCATTGGCAACATATATATTTTTGTAAACAACAAATGTCTGCAAAATAATTTGGGGTGTCATAATAATCTACCTAATATAGCCCAAGAAAAACACAGCCATAAAGTAGCATCTCCCTTTACAATTAGGCTACCGGTATGTTAGAATACATTTCACAAGATAACTGTGCACACTCTCTCCCTCACTCTATATATCTCTCTCATATTCACAACACACACACACACAGTGGATTCGGGTCACGCTTGAAAACAAGACTAAGTACTATGGAACAGCTCACCCACTGACTCAAGCACTTATATATATACACTCTCTTTTTGTATCACAAACAGTACTGTATTTGCAAATCTGGTATGTCATAAATGTATAGATGTAGCAGTACTGTCTATCTGTATGTCATGTATGTCATATATGTCAATATGAATTGAAAATGGGGGACCCTGATGTAAACAAGACGAAAGTCTCTCTCTGGTCTGCATCCCCTTAAAACAATTGTATGTATTGAGCACAGTCTCTGGAGCGTAACAGTAAGAAGCATTTTGTATGAAAGTATTCTGTACTTCTGTATGACAACTATTAAAGAACTTGAACTTGAGCTGTACTGTACCCATTCTGCAATCTGTTAATAAAGTTTTCAATCAATCAATAGTAGGTCAATAGCAAACCATATCCAACATGCAATAGGCCTAGGAATGAAGAGCGCTTGAGGAGGGGTGGAGGGGTAGATAGAAACTACACAGGCTAACAGACACAACTTCAGCAGAGTTTGCAGTTTCCCTGCTCAGTGCTCAGGGGTCTCTTGTCTTGGCTTCACCCTGACTTCCTCATTGCAGCAATGCGCGCCCACGCGACGATGATTTCAGTAAAGAAGAAGAAGAAGAAGAAAAAAAAAAGCTAACGTTGACCGAGTGCCTCCGCGTCGCCCTCCCCCATCCCAAATAGAGTAGGGTATATCTGCAGAGCCGCATGTCCAACGTCTGGGCGGGGCTTCGGGGGCTTGTACAAGTCTACAACGTCGGGCTTGCGGCTCTGCAGATATCCCCCCTATTGCCCAAATACAGTATCATCACACGGGAGCGCGCGCGGGCTCCGCAATGGTTGACACTCCCTTTAAAATAAACACACACAGCAAGTGCCCTTTAAACCAACGACGCTTTTTCTTTTTTAAACAACAAATGTAAGATTCCAGTTCAAAACCACACAACCGAGGAAAATAAGCATAACCCCCCTCCCGGCCCAGTGTACACATTTGTCATAATAAACTGCAAACAACATTGACTTAGTTAGTTATAGCGCCCGTTGGCCGCCGTGGAGAGGAAACAGTTGAGGACAAAAAGTCGCTGCCTGGTGGAGAGAGAGATAGCTGCTTATTACACCTCGCAATACCACGACGCGTTCGAAGCCGTACGTTTCTTTTTTTTTAAGCGTGCATTTGAGCGGTATCCTTACCTACACAGTGAATGAGTTTGTGTCGCCACGAGTCAAGTTCCTGCCGAAAGCCGCGCCTCTCGATCGTGCATTGCTGCCGTTTACACAGACTCGCCATTTTCTAACCAGAGTCCTCCTCCCGGGGCGCGCGCTCCTCACCGTCCGCCGGAGAGAGAGAGGAAGCTCAGTCTGCTGCTGTTAGACAACAGGGGATATCTGCAGAGCCGCAAGCCCAACGTCAACGTCCCGAAGCCCCGCCCAGACGTTGGGCTTGTGGCTCTGCAGATATACCCTACTCCTCCGCTATGATGAACGCGGCGCGTTCGCCTCGCGGCCGAGCAGGGTAGTACGTTTATATTAAATAATAATAACATAAGCACTCCTCAACAACCTAGAATTATTCAAGAATCAAGAATCAAGGCACGCTAGAATTATTATTATTATTATTATTATTATTATTATTATTATTATTATTATTATTATTATTATTATTATTATTATTATTATTATTATTATTATTATTATTATACGTAATGGAGGTAGGGGGATTGTATGCCTACACATTTGACTACTGTATATTTTGGACTATACTATTTAGAATGTATATCTTTGACTGTGTATTCTTATTTTTGACTACCTAAATGTATTGTGATGAACGATCTGTGGTGCTGAATATATATATATATATATATATATAACAAAAACACAATCTAAGGCATTTTGCTCAGGTGATAGGCTGAATGAATGAATGAAAACTTTATTTAACAGATTGTAGAATGGGTACAATACGGTACGGCTCAATACACACAATTGTTAAGGGGATGCAGACCAGAGAAAGACTTTCGTCTTGTTTACATCAGGGTCCCCCATTTTCAATTCATATTGAGTCTATATAATTCAACCAGAGAGCTAATATAATTCAATCAGACGATCTTGTCCTAGTAGGCCGAGGAGGATGAACACAGGCCAGGTCTATGCCTTTACTTAAACTAACTTTTATTTTATTTTTGTATCACAAACAGTACTGTATTTGCAAATCTGGTATGTCATAAATGTATAGATGTAGCAGTACTGTCTATCTGTATGTCGTGCGTCATAAATGTTATGATGAATTGAAAATGGGGGACCCTGATGTAAACAAGACGAAAGTCTTTCTCTGGTCTGCATCCCCTTAACAATTGTGTGTATTGAGCTGTACTGTATTGTACCCATTCTGCAATCTGTTAATAAAGTTTTCAATCAATCAATCATTCAAAAAGGGCTAAAGAAAAAAATAAACCAAAACATTCCCTTACTGCCCTTTAAAGAAAAATGTCCGCCACATAATTCCCTATATGCTATAATAATAACACACCAGGCCAATCAGAATAAGTTTTATAAATGAGAGGCACCGACAGCCTGGGTCCTGGCGCGCTGCGGTGCGGTGCGCTCCTCCGAGCAGAGAGCGTCTCGGGGAGGACGCCGATGTGTCTGAATAACGGTCTCTTTTCATTCCCTGCTCGTAGGTGGATTCCATGCTCCGGAGACTACGAACGTATAGAGCGCAGGTAAATAGGGCCATTGCCTGTATTTGGCTGACATTTGATAAGAGCCGTGTTCTTCTAGCCTATTGTAGGATACAGTCGCCTATACATGACAACAAGCGATATCCCTAAATGTAATCTACAGACCTAAGCGATAGCACAAGAATCAGGCATATATGTAGGTTAGATATTTACGTTCGGGGTGGTGTGTCAGTATTATAATTTGGCTAATTAATAATTTACCACCATCCCGTGGTATAGCAGCGTGTGTAGAATTACATTTGAGTGGCATTCTGTTACACGCAGATCATACTACTATAAGAGACCAGGCCTGCTATGTTTAAAGGCACAATCTAATAGCCTAATCGTTATTTGATAATTGGCATCATCTTCCACTGGTCTTTTGTCTCCAGATCCTCCTCTTTCCACAAGTAAATCGTTATTCCTTATGTCCATAGGCTACTAGTAAGCATAAACACATTCACACTCCGTAGGATAATTGACAAGAGGGTATATGTTGGTAAGATACTTAATGATAATAACATACACTAAAGGGACCAAATACTCCAATGTGTGGTTACAATTTGAAAGCCCAGATCTATGACATTGCCCAGGCTGTTTTCTGCAGGGGGGATATCTTCACCGTTTTGGATCCGTCCGCTCACTTGAGTGTGAATGCCTCCTAAACAAACATTATGCAGTAAGTCGGCCATGTCCATTCATCAGTGGAGCAGCATAGGAAATGCCTTGATGGCGTCTGGGTTCATGGGGATGGTTTAGCTGTTTACATAATGTAATTTGAACTGTCCAAGAACAAAGGACGCGTGATAGTTGTTTTTTTGGGGGCAGATTTACCCCTCTATATGTTTCTGTAATAGTCTGTGTGTGTGTGTGTGGTGTGTGTGTGTGTGTGTGTGTGTGTGTGTGTGTGTGTGTGTGTGTGTGTGTGTGTGTGTGTGTGTGTGCGTGTGCGTGTGCGCATGCATGTGCGCATGCGTGTGTGTGCATGTGTGTGTGTGCGTGTGCGTGTGTGTGTGGGGTGAACGCAGGGGAAGACATGACTCTGACAAGAGGATCTTTCTCCTATGCCAGCGGGGAGGAGTACCATGGAGAGTGGAAAGAAGGCAAGACTGAATGCCCACTTCTACACTTTCATGCTGAACCATCATACATCTCTTAAGACCAAGTCCAAGTACAGTATCTCTGTATGTCTCTCTAAAGCCTGTTAGTCAGTGATTAGGGATAATCAGGGTTAACTGGTGGGTATGGGAGAGTCTGCATTTATATACGGTTTAGACTTGAGATTTTAGATAGCTATAGCTAGTTTACATATTCTTGCGAGTGACGGTGATCAAGGAACCAACACAAACCAAACTAAAAAGATATTCTTTTATTGATCCCCTTGGGGAAATTCAGCACAATCGACACTAAAACTGCATAGACCACTATGTAATGATAATTGCAGGCTGTGTGGTAGGGTTTCCCTAAAGCAATAAATCACTTTAGTTGAATGGTTTTATTATCTACCTAGCATACCTCTAGCCGAGTTCACAAACGGTCAACCACCGACATTCTACCCCAGGTGTAGGGAACTCGCTAGGTGTGGAATTTAGGAACAGCTAAGCCCAACACATTAGATCTGTGAATGTACACACAAGCCTCATGTCCTGCTTCCGTGGGTCTGCCTTTAGGAATAATTGAATAACAAAAAACACTGTATTTTAATAGAAATATCAATGCAGTGAGCAAAGAAATAAAAAAAAAAACATGTCTCCATTGATGGCAACAGATTTATCTGATCTGTTAAGGCCTTGGAGCTTTTTAAATCCGCGTCATAACAGCTGAGCCTGAGATCACATGCTTCCCTTTTCTGATCACCTTTGACCTCTGTGGCTCTGTGACGTCACTCGTTTAGTTTCATAGTAAAACCTAAAGGTCCATACTAATACTACTGTAGGATATTTTGCTCTGTTATAAAGATCATACTTTCACCTGCAGTTATTACTTCCCAATGACATTATGAAAATATCTCAATGAATCTCAAGGTCAGTTAATGTCAAAGGTTGACTGTTCATGAAATATCACTTTTAAAAAGCATAATGCAGATATATACTGGTAATACAATGTTTGTATTGCTTTGACACATATATATATACACACACACAGAGACAGTGGTGCCATTGACTGACATAAAGACTCAAAATAAAATTCTGTGTTGCCATACCAACTGAGTTGTAAGGAATTTGTCTTGACACGCTCAAGCTATTACGCCAAATCCTAATTAGCTAGCATTGGCAACCCGTGACCCCAACACAGCCAGATCTACCTGCTGGGGCTCTTGTCAAATCTTAAGGATTAGACTTTAGACTCTTTTAGGAAATCTCAGCGGAGCTGCTGGCGAGAAAATAAATAAATCGCAACACATGCGGACACCGTGAGAGACGATGCCCTACTCCGATACATTTGAATTGGCATCCAATATTGTTTGTTTGATTGACTGATTGATTATTAATCAGGATCAGTGACTGCAAAGGAGAATTGACGAGCTGTGTCTTTGCTCTTGTAGTCTCATGGGCAGGTCATGGCAAATGTCCTAAAACCCCATTTCAGCTGGTGTGATTTTTGCGACATGTTAAGTCACTTGAAAGGGCATTGTAGAAAGGAAGCAGTTCCCTTATCCAATGAATTAGTATTCTCCACAACGTTAAGATAAGATATTCCTTTATTGATCAACCTTGGGGAAGTTCGGGCACCCTAGCAGCGTGGGGGCGGGGAGATACAGGTATGGGCAGGGTAATAGAAAGACATAAATAGATTAGATCTGAATATAAAATATATTTCTAGTAATTGGAAAAAACAATGTACTGGTGGTGCATGTAGTTCAGGGTCATGTAGTCTGGTAGGGTTCAACTTCAGTGGTGGACCACAGGCTGCAAGAGCGGGAACATGCATGAATACATACATACATACATGCATACATTCCTCACATGCTTTCACAGCCTGAGATCCCAAAGAAGAAATCCCTGGTAAAAAAAAAACCTGCTGGATTAGACTGCTGTAATTCCCACCAGGAGGCAGATGGGATTCCTAATTCAGTAAACCTTTAGCTGACAGAGGGGGAAGGATACTTTAAATCCAGGCACATACTGACTCATGTGACATATGTCGCGGCTTTACAGTATCAAGAGAATATGAGACCCGCCGTCATGTGGCTTGATGTGATGGAGCGTTCCGATCCTGCAGTGTGTGATGTGATCACATAAGAGGTTGCAAGGTCAGATGGAGCGTGATGATACCTCTTCTTTTCCAAAATTATGTTTTTGGTAGATTTTTATTTGTTTGTACTACCGGGCAGTCTGGTAGAGGGAGAGAGAGAGAAAGAACGGGAGACAGAGCGGGGGGGAGACATTCGGCAAAGGACGCCGGGTCCGGGAATCGAACCCGGGTCGGCCGCTTCGCGACACAGTGCGTTACATGGGTCGCCACTTGGGTGCCTGTGATGACACCTCTTATAGTGACTTACTCTACACGGCACAACCGGATACATACTCGCTAGCTACTGCCAGCCTGTTGGATTAGATTCAAATTTATTGTCATCATACAGCACAAGTACTGTACAACAGAAATAAGTGTGGCATCCAACCAGAGTTGCATAAACAGTAAAGTGCAATAGTAATAGAGTATATAATGTACAGGTGATTAAACTGGGTATGAAGTATACATTAGTACTACCGAGTACTAGTGCTAATCAGATGTAGGTACAGAGTTGTAGTATTAATATGTACAGTGATACAGGTATAAAGACACTATGGTAGTAAGCCATACTGGCCAGCAACGTGACTAGTAAGGGATTTGTACAGATATATAGTACAGATATGTTAGAAGGATTATATGCAGGTATGTACAGACAGATGTGTATATATATATATATATATATATATATATATATATATATATATATATATATATATACACGGTAAGAATAAATGTATATACAGCATTATTGTAGTATGCTATCATCATACAGAGATCATACAGAGTTATATGGGTTATATGCAGGTGTATGTATGTATCCATGGTTAGCATAACGGTGTTATCAGTTCTTTATTTTCTTTCCGATTTAGGGCTAAAGAGAAAAATCAACCGAAACATTCCTTTACTGCCCTTTAAAGAAAAATGTTATAACAACCTATGCTATAACACACCAGGCCAATCAGTTTAAATGAGAGGCACCAAAAGTCGCACGGTTGTCTTGGTGCGCTGCTGTGATGGCCCGGGGGGGGGGGGGGGGGGGGCGGCAGACAGAGGATGGGTTAAGATGACGCCATGACAGGTCAGCGAATGGGCAAGATGGCTGTTTTGTACGAGTACACCAACAAACTACAAATATGTGGTCTGGCTGACAATGTCGCCGTTGACTCGGGAGGAAATGTCAAACCCCACTCCGCTGTGTGGGAAAGCACATCGAGAACCGCTCACGGACAAAGGCGAAGATGACATTTAGGACGGACACAAATGCCCGTTACCCCCATGAGTGTTTTTTGGTGTCTTCTTTTCCTGCAAGTCCCAGCCGTGATAACATGGAGCTGTTATGTGCTTTCCTCAGGTCGGAGGCACGGTGTCGGCCAGCTCAAGTTCCAAGATGGCACCTGCTACACGGGCCAGTTTGAGAATGGACTCTTCCATGGTTCTGGTGTACTGCTTTTTACAGACGGATCAAGGTGTGCGTGTGTGGGTTGTGGGTTTGTGGAGGGGTGGGTGGGTAGGAAGGTGTACCTAGCTTTTTCAGCACCACGTCTGCATCAGATAGGGTTCAGGGGGGGCGACAGTGGCTCAGGAGGTAGAGCGGTCGTCTGGTAATCAGAACCTTCCGGGTTCGATTCCGACTCCTCCTGGCAGCGTGTCTTTGTTTGTTTATTTATTTATTACCCAGGGACAGTGCACATTAATGAACATCTTCAGTTTCCACATCAATGTAAATGTGCCAGAATAAGCTAATGAGCTAGTTTCCATCTGTAGTCCCTGCCTACCATGCATGTCTTTATGGTGTGGGAGGGAACCGGAGTACCCAGAGGAAACCCACAAGAACACAGGGAGAACATGCAAACTCCACACAGAAAGGCCCCCCTACTTAACCCCTAACTGTTCCCAATAAGCAGGTTGGCACCTTGCATGGTCGCCTCCGCTGTCGGTGTGTGAGTGAATGGGTGAATGTGAGGAACAAAATTGTAAAGCACTTTGGATAAAAGCACTATATATAAATGCAGTCCATTTATTTGAGCCCCCCGGCAGAGAATGACAGGGAGAGCTGAAATTCCCCATCTGGGAGTGGATAGACCCCCCCCCCCCCCCCCCGCTGTCATCAGTGGCTCAAAGGTTTCGGAGAGAGGTCGATCATTCACTTTAGGAAAAAAATAAAGTCGTAAAGCTTTGGACAAAAACACTAGATAAATGCAGTCCATTTACCATCAGGCCCACGTTGTCTTTGTCCCCCCGCTTCAGGTACGAGGGAGAATTCGCGCAGGGGAAGTTCCAAGGCACCGGAATCTTCGGTCGATTCGACGGCATGAAGTTCGAAGGAGAGTTCAAAAGTGGACGCGTGGAGGGATATGGTCAGTCTGTCCCGCCGTAGCGACCCATCAGACTCCATGTCTCTTTGTCTCTCTAGTGGTTGATGATCTCGTCACGCTGTGTCCCGTCTCTCTGCACCCCCAGGGCTGCTGACGTTCCCCGACGGGTCCCACGGAGTACCGCGGAACGAGGGCTTGTTTGAGAACCACAAGCTGCAGAAGAGGGAGAAGTGCCCCGGTGTGGTGCAGAGGGCGCAGGCCTCAGCCTGCAGCGCCCGCAGCCTGGCGCTATGACCTCGGTTCCCCCCTGCAGCGCCCGCAGCCTGGCGCTATGACCTCGGTTCCCCCCTGCAGCGCCCGCAGCCTGGCGCTATGACCTCGCAGGCTGGCGCTATGACCTCGGTTCCCCCCTGCAGCGCCCGCAGGCTGGCGCTATGACCTCGGTTCCCCCTGCAGTGCCCGCAGGCTGGCGCTATGACCTCGGTTCCCCCTGCAGCGCCCGCAGGCTGGCGCTATGACTTCGGTTCCCCCTGCAGCGCCCGCAGGCTGGCGCTATGACCTCGGTTCCCCCTGCAGCGCCCGCAGGCTGGCGCTATGACCTCGGTTCCCCCTGCAGCGCCCGCAGGCTGGCGCTATGACCTCGGTTCCCCCTGCAGCGCCCGCAGCCTGGCGCTATGACCTCGGTTCCTCCCTGCAGCGCCCGCAGCCTGGTGCTATGACCTCGGTTCCCCCTGCAGCGCCCGCAGCCTGGCGCTATGACCTCGGTTCCCCCTGCAGCGCCCGCAGCCTGGCGCTATGTCCTCGGTTCCTCCCTGCAGCGCCCGCAGCCTGGCGCTATGACCTCGGTTCCTCCCTGCAGCGCCCGCAGCCTGGCGCTATGACCTCGGTTCCCCCCTGCAGCGCCCGCAGCCTGGCGCTATGACCTCGGTTCCTCCCTGCAGCGCCCGCAGCCTGGCGCTATGACCTCGGTTCCTCCCTGCAGCGCCCGCAGCCTGGCGCTATGACCTCGGTTCCTCCCTGCAGCGCCCGCAGCCTGGCGCTATGACCTCGCAGCCTGGCGTTATGACCTCGGTTCCCCCTGCAGCGCCCGCAGCCTGGCGCTATGACCTCGGTTCCCCCCTACAGCGCCCGCAGCCTGGCGCTATGACCTCGGTTCCCCCCTACAGCGCCCGCAGCCTGGCGCTATGACCTCGGTTCCTCCCTGCAGCGCCCGCAGCCTGGCGCTATGACCTCGGTTCCCCCCTGCAGCGCCCGCAGCCTGGCGCTATGACCTCGGTTCCTCCCTGCAGCGCCCGCAGCCTGGCGCTATGACCTCGGTTCCCCCCTGCAGCGCCCGCAGCCTGGCGCTATGACCTCGGTTCCCCCCTGCAGCGCCCGCAGCCTGGCGCTATGACCTCGGTTCCCCCCTGCAGCGCCCGCAGCCTGGCGCTATGACCTCGGTTCCTCCCTGCAGCGCCCGCAGCCTGGCGCTATGACTCGCAGCCTGGCGCTATGATCTCGCAGCCTGGCGCTATGATCTCGCAGCCTGGTGCTATGATCTCGCAGCCTGGTGCTATGACCTCGCAGCCTGGCGCTATGACCTCGCAGCCTGGCGCTATGACCTCGGTTCCCCCCTGGAGACAAAAGGGCGTAGATGTCGCTCGGTCCGGGACGTATTGCGGACGGTGGCGGGAGGCTCCCGATTTGTACCCTTTTGTAGCGGTTCTCGCGGAGCTACTGAGGAGTAGGGCTGTCTTAAATACTTTGAAGCTTCGAAGCTTCGTTCGATGGGCATGGATTCGAATGGGAAAATAAAATTCGAATAATCAAAATCAACTCTGCCTCTCTTTGTTAACTACAACAAGCAATGCTGTTTGTTATTTAAGATGAGGTCGGACTCGGCACTGACAGATTTGTGTTCAATGTGCTGCTTTTATAAAGCCTCAAATGACGGCTTACAATATTTCATGAAAGCAAAGTGTTTCGTTTGTCTTAAGATTTAAAAAGGTTTAAACTTTACAGCACTAACAAAGTTGAACAAAGTGCTGTACAAGTCCCACAACATACATTTTTTTTAAGAAATTTAATCTCGAAGCTTCGAATTCAAATCGAATCTCGCCCCCGAAGCTTCGAATGCCAAAAAAAGATTCGAAGGTCAGCCCTACTGAGGAGGTTCTGTGGTTGTAGAGCGACCTTTTTCACCTTCTGGTAGGGATACGAGGTAGCACGGAGATCCGATCTGCTGTTGAGGGACGATGAGTGTCGGAAGATCAGCAGTGGTCAACTATTCGCAGTACCAGCCGAGTTTCCCAGGACGCTCGGCTCTGGTGAAAACAAATAGAGTTGCGGTGACCGGTCGACCGAGTTGCTCCGTTAGGGTTTCAACCTCTTTCAGCAGGGCCTCAGGGATGAGCAAAAAGTACCCCACCTCCATCTCTTCTCTCTCTCTCTCTCTCTCTCTCTCTCTCTCTCTCTCTCTCTCTCTCTCTCTCTCTCTCTCTCTCTCTCTCTCTCTCTCTCTCTCTCTCTCTCTCTCTCTCTCTCTCTCTCTCTCTCTCTCTCTCTCTCTCTCTCTCACAAACACTCTGCATCTTCCTCTCTCTGACTCGGAAGGCACCACACACACACTCGCCGTTCAACTACACAATATGACTGCTTTCAAATGCACAATTCCATGAACCTCGCCCGTGTAAATGCAGAAAGCATGTACGCGGAAAATGCCGCTATTAGGGTGTTTGTCTTTCATCCCGCGTGTCCTCCTCGCAAACCGCGGTATGGGTGTATTGTTCGTGCAGATAATTAGCCCTCTCTCATCTTACTGGCACTGTGGGAGACCTCTTGTTCCCGCGCAGCGGCGGTCTCTCACTCTCTCTCTCCCAATTTTAGCAGAGCAGATGTGGTGTTCGAATAAGTGTGTGTGTGTGTGGGTTGAAGACAATTATGTCGCTAATTAGAAAAACTCACCTCTGACAGAAAACACCACTGCTATTAGCGGCTCCGTCACAGCAGCGCGATGAAATCATCATCATTATTATCGGATTCATGCCATTTTAAATATGTAAAAGTATTTTTTATTATGTTTTTGGAAGACCAGTTTTCACGTTTTGCCTTAAAAAAGAAAATATCTGATGTTTTTTTTTAAGACTGCTTTAAAAGAGAGCCTGTTTCATTTGAGGAGACTCCAAATCAATAGAAGCTCATCATTTTCCCCTGCCCCCCCCCCCCCCCCCCTCCTCCAGTTTGCCCTGAGGGGGAGTAGCTGGAGTGAGGAAACAGGACTGTCATCCTAATGAGGTCCGTTTGAAGACTTGTCTTTACACTGAGAGAGAGACACACTGCCTCAGAGGTCCGTTTGAAGACACAAATCATTTTGGGGAGAGGACGGTCCACTTCTCTGGATAATTCTTCTGGACGATTAGGTCACAAATTAACAAAAAGGAAGAGACTAACTGGACACTTCTTGGGGCGGGGGTAAGGGGGGGATGTTTTAGTGACATGTAGATCATCTTTCTAGAATGAATGGGTTAATCCCATAGACATGGCTACAGTATTTAATCCCAAATTGTTTGTTTGGCTTTATGTGAAGTGTATGTATCTGCTAACGACTTGGTCAACATTTATGGACCTGGTAGTTTTGCTTGAGATGTTCATTATGGTGTAAGGTTTGTTTATGATAGAGGGGTTGGGTATTGTAAGATGTTCAGAATTTGAATGGCTGATCATCGTGGCTATTATGTACCAAAATTAGGGATGCTCGATATTGGCTTTTTTACCGATACTCTTGGATACTCCAACTCTTAATTTCCGATACCGATATCAACCGATATCAACCGATACCGATATATGCAGGGTTTCCCCCCCCAAAAAACTGAATAATTTCAGGTAACTAATAATTTCACTGGATATATATATAACAAATATTGTTATTGTTTTTTTTTTTTTAAACCGATACCGATATTTTCCGATATCACATTTTACTGCCGATATCGGCCGATAATATCGGTCGGCCGATAATATCGGACATCCCTAACCAAAATGAATGAATTGTACTTGAATAGTTAAAGGCCTTACAGAATCTTTTATCGTATACAGGGTTTGTCTAGGGTTGTCTCTACAGAGCCTCAACCAAAGACAATGAAATGACTTCGTCGTAAGGGAGCATTGGGTTTCTGTGATCAGTCTGTTCTCTGTTGTTAAAAGTCGTCTTTCCCTACAGCCGAACAGCTCGATGGGAGACAAGGGTTTCTAGGGTAGATACAAACCACACACAGAAACTGATTATATTATACGTATTTCTTCTGCAAAACACTGACAAAAAAAAACTTCCTGTTTTCCATCCTCGTTCATTGCCTCTGTACTCCCCCATTCACTGCCTTTCAGTGTCATAGAAAGATAGTGTTCCATAGAAACGTCTTGGAGATTCTGTCAATATTGTGGGCTGTGCTGTTGCTTCAAACCCCCCCCCCCCCCCTTGATACTGTAGTCCGCTGCAATGTACAATCAGAAAAATTAACGAGGATATTACAAATTGGAAAGTAGACCACCTGTACATGTTTCAAGCCACCACGATCCACAGTCATCGTTGATGATGATCAGAAATTAAATGCTCCCAAGTATACTTGATGTTTGCTGTGAAGTATGTGAGAACACGATTAATATTTCACAAAATGTATTGGGAATTGTGATTTCCACTCTCGTCAGTGAGTCTGTTTCGGTCCTTCTTTGTCGCATACACATCTGCTTGGGAGGAATGAAATGTAACATACAGTTAAAAAAAATAAAAAAAAATAATCAATTTCCTGCTGGGCGCTGCTCACGGTGGCTTACTGCAAGGAATCTCAAACAGTGCTTTCGAGGCGTGCCTGTCTGGACTTTCACCTGCCTGGAAAATATCATTACCATGGTAACCGTTTTCTTCCCCCTGCTTAAACAATGGAATGTTGGTTTGAGTGCTCTTAGAGAAGATTGCGTCTACGACTCATTCTCCCGATATAGATCTGATTGTACATCACGTTGGACGGCGAGGGTCTCTACGTGTTTTAATAATGTTTAATAATGTGACATGTGGGGGAGAGAAGAGCAGCTCTCTCGATTTGTTTCCACAGCTCATGGTTTTATCAAGGGCAGGGATTTCTGTTCTTGACTAACGAAATACAAATTCACAAGACCCTTGTGTGAACTCCTCATTATTTCATGTGCAATTACACAACTCGTGTTGAAATCATCCTGACCAAGAGACTGTATTTTGATGATTGCACCGACAATACAGGCCTACTACACCATGCTGGACACACATTAGTGTTTAGTTTATCAGGATCCCCAATTAGCTACAGCATTGCAATAACTATTCCTCCTGGGGTCCACAGAATAACTTACATTGTGACCGTGTGACATAATACTTACATCATAACATAACACGTAAACAGGACAAAGGACTAGTAGTACACATACACACTGTACAGTACTGTCTATCTGTATGTCATGTATGTAACATATATATATACATGTTATGATGAATTGAAAATGGGGGACCCTGATGTAAACAAGATGAAAGTCTTTCTCTGGTCTGCATCCCCTTAACAATTGTGTGTATTGAGCTGTACTGTACTGTACCCATTCTGCAATCTGTTAATAAAGTTTTCAATCAATCAATCAATCAACACAGACATAATATGTACATAACATTACAAGTAAACAGGACAAAGGACTAGTACACATACAGACATAATAGTTACATCATAACATGTAACATTACAAGTAAACATCAGACTAGGACTACTGTACAGTGTGTACACTACACACACAAGACAAGCTCCAATATACAATAATCAAACTATGTGAAATAGCTAAGCATACTTAACTGTACACAGCTATATACCCACACATTTTTTTCATACACGCCTAATTGAACAGCTAACTAAATTGATGTTGGTAACATAATAATGTGTGTACTGTTACACAGAGAAGCTGTAACAGCCTCATTTCTTCGGAGCCACAAACACTATTATGAGGCTGGCGTGAGAAACCGTTTTTTGCTCTCGCAGGAGACAGTTTTGCCTGTTTTGTGGATGAACAGGTTGTTCTGGTTTGGTTTGGTTCACTTCCACACAGAAACACAAGTGCCTCCTGTTCACCCCTCCCCCACCACTCAGCTCCTCCATCTCTGCACAGCAGTGATAATGCTGGCTTCCTTTCACACTGTTCTGGACTGTCATGAAAGCAAAAAGAAGAACTGAACCCATACAACATGTATGAATCCAACCAATTGGAAAGAGAGGGAGACTAGCTTTAGCGTTGAAATGCTTTCCTTTTGTGAAATGGTCTGTGTGGATATAATGGGGTTGACTTGATATATCTATTTGTTTGGGGGTTGATATATGCCATTAAACGGGAGATGGTATCGATTATAGAGCCTGCACAAAATGGTGTTTGGGCTGTGTTTCACTTGTGCGTTTAAGTGGGAGCAGGAAGGAGAGGGACAGTGATGTCAGCCTTCACTCCGTGAACACTCGTTCGAGGATCAAGTGGGAGAAATTGTATGTGATCATATACAGAACATGTCATTCTCGTCATATTTATGGCATGCAGCATCTGTGCATAGCTGTCCAGCACATCCACCCTGGTACATAAGGCACACCTTCCGACAAAACGAAAAAGATGTTTTTCATTTCATGGGCTCTTAAAAAAAGATATGAACCTTGTGCCGCATGCATGTCTGTTGACACATCTGTCTGCCTTTTTATTGGTAGCAGTGGGGTTGGTTGACATTTGATCAGTTAATTTATATAAAACACTCAGGCAGAGAAACATGAACACATAAAGTGCATGTTTAACATTCACATCATGAGGAATAATTAATAGACCACATGCACAATAATTACCCTGACATCAAAAAGTCTTTGTTTCTCTCCCCCCACTGGACAAAAAGGATCCACACGCATCAGATGACATTGTAAACATTCCACACACACATACATACATAAACTGCCACCATGTGCAGTTCGTGTTTTTTCCTAAAGTGAATGACCGACCTCTCTCCGAAACCTTTGAGCCACTGACGACAGGGAGTCTTGCACTCCCAGATGGGGCATTTCTCTGCCGGAGGGCTCAAATAAATGGACTGCATTTATATATAGTGCTTTTATCCAAAGTGCATTACAATTTTGTTCCTCACATTCACCCACCCATTCAAACACAGATGATTGATTGATTGATTGAAAAGTTTATTAACAGATTGCAGAATGGGTACAGTACAGTACATCTCAATACATACAATTGTTAAGGGGATGCAGACCAGAGAAAGACTTTCGTCTTGTTTCCACCAGGGTCCCCCATTTTCAATTCATCATAACATATATGACATACATGACATACAGATAGACAGTACTGCTACATCTATACATTTATGACATATGGCAGAGGCAACCATGCAAGGTGCCAACCTGCTCATCATGAGCAATTAGGGGTTGTGTGCTCAAGTGTCTTGCTCAAGGACACTTCGACACACTGCCCGGGAGGAGCGGGAATTGAACCAGGAACCTTCCGATAAACAGACGACCTCTCTACCCCCTGAGCCTGGGTCTCAAATACAAGGCTACTGTGTATTGTGGCTTCATCCTCCGACCCTATGAAATCATGTCAGCAATTGACCTATCTCAAACCTCGCCCTCTTTTCCTCAAACCTCCAATCACAACTGTTGCTTTCCACTGACAAACTTGAGATAGGTTGTATGTTCATTGTACGTTCAAATGACGAGCAAAACGTCTTGTACATTAGTAGCAAATATGACTACCACTGTAGTATCAGTTTATATAATCTCAACTGGTGACCATTTGTTAGGATGCTCTTCAGAGGAAGAGTTCAGCCAGACTCATACCCCCCCCGACACTCCGCCTTGGCCAGTCCTTGGCCGTGGGCATGGACTGCTGCCAGCAGCTGGAGAACTAATGGCTGCAGAACCCAAGAACTATTAGGAATGTCCAATCCAATCCAACTTTATTTATATAGCACGTTTAAAAACAACAACGTTGACCAAAGTGCTTCACAATCAATCAATAATATAGTAAAAAAAAACTAAAAACACAATGCACACACTACTACAAACAAATTACGGCAGCAGACTGTAATTTTTTTAAATGCTAGGGAGAACAAGATGGGTTTTAAGATGGGTTTAAAACATTGGGGCTAGCCTACTGTGGGGGGGGGGGGGCAACTCGTTCCAGAGTTTGGGGGCTTTAACTGCAAACGCGCGGTCCCCGCTGTTCTTTAGCGGATTTGGGGACAACAAGGAGGGACTGGTCAGCAGACCTCAGAGACTGTAATGGGGTGTAGGGGTGCAGGATCCGGTATGGGGCAAGACCATTTGTTGTCAAGCCTGCATGGACTGTAACGCATGGCGTGTATACTGCACGTTGTGTATACTGTTTACTTTTACTTATAGTATATATTCAGATTCAAATTTTCAATTGCCTATATTTATTGTAATGTATAATATAACCGAAAGGGCATACAGACCCTCATCTGCACCTTTGTTTACACTGTTTATTTTTCTCATATTTCTATATTCAGATCTAATGGTATTGCCTATATTTATGTCTTTCTACTATTACCCTGCCCATGCCTGTACCGCCCCTCCCCCATGCTGCTATGATGCCCAAATTCCCCCAAGGGGATCAATAAAGGAATATCTTATCTTAGATTAAAAAAAAAAAAGGTCTTAAGGATAAATTCCACATTACAGTTTTTTCTCTCCTTATCTAAAAAGCTAAAGCCAGTAGGTCTGAAGGTTTCAAACAGCATGTGTTCAACTCTGGGAATTTTGACATGTTCTTTTTTTTTCAGGCTAAGCAGATCATTGCAAATCAGTTGCACCCAGACTGACATGTTCCGATGTCAGAGTTCAGACTAATCTCAGAGCTTTAACCATGTCCTAGAAAGGCAGATTTTGTGAGTGCACATACAGTACATGTACATCGCTACATGCTATAAAACGATGCACACACTCAACAGGATTTGCACAGACCTACCCATTCCCTAGTGAACATATGCCACTAACACCCTTTTAAGCCGTGAGCCACATCTAACTCTTGACGATAGGTTACACTCAGATCTAAGCTTTAAAGGTGCTGTAGGTGGTATTTATTTTTGTTAATACAAGTGGTCTACATGTTAAAATAACATTCCGACAGCCGTCACTGATATAGAGATGTTTAGTCAGTAACATGGGTCTCCCAGTCCCTCCGCTCTGCAGTATGACTTGATTACTGTAATGCACTCTTTACTGGCCAGTGTTAGCTACTCTGCAGCTATGCTACTAACTAGAACCAAGAGGAGAGACCACATCAGGCCAGTGTTAGCTACTCTGCACACTCAAACTGGGATTGGGGTTAATTAATATTTATTAAATAATTATTAGTAACTTATACATAATAAAAAATACTATGTGCCGTATGCAATAAAATTGGGCTGAATTCAACGAATTTGAACAATTTATTAATTGCATTTTACACAATTTTAGTTGAATAAAATTAGCTGTGATACATTGAGTCGAATTTAATTATATTTTATCAGCAATGTCAGAGATGCAGAAAATTTATAGATTTTACTCATTAGGTGTTCTGCCTCCCAGGCAGTGTATATAGTTTTGATTTGCTTTGGCACCACCTGTTGGTCGAACTTGGTATATACAGGAAGTGGGACCTCATGGTAAAACAGGAAGTGGTATCTCACAGATAAACAGGAAGTGGGACCTGCAGCTTCACCAGGAAGAGAGTTTTCATTAGGAACAACATGCTGTTCTTATCTATAGTAATCCTTTGATTTGCCCCATCGTAAGCATTGTCTGTAAGTAATCCTTTATTGTTTGCAATGTTATCTTTCAGTTTTGAAGTATATTGTCGTAGATGGGTCGCTGTTATGTTCGTATTCTATTACCTATGATACATGCTAATGGCAGATATAGTAGATGTGCATAATACTTGGAATGTTTAGTGCAACATGTCTACATATAATCATTAGTACACTTACTGTATATCTATACTTTTTACGTGCACTAGTAGTAACACTATGCACTTCATTCTGTTTCAGTTTTACTCCATCCTATCCTAGCAACAAGAACTGCATTAAACAAGGAACAAGGAAGTTAAGTTTGACTCGTGTTGCTTATTGGGGAGTTTGGCTGGCCGTCTACCTTTGATTGGGAACATCATCGGGAGGACAGCACAGTAAAAAGACAAGCGACCAGCTGGTGCAACGTCGATCCCTTCGACAGATCAGAATAGCATTATGGAACCCGCCAAAGAGAACGACACAACCTCTCAAGCCAGCGCAAGCAGCGACCGCTCATCTACAGCTTCAGCCAGCACAGCAACAAGGGCCCGTGTAAGGGCAGAGGCAGCGCGCGTACGTGCATCATTTGCAGAGAAAGAGACTAAACTAAAACAGGAGCTGGCCGAGAGAGATGCCCAGGCGGCTCTGGAGAACACTAGACTGGCTCTGGAGAAGGCTAGACTGGACGCTGAATTGGGAGCTTTGACTCTCCAAAGAGAGGCAGCCGTCGCCATAGCACAGGCAGAGGTATTGGAGGCAGCCGAACAGCAGGGTAGAACACCGCCCAGCAGAGGCAGGAGGACGCTCTCACGGAGCGACATTGCCGACCGGACAAGTGCCTATGTAAACCAACAGAAAGAGTTACATAAAACTTCGCATCGCGATGTCCCCGCCCCCTTGTCTATTCGACTCGATGGCAGTCTAATCCAATGGGGAACCGCATACGAGGATTCGCGACCTAACTCCCCTACCCAGGAGCCTGTCATGCTGCCCGGAGAGCACGTCACACCGTTCTACACGACCCCCTCCAAAACACGTCGTCATGCCGACGAGACCTATCGGGACGAATTTAAGCCACGTATCCAAAATATGAACCCTTCAGCTCGACCCTATACTCCTCATTACCACACCCCACCAGCTAACCCCGCCGAAACCCCTGAGATAACAGACTTTGTTAAATACTTAGCACGTCGGGAGCTAGTGACAACGGGACTCAACCAGTTCGACGACCAACCCGAGAGTTTTCGTCATTCCTCAACGCCATCAGAGGTCTCAACCTATCAGCCAGTGAAGAATTGGACCTCTTGACCAAGTGGCTAGGCAAGGAATCATCCCACCACGTCAGGAGAATGCGTCAGATACACGTCAACGATCCCGAAGCAGCACTGAGGAAGGCATGGGATAGACTAAGCAGGCGTTACGCCTCACCCGAGGTAATTGAAAATACTCTTTTCAAGAAACTGGATGCGTTTCCTAGGATCTCCAGTAAAGACTATATCAAACTCATGGAGCTTGGAGACCTCCTTATGGAGTTCCAGTCTGCAAAGGAGGATGGATACCTACCCGGGTTGGCCTTCCTGGACACCGCTCGCGGCATCAACCCTATAGTAGAGAAACTCCCATACATCCTACAGGAGAAATGGATATCCCAAGGCTCCAGGTTCAAAGACGAAAACGACGGCCTCTTTCCCCCATTCTCCTACTTCACTAGATTTATTTGCTATGAAGCACGCATCAGGAACGACCCAAGCTTTGCTCTCCCCAGCAACAGTCCTCTTGTGAGAGATAGGCCAGTCTATCAGACAGGGAGAACCCCAGTGTCAGTCCACAAGACAGACGTCTCCCCAGACACCGAACAGGACACAAACATATTTCCAAGGCAACCCAAGAATCCAGGAAAGAACTGCCCTATCCATCACGCACCACACCCATTAAGTAGGTGCCGTAGTTTTAGAGAAAAACCACTCAACGAGAGAAGGGCCTTCCTCCGTGAAAATGGGATGTGTTACAGGTGTTGCGCATCATACTCCCATTTAGCCAGGGACTGTAAAGTCTCCACGAAATGCGACGAGTGTGAGAGTGACCGTCATATCGCAGCTATGCATCCTGGCCCAACATCGCAAGCAGTTCCAACGCCGGCACCAGAGGATAACGAGGAGGAAGAAGATCTTATCGTCACCTCACACTGCACCGAGGTGTGCGGCGAAAGGCAGCCAGCAATGTCCTGCTCTAAAATATGTCTGGTTCAAGTCTTTCCCCAGGGGCAGCGTCACAAGGCAGTCAAGATGTACGCCGTACTCGACGACCAGAGTAACCGCTCATTAGCAAGGCCAGAATTCTTCGAGCTATTTAATGTCAAGAGCTACCCCTCCCCCTACTCACTAAGAACATGTTCTGGGGTCGTCAACACGTCTGGAAGAAAGGCAGAGGGCTTCCAAATCGAGCCGGTGGACGGAGGAACAACCCTCACGTTACCACCACTGATCGAGTGCAATCAAATCCTCACCAACAGGTCAGAAATACCGACCCCAAAGGCAGCTCGCTTCCATCCCCATCTGAAGTCCGTCGCAGGTCACCTCCCGGAGCTCGACCCCAACGCTCAAATCCTTCTTTTGCTAGGAAGAGACATCATACGAGTACATAAGGTGAGACAGCAGATCAACGGCCCTCACAACGCCCCCTTTGCTCAGAGACTGGATTTGGGATGGGTCGTGGTCGGGGAAGTGTGCCTTGGGAGCACACACAAGCCTAGTGTGAGCACCTTCAGGACCCACGTGCTAGAAAATGGACGCCCTTCCTACTTCACACCCTGCAACAACTTCATGGATCTGAAAGAGAGAATGTGGCATGGCGGGGAGCAACAGAACGGCCTCATCAACACACACGGATCCAACTCGGAGAGAGTTACAGCGGATAACTTGGGACGCAGTGTGTTCCAAACAACCGAAAACGACAACAAGCTCGCCTTATCCATAGAAGACACTGTCTTCTTAAATATCATGGACTCAGAGGTGCATAGGGACGAGAGGAACAGCTGGGTTGCTCCACTACCCTTCAAGACGCCACGAAGACGACTTCCAAACAACCGTAAGCAGGCACTCAATCGCCTTACCTCGCTGTGTCGAACCCTCAATAGGAAACCGGTGATGAAACAACAGTTCACAGCCTTTATGGAGAAGATCTTTGAGGACGACCACGCCGAGCCAGCCCCCCCTCTGACGAAAGACGAGGAGTGTTGGTACCTGCCATCATTTGGCGTCTACCACCCTAAAAAACCTGACCAAATCAGGGTAGTGTTCGATTCCAGCGCGCAGGAAGGCGGCGTCTCCCTCAATAATGTGCTGTTGACAGGCCCCAATTTCAACAACAGCCTGTTGGGAGTTCTTATCCGTTTCCGAAAGGAGCAAGTGGCTATCATGGCGGACATCCAAAAAATGTTCCACTGCTTTCTCGTCAGAGAGGACCACCGCAACTTCCTGAGGTTCTTATGGTTCAGAGATAACGACTTGACAAAGGACATCATCGAGTACCGGATGAAGGTTCATGTCTTCGGCAATGGTCCTTCTCCCTCTATCGCCGTCTATGGGCTTAGGCGGGCCGCCAAAGAGGGCGAACGCGAATACGGTACAGACACACGTCAATTTATAGAAAGACACTTCTATGTCGACGATGGGCTCGTGTCCCTGCCAAACGATACGGAGGCTATCAGTCTTCTCCAAAGAACCCAAGCATCTCTCGCCGAGTCACACCTCCGCCTCCACAAGATAGTTTCCAACAGCCCAGCCGTAATGAAGGCGTTCCCACCAGAGGACCGTGCTCAAGGCATAAAGGATATGGACCTCAACGGAGACACCACCCTTATCCAGCGGAGTCTAGGGTTGTGCTGGAAGATAGCTAGCGACGCATTCACCTTTGGAGTGTCAGAGGATGACAAACCATTCACACGGCGCGGGGTCCTGTCCACCGTAAACAGCGTCTTTGATCCACTGGGTCTGGTTTCTCCGGTCACCATACAAGGAAGGGCTATACTACGGGAACTCACCAGGGACACTTCTGATTGGGATGCCCCACTCCCAGAGAAGAAACGGAGTGAATGGGTAACCTGGCGAGACTCACTCCAGGAGTTGAAGCAGTTGCAGATTCCACGCACTTATACACCAGAGTCCCTCTCCAAGGCAAGACACATTGAACTGTGCATGTTTTCCGACGCCTCCACCAAAGCTATTGGTGCGGTGGCTTACCTCAGGACCATTGACAAAGATGGAAATGGCAACGTTGGCTTTGTCCTAGGGAAAGCCAAGCTAGCTCCCCAGTCTGAGCCTACCATCCCTAGGCTCGAACTTTGCGCTGCAGTCCTAGCAGTAGAAACGGCAGAGCTCATCCTCGAAGAGATCGACCTCAAGATGGATGCAGTGAAGTTCTACTGCGACAGCAAGGTAGTCCTTGGATACATACATAACGAGGTAAAGCGCTTCTATGTGTATGTGCACAATAGAGTCCAGCGGATACGTCAGTCAACCAAACCAGAGCAGTGGCTGTACGTACCAACAGAGCATAATCCAGCCGATCATGCATCCAGGGCCGTCCCGGCATCCCACCTTGACAAAACAACATGGTTCAGTGGACCGGCCTTCCTTCATAGACCATACAAAGACCTGCAAGAGAAACCACAGTCCTTCGAACTCATCAGTCCCGAACTCGACGGCGAAGTACGGCCGGAAGTCTCAAGCTTCCACACCCAAGTTCAAAGGCGTAATCTAAACACAGATCGGTTCGAACGCTTCTCTACATGGGACTCATTATTGAGAGCGGTTGCCTTCCTCATCCATATAGCTCGATCTCACAAGCCTAACGACTATGCCAAAGGATGTAGAGGGTGGCATCGGTGCAAACAACCCCACACGCCCAACGAGCTTTCGCAAGCTATGGACATCATTATTAACACAGTCCAAAAGGAAGCTTTCCCAGTGGAATTCTCTGCTCTCACTGATGGCGAAACCCTGCACAGGAGTAGCCCACTCTTCAAACTCAATCCCGTGCTTGTAGGAGGTCTCATGAGAATTGGAGGCAGACTCCAACATGCACATTTGGAATATGCCGAGAGGAAACCCCTGGTTCTACCCAAACACAACCACGTCTCTACTCTGCTAGTATGCCACCACCACGAGCAGGTGAAACATCAAGGCCGTCATTTCACTGAAGGGGCCGTCAGATCTTCCGGCTTGTGGATCATCGGATGCAAAAGGCTCGTCAGCTCAGTTGTACACAAATGTATCACCTGTCGGAAGCTACGTGGCAAGATGGAGGTGCAAATCATGGCAGATTTGCCACCTGAACGTCTCAGCACATCTCCCCCATTCACCTACGTGGGATTGGATGTCTTCGGGCCTTGGAAGGTCACCGCAAGGCGCACAAGAGGTGGGCACGCCGAGAGCAAGCGCTGGGCAATATTGTTCACCTGCATGAGCACTAGAGCAGTGCATATCGAGGTAATCGAGTCCATGGACACCTCCAGTTGCATCAATGCTCTGAGACGCTTCTTTGCAATCCGCGGACCTGCAAGGCAACTGAGATCAGATTGCGGTACGAACTTCGTCGGCGCCAGCAATGAGCTTTGACTCACCACGCAGCAACAAAGTCCAGGTATCCAGAAATACCTAAGCGAGCGAGGCTGCTCCTGGGAGTTCAATCCACCTCACTCGTCACACATGGGAGGCTCCTGGGAACGAATGATTGGAGTAGCTCGCCGGATACTTGACTCCATGCTGCTACAAGAACATACTCGACTCTCCCACGAAGTCCTATGTACACTCATGTCCGAAGTCTCTGCCATCATCAACGCCAGACCCCTCGTCCCAGTTTCTACCGACCCAGACGCTCCCTTCATCTTGACGCCCGCAACGCTGCTTACACAAAAGGTTGGCGCTCCCCTTCCACCCGGAGATTTATCAGACAAGGACCTCCACCGAAGCCAATGGAGACAGGTGCAAGCCCTTGCCAACACGTTCTGGAACCGTTGGCGACATGAGTACCTCCCAACACTGCAGGGTCGACGCAAGTGGGCCGAAGATCACCGCAACTTACAGGAAGGCGACGTCGTGTTGTTGAAAGACAGTCAAGCTGCAAGGAACGAGTGGCCTATGGCACTGGTAACTTCCACCTTCCCAAGTCAGGACGGAAAGGTGCGTAAGGTCGAAGTAAAGACCACAGCTCAAGGAAGTCCAAAGACATTCCTGAGACCCGTTTCAGAAATCGTGCTTCTTTTGCCTAAAGAGGACTGAAGTTAAGTTAATGTGTACTATAGCGTACACTTTTAATGCGGGGAGTGTTCTGCCTCCCAGGCAGTGTATATAGTTTTGATTTGCTTTGGCACCACCTGTTGGTCGAACTTGGTATATACAGGAAGTGGGACCTCATGGTAAAACAGGAAGTGGTATCTCACAGATAAACAGGAAGTGGGACCTGCAGCTTCACCAGGAAGAGAGTTTTCATTAGGAACAACATGCTGTTCTTATCTATAGTAATCCTTTGATTTGCCCCATCGTAAGCATTGTCTGTAAGTAATCCTTTATTGTTTGCAATGTTATCTTTCAGTTTTGAAGTATATTGTCGTAGATGGGTCGCTGTTATGTTCGTATTCTATTACCTATGATACATGCTAATGGCAGATATAGTAGATGTGCATAATACTTGGAATGTTTAGTACAACATGTCTACATATAATCATTAGTACACTTACTGTATATCTATACTTTTTACGTGCACTAGTAGTAACACTATGCACTTCATTCTGTTTCAGTTTTACTCCATCCTATCCTAGCAACAAGAACTGCATTAAACAAGGAACAAGGAAGTTAAGTTTGACTCGTGTTGCTTATTGGGGAGTTTGGCTGGCCGTCTACCTTTGATTGGGAACATCATCGGGAGGACAGCACATTAGGAGGTCTTTGGTTTTAATCACCTGGCACTTTCGCCCAACTAATGGGACTTTATTTTGACACCATGCGTGAATGATGCGGCCAATCACATGCAAGGATCATGCTATTGCCATTATATCCAAAGACAGCGAGTGTGGCACTGGTACATGCACACGGACCCAGGTGAGTAATAATTACGAGTACATTTAATCTGTTTCCTGTTCTCAAGTTAATGCAGTACCACTATGTTTTTATTCATGTAACATGCTGCTAAAAGTAGCCTATTAAGTTTTACATTTCAGGAGAAAATGTTTTTCCGACTGTTGTAGGAGAGTGCATGCAATTCCGACTCCCCCTTCACTATCTTATCTTGGTTCGCTAATGCATCTACATGGCTTGCATGCTTGCTAGCTAGCCTATACTAGCCAACCAGTTCTTGCTAAAAAGACGCTCGCCTGACATCGTCATGTAACTCGAGAACCGAGGCACGGAATTGGTAGAGTGAGGTTGCATTAGAACGGCAAAAAATAGATCTTTTGAACAGTATTTATATGTTGGGCGAAAAATGCAACCAGAGCCTCTAGACGCTCGCAAAGTGCCGCGACTTGTGTGTGTTCAGTGCACGGGCCCGACACGGTAACCCACCTGTTAAGATTAAAACGTGGCAACAGCCAGGCACCATGCTGTCGGCTCGCATGCTAGCTAGCTAGCCTATACTAGCCAACCAGTTCTTGCTAAAAAGACGCTTGCCTGACATCGTCATGTAACTCAAGAACCGAGCCACGGAATTGGTAGAGTGAGGTTGCATTAGAACGGCAAAAAATAGATCTTTCAAACAGTATTTATATGTTGGGCGAAAAATGCAACCAGAGCTTCTAGACGCTCGCAAAGTGCCGCGACTTGTGTGTGTGTTCAGTGCACGGGCCCAACACGGTAACCCACCTGTTAAGATTAAAACGTGGCAACAGCCAGACACCATGCTGTCGGCTTGCATGCTAGCTAGCCTATATTAGCCAACCAGTTCTTGCTAACTAGCTATCGTGCTAGCTAAGCTGTAACGTTATCAGCCACAACACGGTGTAATTTCCCTATTTTCTTTTTGTGAACATGCAAATATTTCTTGTAGAAGTGGCACAATCTTTCATTTACTTGGGTATGTAAATTAATTACTTTTTAATTTAGTTTTAATTAATTCCTTATTTTAGGCTTGGACTATGAGGTGGAACTGTAAGATCTGCAAATCATTGTCTACTACAAGGAGGAATCTACTGAAGCATTACAGACTACAACACGCAACATTCGGTAGTGCACAACCCCAGCCATGTCTACATGATGGTTGTCCTTGCACATTCAAAACTAGAGGTGGGCATAGATTAATTTTTTTTAATCTAGATTAATCTATCTGCAATCCTGGATTTAATCTAGATTAATCTAGATTAAAATGGCTAAAAAAAAAAAAAAAAAAACCTGCCGAAGGCATTCAAAATATGTGTGTTCTATCCAAATAATGACCAGAAGTAAGTCCTTACTTTTTCTTTCCTCCTTATGTTTCTCAGGCCAGGTGGCCCATTACACCATGAGCCCATCTCCCGTTTCCTAAATGCATTACAGACTGTTTGAAAAAGCTGTTTTGCTATGATAATTGGTAATGAAATATCAAAATAATGTTCAATAAGATGTACTTGTGTTTAATAAGTTGTTTTATTCAGAAGTTAACACAAATAAATAATATTACCAGTACAGTACAGTATCTAGCACACTCTCAGGAGCAAAACAGAAAGAATCATTTCAAACTTGAACTATGTGACATGGCTTGAATCAACTGCTCCAGTGGAGTTGCTCAGTGGCCAATGGTGTCAACTGTGGTTGTACTGGGCAGCTCCCAGGTGTGAATGGAACTGTGTGAATGTTAAGCAGGCCGTTCGTGAAAAAGAGCATCTGTGCTCAGCGAACCTACCCTGGGTAAATAAAGGTAAATTTTTATTTTTTTTATTTAAATTTAATTTTTTTTAGATTAATGCGTTAATTATATTATCGCGCGATACTAGTATAGCGTTAACGCAGCACGTTAACGCAGCACGTTAACGGCCCAGCTCTATTCAAAACACAGGGTGCCTTTGCTTCGCACACATTTATCCAGATACCATGCAGCAGGAGAAAGTTCAAGGCCAGGAATTATTCATTTTAAGTGTTTAGTTTGCAGTCGCCATTATCCTACAGTGAAGGACTACTTTCAGCATATTGGAAGGCATCTGAAGAGGCACGAAACTGTCTTTTGTGTATTTAAAGGTTGTGACTTTTGCACAAATATATACAATACATTTCTCAAACACAAAAACAGAAGCCATATAGGCTATTCTTTGAGTGATTTTAAGCAAGACGTGTTTGCGAGTCACCATAATCAGACTGTTGACCATTCTGATGTAGGCCAGTGATGGTGAGGAGGATGGATTTTGTGTTTTTATTTATTTCATGGTTATAGTTTTTAGAAATGTACTTGTACCATTTGAGGCTTCAATGTTCCTTTTTGTCTTTCAGCTCCAGGATGAGTTTCAAAGAATCACAATGGTGCACCTTGAATCACAGTTCATGTCCAAGCTGGATGAATACACTCCCAAGCTGTTGGCCCTCTTCCAGTCCAAGGGTGGCGCCGTGGGGATGAGGTTGAAGGCTATCCTACTTGAGGTATTCTTCAATGACTTTTCTGTTTGCTAATATTTTCAGGGATGTTGTGGTCAAACTGCTGGAATATCATTGCTTATATGAAATATACATCAGGTATTGTTCGCTTGTCATTCTCTCTACAACAAAGAGTATGAAATAGTTGCAGACCTTTTAAATACACAGTTGACGGCTGGTTAATGTGGGGCACCTGGTTGGAAAATAGTTTTCAAATTGTATTTGGTTAATTTCTGTTTATTTTGAGATGGACTCTTATTTGACCAGCTTATTGAGAACTCCACTGGTTTGGATTCATAACCAATTGCAAAGTTTTGGTGCTCGGCAGTTCTAATAATAATTACTGGACCATGGAAGGTAATTACACACAACACACGTGTGTGCGTGAGGCGACAAAACACAAACTCATTTCATAATTATGTACTCTGAAAATATGTGAATGTCCCCGAGTTTGGTGACTAGTATGGGGGCTTATGGTGTTAAAAGCTGAACTAGTCAATGAACAGTAAGGAAGTAGGTAAAGGCGTCCATAGGCCCACAGTTGATGCAGTTGCTCACATCCTCCACACTGCAATATACTGAAGAATAATGATTATTTGTGTCATTTCAGGCTCCGAGCATCAACATCACCAGAGATGTTGCCATTCGGGGCTTGGTGATGTACCTTGGGGAATCTACAGATCAGCTCTTAAAGGAGTATGATGTAAGTTGAAGCACATGTTAAAAGAGAGAAAAGGGTTGGGGGCAACTTTAAGCCTAAGGATGTTTTGTGAATACGGCCATTGGTTTTCTTGTCCAAAGGTTGGAAGGAAGGAATTTGGGAGATGTTCAATTATAGGACCTTCTCCTATAGCTGTACAGTCTAAAGTGTCTTGCCCTTTCAGGATGCTGATGGAGGGTCCCGACGACATCGGTATCGTCATAGAGGGCGTGAAAGTTCTGACTGCTCTGGGTAATTTCCCATGGGCTTGCTCCATGCTAGTTGGGTTGGCATATGCAGTGAATCTTGCCTATCCCAAGGAACTAAGGTACACAGAATTAAAGGCCTTTACATTTTTCTAACCTACCTTGAGTGAACCTGTATTATTTATGCCATTTTCTTTGGTTTTCTTCCTCTCTTCTCAGATTTGTCCAAATAGCCATACTTATTTGAGAGCGGAGAGGCTTCATGGTTTTGAATATTGGCACAGAACAGTTTGTTTATAATGTGCACCTTGTGTACACTTTACCTTGCGGGGTGAGGCAAGGTCAAGTGTTGGGGCATTTACAATGTTGTGAGACTGTTGTCCATTTCATTTTAAGCACCTGACATTGGTTTTCTTCCTCTCTTTGGTCTCAGGTACACATTCGAAGTCTTCCAGAAACTCTTCCTGGAGCTGGATTGGACAAGGCTGTCTCCAAAAGTTACCAACCTCAAGAATAAGCTACTGGCTTAAGAAAGGCGACCCTTGCAGAGTGAAAAAGAAAAGTCACTGTCAAAAATAACATTGTTTCCTTCAAGTTTTGGTTAAATGTGAGTTTCAGTGATCCGGTTACTGTAAGTAGTTGTTTCATCTCAGATTTGTCCAAATAGCCATACTTATTTGAGCGGAGAGGCTTCATGGTTTTGAATATTGGCACATAACAGTTTGTTTATAATGTGCACCTTGTGTACACTTTACCTTGTGGGGTGAGGCAAGGTCAAGTGTTGGGGCATTTACAATGTTGTGAGACTGTTGTCCATTTCATTTTAAGCACCTGACATTGGTTTTCTTCCTCTCTTTGGTCTCAGGTACACATTCGAAGTCTTCCAGAAACTCTTCCTGGAGCTGGATTGGACAAGGCTGTCTCCAAAAGTGACCAACCTCAAGAATAAGCTACTGGCTTAAGAAAGGTGACCCTTGCAGAGTGAAAGGGAAAAGTCACTGTCAAAAATAACATTGTTTCCTTCAAGTTTTGGTTAAATGTGAGTTTCAGTGATCCGGTCCGAATGCACGTTCGTTGGAGGGAAGGATGGATGACCTGAGAGCGAGGGTCCGCTTCCAACGGGAGATGAGAGACGTTAACATCATGTGTTTCACGGAAACATGGCTCAAGCCAGCGACTCCGGATAATAGCATCTCTCCCTCCGACTCCTTCACCGTCCTACGAGCGGATCGCACGGCAGCCTCCGGCAAGAGCGTCGGCGGTGGGGTCTGTCTCCTCACGAACAATGTCTGGGTTAACCCCAAAGAGGTGCATGTTCTCTCAAGCTCATGCTCCCCAGACATGGAACATCTTTCAATTCTGTGCCGTCCGTTCCACCTCCCCTGTGAGTTTACCGCGGTTATCATGACCGCCGTATATATCCCTCCACAAGCGAACACTGGCAAAGCGCTGGTGGAGCTACACGACCACCTCAATAAACATCAAATCAAACATCCAGACGCGGCGACGATCGTAGCTGGTGATTTCAACCAGGCGAATTTGAAAAAAGTTCCTTTTTTCAACACATCGCCTGCTCCACAAGAGGAGGAAACACACTCGACCACTGTTACACCCCGTTCAGAGCCGGCTACAAGGCTGTAGCGGCTCCACCATTGACGGGTGCTACAAGCTCATCCGATCATGACTCCATCTTGTTATTTCCTGCTTACAAACAAAGATCACGTGACGCCGTCGTGTCACGTGAGACAAAAAAATGGACCGACCAATCAGAGGCCACGCTTCAGGACGCGCTCGCAGACACGGATTGGAATATGTTTCAAGGAAGCGCCAGTGACGTCAGCGGGTTCGCGGACACCGTTGTGAGCTTCATAACAACAATCGCTGACAGTATTGTCCCCATGAAAAAGGTGCAGGTTTTCCCAAATCAGAAACCGTGGGTGGACAGTACTATCAGAGCAGCTCTGAACTCTCGCACCACTGCTTACAACCTGGGCAGAGAGTCAGGAAACATGGAGGAGTACAAGGCTTCAGTTTATACTCTGCGCAAGGCTGTAAAACTTGCAAAACGGACATATGCTGATAAACTGGAGACACAAATGGCACAAAACGACACAAGAGGCTTATGGCGGGGACTGAGGACAATAACTGACTACAAAGTCAGCGCCCCCTCAATGGGGAGCGACGACGCCTCTCTCGCGGACAAACTCAACTCTTTCTACACTCGGTTTGGTGTAGACGGTGGCGCCGCTGGCTCAACGGCTAGTGACGTCACTGGCGCGCCGGCTGTTGTGGAGGGGGGGGGGGGCAACCGCGGGGGGGCGGGGACGCTCTCTCGTTGTCGGAACACAGTGTGAGAAGAGCATTTATGCAGGTGAACACCAGGAAAGCGGCTGGCCCAGATGGTATAACAGGACGCATACTTAAGTCCTGTGCCAACCAGCTAGCCCCTGTGTTCACTGCCATATTTAATCAATCCCTGGCGGAGTCAGTGGTCCCTGCCTGCTTCAAGATGTCTACCATCATCCCTGTACCGAAGAAACCCTCCCCAACATGTCTCAATGACTACAGACCGGTGGCACTCACCTCTGTGGTCATGAAATGTTTCGAGAGGCTGGTCAAGGATCACATTTGTGCCTCCCTCCCCAGTGATATGGACCCTATGCAATTTGCATACAGGACAAACAGGTCCACTGACGACGCGGTCTCCCAGGTACTGCACAGCACCCTCTCTCACCTTGACCGCCAGAAGGGGGGCTATGTGAGACTGTTGTTCATTGACTACAGCTCAGCGTTCAATACCATAGTCCCCACCAGACTGGTGGACAAGCTGATCGAGCTGGGTCTGAGCTCCGCTCTGAGCGCCTGGGTACTGGACTTTCTGAGTGAAAGACCCCAGGCGGTCAGGGTGGGGGGTCAGACCTCCAACACCATCACCCTGAGCATCGGGTCCCCCCAGGGCTGTGTTCTGAGCCCCCTGCTGTACTCACTCTACACACACGATTGTGTGGCCAAGTTCAGCTCCAACTCCATAGTGAAGTTTGCAGACGACACGGTGGTGGTGGGGCTGATCTCGGACAACGACGAGAAGGCCTACCGGGAGGAGGTTGAGGTACTGGAACGCTGGTGCCAGGACAACAGCCTGCTCCTGAACATTGGTAAAAGCAAGGAGCTGATCGTGGATTATAGTAGAGGACAGCAGGAGACACACACACCACTGAGGATAAACGGGGCTACCGTGGACAGGGTGAGCAGCTTTAAGTACCTGGGGGTCCACATCTCAGAGGATCTGACATGGTCAACACACATAGACACAGTCATAAAAAAGGCGAAGCAGCGCCTCTACCACCTGAGACAGTTAAGGAAGTTCAGAGTATCTGGGAAGATACTCCAGTCCTTCTACTCCGGAGCTGTAGAGAGCATCTTGACTGGAAACATCACTGCCTGGTATGGAAACAGCACGGCGCAGGACAAGAAGGCCCTACAGAGAGTGGTGCGCTCAGCCGAGCGTACCACGGGTATTGCACTACCTCCCCTGCAGGTTCTATACAACAAGAGGTGCAAATCCAGAGCCTGCAGAATAATGAAAGACCCTCACCACCCCAATAACAGCCTGTTCCAGCTGCTGAGGTCAGGCAGACGCCTGCGAACCCCAGCTACTAGGACAGAGAGGCTTCGGCTCAGCTTCTTCCCCCAGGCCATCAGAGCCTTGAACACTGAACACTGAGTGCCACAGAACACTGAACTTTCCACACACAAGCACACATGAGCACACACAAATCAAATCAAATTTATTTATAAGGCCCGACAACACACGTTAATGTCCCCATGGGCCGTACAGGTCTTCTTTAAACAAGTCAAGAAGAAAACATAACAATAAGTCAAGAACAGAACAAGAACACCATAAGGTCCAAAAATGTTTAGATGAATGCAAATAAATGAAAGAATGAAAGAATGCAAGCACTCCCAGACATACCCCACACGAAGGTAAGGAAAAACTCACTAAAACCTAACAATAGGGAAAAAAGCTCCACAGGCAGTGTGGAGGAGAGAAACCTTAGAAGGGCCATTCAAGGGGGGATCTCCCTTCTTAGATGTTGGTGATAGTAGTGTTGCAGACGGACAGTTGGTAAGCATGCACTCATGTGTGTAGTGAAACACAGATGAGTGCATGCAATAGCAACTGAACATTTTGAAAAATTAAAGATAGAGCTAATAGCGATAGCAACTGAACATTTTGAAAGATTAAAGATAGAGCTGATAGCGGATCTATTTGAGGCACAGGGGCGGCGCAAAGAGGGTCACGTCCTCCCCGTCTTAGTCACGGGACATTCAACACTCCGGTCATTGCTCAGGGACAGCCGGAGACAGGGAGATAGGGGGCGACGCACGACATGCACACACGACATGCACGCTGTACACGCTCGCACACTAGCAGCCACTTTAACATGAGCAAGCACACACTCATGCTGCACACGCCCACACTTATGGCCACAAAGGAAAGGTCACTTTAAAAATAGTATAGCAACAGTAACAGTGTATTGCACTACCAAAGGACCTAGCATGTCCTCCATGCTCTGTAAATAACTATGTACAAATACCGAGATGCCCCACTATGTTACCTGTTTATTGCACAATGTTGTTTTATTGGATTCTATTATATGTTGTACTACTGTATTGCACATCGTTGTGGGCAAGACCACCCGCATTTCATTGTATACTTGTATGCCGTGACAAATAAAACTCTTGACTTGACTTGTAGTTGTTTCATCTCAGATTTGTCCAAATAGCCATACTTATTTGAGCGGAGAGGCTTCATGGTTTTGAATATTGGCACAGAACAGTTTGTTTATAATGTGCACCTTGTGTACACTTTACCTTGTGGGGTGAGGCAAGGTCAAGTGTTGGGGCATTTACAATGTTGTGAGACTGTTGTCCATTTCATTTTAAGCACCTGACATTGGTTTTCTTCCTCTCTTTTGTCTCAGGTACACATTCGAAGTCTTCCAGAAACTCTTCCTGGAGCTGGATTGGACAAGGCTGTCTCCAAAAGTGACCAACCTCAAGAATATGGCTTAAGAAAGGTCAAGTGTTGGGGTGGGGGTGAGGGGAGGCAAGGTCAAGTGGGGGGTGTGGGGTTATGTTGTGCTTAATTTTTATGTTTAAACTTGCAATAAAATGTTTTGATTTTGCATAAATACATGTTTACCTGGTATTCTTTTTAATATGCATGGTAATCTGTTGACCCAATTCAAGTAAACCAAGCAAGAAGACATGATATTGGGTATAGAAATGAAGAAATTATGGGAACAGTGACATTCAGTGTTATTGAAGTCCTATAATGCCAATTAAAACACATTTGCATTATTCATTAGAGCAGGTAAATAAGAATTGCCATGTGTTGTAAATAATGTGTATACACAGTAAATTTCGCAGAGTAAATTTTACTCAAACTGACTCAGTTTGAGTAAAATGTACTCGGGTTGAGTAAAATAAATTTACTGTGTAGTGTTTACTTAAAAAAACAAGTTAACTAAGGGAAACTTCATATAATTGAATAGATTTACTTAAAAAAATGAAGGCAACAAAGGGACACATCATATAATTGAATAGATTTTAATCACATAAGTTTGATTAAAATTTATTGAATAAGTGAACTAAATTTAAACCAAAAACTTAAGTGCATGTTATTAATAATAACAGTTAAAATGTGTTGGATTTAGTAATAACATGCCAAATCATGAGTTAATATAGCCCAATTATTTTTTGCAAGTACAACTCAATTTCACAAGGGAAATTGATTTAAATTTACTTAAAATGTTGGGCTATATTAACTCATGATTTGGCATGTTATTACTAAATCCAACACATTTTAACTGTTATTATTATTAACATGCACTTAAGTTTTTGGTTTAAATTTAGTTCACTTATTCAATCAATTTTAATCAAATTTATGTGATTAAAATCTATTCAATTATATGACGTGTCCCTTTGTTGCCTTAATTTTTTTAAGTAAACACTAGTCACATTATTTACAGTGCAGCTAGGCTACTAACTAGAACCTGTCACTAAACCACGCCCCAAAATAGAATTTGTCCAATCATATCACAGCAAAAATCCTCGCTACAGAAACCTCTGTCAACTAGGTTTGTGGGCTGTATCAAACCAGACGGCTGTGATCGAAACCACTGTGAAGAGTTCAGTTTATATGTTATTATCTACCTAATATCTGATGGTGAAACGCTGTGCGTGGGGTATCTGTAATTTGGACACCAGGTACCCTGAGAGACTGGATGGAGGAGTATATTTCATACCTTTTCCGAAGCCCAAAAGACAACTCGACAAATGCAAGCGATGGATTCTGCTGTGTCGTCGACCACATACACAACTGAATGTGAAGACCATTACCAAGGACACTTATGTTTGCTCAAAGGTAAGGTCAATTCATAAAGACATAATATTTGACGGCATGTATTAGAAACGTAGACCAAACTATTAGTTTGCTAACATTTTACTTTGACTGCCAACTAGCTAGCGTATATCCGGGCTCTCGCATCTGCTCCGAAAAGACACAGACCCTACCTCTCGAATGACAACCGTGTTAGCTTTCTGCATCATAACGTTAGCCTTATGTATCATAACATAAGCTTTCTGCATCATAACGTTAGCTTTCTGCATCATAATGTTAGCCTTATGTATCATAACATAAGCTTTCTGCATCATAACGATAGCTTTCTGCATCATAACGTTAGCTTTCTGCATCATAACGTTAGCCTTATGTATCATAACATAAGCTTTCTGCATCATAACGTTAGCTTTCTGCATCATAACGTTAGCTTTCTGTATCATAACGTTAGCTTATACTCTGGACTGGATTGATAGCAGGGGATCATCCCTATGTTCCCTGGGTCCTATGTTCCCCGGGTTCTATGTTCCCCTCTTTGATTGATTAATAGATTGAAAATTTTATTAATTTTTATTATTTTATTAATTATTAATGTCCGCCTTGTTTCGAACGGTTAAGCTGTTAGGCCCTCTTTCGAACTGGTTAAGGTTAGAGTTTGGAATCAGGGCTGGTGGTCTAAAATGTTCAATCAATCAATCAATCAATCAAAGCGGGGAACATAGAACCCGGGGAACATAGAACCCGGGGAACATAGGACCCGAGGAACATAGGACCCGGGGAACATAGGACCCGGGGAACATAGGACCCGGGGAACATAGACATGCTCCCGATAGCAGGGCTAGTAAATAAGTCCTGGACTTTTCGTTTTATCCCTGACAAGGCAAATACAAATGTTGATCTGTCAAAGTTGTTATGTTTGTTGTCAATAAAATCCACTTTGAGCTGCATTTTATGTATGAAAGATGCTCCATAAATGAACTATTATTATTATCTGTCTATGCTTAGCTAATACTCAGCTTTTAGTGTTTTTTCACAGAATGAGGTGTGCTGGAGATGTTATTGCCCTCACAGAGACGACACAGGTCAACCCAAGACAGGACATGAGTGACAATGAAAGAGGTCTGATTTATGTTTTTGGACTAAAGTAAGCATCGTGGAATGTGTGCAGCTTTACAATCATGCCATTGATGAACTGAATAATATCCCTCTCTCCTCATTCACATCTCCCCCTCATCCCTCTCACCTTATTCACCTCTCCCCCTCATCCCTCTCCCCTTATCCATCACCCCTCTCTCCTTATCCATCACCCCTCTCTCCTCCCCTCTTACTCCAGATGAGGAGTGCCGGCCTGTGGCTCCCCCAATGGAAGGTGGACATTACTAGAAAGCTAAACAGAATGCTTAAAAAGGAATGTTAGAGGTTCTAGAAGGTTCTACTATGAAATCATCACCAACGTTCCAGAATGATCAGGCAGCACTAAGGTTCTAGAATGTACTGCCATGACATCATCACACACGTTCCAGAATGTTCGGGCGGCACTAATTTTCTAGAATGTTCCTAACAATAGGTCCGTGGGTGAATTATGTACCATTACAATAACTACAGTACTGTATTAAGTTTCAAAAGTAAAAGTACAGTACAGTATATTCTATAGGGTGTTCTTGTATTTCAGTGCATTCAACCCTCGATATATTGACCTGAAGGTTGTTAAAGTGGTCCAGTTATGCTGCTCTGTGTCCCTCAGATTGCTGGTTTAAAATGTTGAAGTACTTAATCTTCATCAACAGTTGCTGATATTGCAAATGTCAACAGACCAGGCTATTAATCCATAATGGAGGTACTAGAAGAGCGGTTACAGGGTAACCAAAATCAACATGTTTCTCCTTCCAAGGGTCATCAATAATCACAGCAAATGTTGTGACTATGACTAACGGGTCAGGAGATTGACAATGTGCATCCAGCGATAACATTTTAATTCGATTTGTGAACTATGGGTCTGGGGTTGGGACAAAATCAATTTTAAGCCTTGTCACAGCATTTATTTGGCTACAAGAATATAATGTTAAATTACCATAGATGTATCACAACAACACATGATATTGTTCGCTATTCCAGTTTATATCGTACATCCATTTGTGTAACTGTAAATCCATGTATATTTATTGTATATATTAAAAATAGTGGCTATTTATGTACACTTTAGTTGTGGGTTTTCTTTTCTAATCAGAGTGATCTATCTTGAGAATGTGTTGTATATGCATTTATTTATATTTATATTAAATATAACTTATACTTAGTGTTATAAGAAAAGCTATGTCCTGTAACCATATACTGTGATTTACAGGAATTTTGGTAAATGGTAAATGGCTGTTATCCAAATCGCTTTACAATTTGTTTCTCACATCTTACCCATTCACTCACACATTCACACACCGACGGTGGAGGCAACCATGCAAGGTGCCAACCTGCTCATCAGTGTCTTGCTCAAGGACACTTCGACACGCTGCCCGGGAGGAGCGAGAATCAAACCGGGAACCTCCGGATTACCAGACGACTGCTCTACTCCCAAGCCACTGTCGCCCCCTATTAGGTCTATTTTATTATTAGGTATTTTTACTTTGGTCTCTATCACTATACATTTATAGTTAGTGTAATCAATCATTTGACCTGATGTACACTAGAATGTGCAGCATACCATTCTCTGACGTCTCACCCCTTTATGGAGGATTGTTGGCAAGTGACAGCTCTCACTTTTTTCCTCATTCTAGTGATTAGTGAGTAGTGACACAACTGTCGGGTCTAGCTCGTATACTGCGTTGGACCACTAGCCTTAAACTAAATGTATCAGCAATAGTAGTAATCATGGATTATCGTCATAGTTCTTGTAATCTTCAATCAAGTCAACTGTAAGTAATGCTTGAGACGTTATCTATAGCTAATGCTTGCATCACCATGGAGGTCTAAGGTAAATGTGTATCTCATGAACGTACTTTTCCACTGCATATTGTAACCCTCTGTCTGCTTCTAGATGAAATATTTGTGTTATCTTTAAAAAACAGGTCTATTACCTGCTGTGGTAAATCTCCCGCGGCCTAGCCCCTTTCGTGACTGTGAAGCAAGGCTTGCATCACAGTCAGGAAAGGGGCTGCCTGCGGCCATCGTCAACAAGAGTCATTCACGGTCGTCTTTGTTTGTCCGAGGTTTCAAAGGGGGCGTGGTTTAGCAACAGGTCTATTAAGAGGAGAGACCACATCAGTCCAGTGTTAGCTACTCTGCAGCTAGGCTACTAACTAGAACCAAGAGGAGAGAGCACATCAGTCCAGTGTTAGCTACTCTGCAGCTATAGGCTACTAACTAGAACCAAGAGGAGAGACCACATCAGTCCAGTGTTAGCTACTCTGCAGCACGGCTACTAACTAGAACCAAGAGGAGAGAGCACATCAGTCCAGTGTTAGCTACTCTGCAGCTAGGCTACTAACTAGAACCAAGAAGAGAGACCACATCAGTCCAGTGTTAGCTACTCTGCAGCTAGGCTACTAACTAGAACCAAGAGGAGAGAGCACATCAGTCCAGTGTTAGCTACTTAACGATAGCTTTCTGCATCATAACGTTAGCTTTCTGCATCATAACGTTAGCCTTATGTATCATAACATAAGCTTTCTGCATCATAACGTTAGCTTTCTGCATCATAACGTTAGCTTTCTGTATCATAACGTTAGCTTATACTCTGGACTGGATTGATAGCAGGGGATCATCCCTATGTTCCCTGGGTCCTATGTTCCCCGGGTTCTATGTTCCCCTCTTTGATTGATTAATAGATTGAACATTTTATAAATTTTTATTATTTTATTAATTATTAATGTCCGCCTTGTTTCGAACGGTTAAGCTGTTAGGCCCTCTTTCGAACTGGTTAAGGTTAGAGTTTGGAATCAGGGCTGGTGGTCTAAAATGTTCAATCAATCAATCAATCAATCAAAGCGGGGAACATAGAACCCGGGGAACATAGAACCCGGAGAACATAGGACCCGGGGAACATAGGACCCGGGGAACATAGACATGCTCCCGATAGCAGGGCTAGTAAATAAGACTTTTCGTTTTATCCCTGACAAGGCAAATACAAATGTTGATCTGTCAAAGTTGTTATGTTTGTTGTCAATAAAATCCACTTTGAGCTGCATTTTATGTATGAAAGATGCTCCATAAATGAACTATTATTATTATCTGTCTATGCTTAGCTAATACTCAGCTTTTAGTGTTTTTTCACAGAATGAGGTGTGCTGGAGATGTTATTGCCCTCACAGAGACGACACAGGTCAACCCAAGACAGGACATGAGTGACAATGAAAGAGGTCTGATTTATGTTTTTGGACTAAAGTAAGCATCGTGGAATGTGTGCAGCTTTACAATCATGCCATTGATGAACTGAATAATATCCCTCTCTCCTCATTCACATCTCCCCCTCATCCCTCTCACCTTATTCACCTCTCCCCCTCATCCCTCTCCCCTTATCCATCACCCCTCTCTCCTTATCCATCACCCCTCTCTCCTCCCCTCTTACTCCAGATGAGGAGTGCCGGCCTGTGGCTCCCCCAATGGAAGGTGGACATTACTAGAAAGCTAAACAGAATGCTTAAAAAGGAATGTTAGAGGTTCTAGAAGGTTCTACTATGAAATCATCACCAACGTTCAGGCCCGGACTGGCCATCGGGAGCACCGGGAGTTTTCCCGGTGGCCTGGCCTGCACAGATAAAAAAAAAAAAAAAAAAAAAAACATTTTTTTTATTATTATTATTATTATTTTATTTTTTGCCAGGCGATTGTTTCTAGTTGTGGCGGCGGCGCGGCGCGATAGTTAGATAACCTAGATGGGTGGGGAACAACCAGGATTTCACTGTCTGCCACAGAGTTGGAGAACTATCTGACTCTCTCTCACGGGCCGGCGGATCACACACACACACACAATGGAGCCGTGCTGCCGCTTGTGATTGGTGGAGGCGGGACCAGGCGATACAACTGATTGACAGCGGAGGCGGCGAATGGAATGGCAGACGGCACTCAGATGCAGAATAACAGCCAGGCAATGAGCCAGGTAGTGAGGGACTCGGGAGAGATACAGTAGAGCGAAAGTCAATTAACGTTGATGTCAAGATGGACAGTGGAAGAAAGAGAAAGGGTGGAGGAGAGAGGGATAAAACAAAGAAAAAGAAAGGCCCTTACAGGAGTTCAAGTTTCAAGTTTCTTTAATAGTTGTCATACAGAAGTACAGAATACTTTCATACAAAATGCTTCTTACTGTTACGCTCCAGAGACTGTGCTAGACAAGATAGTATCAAATAACATAGTATAGCATGTAATTTAGAAGAAGAAAATGAGGTCACAGTGTTCGGTATAGACATATGTACAATGTTCTGAGTTACCATATAATATACAATACTATGCAGTGTACTAATGTACAGTACTATATAGTGCAAAGCAGAAATGGGATGAGGTACAATTTAGGTACAATTTACAGTAAGGTGTACGAGTTGTAGTGCAATCCTTCATCAATAAATATAAAGTGTGGGGAGTGGGTGCTACAGTGTGTTTGTTTAAAGTGGGTGTGTGCTATAAAGTGTGTGGAGTGGGTGCTACAGTGTGTTTGTTTAAAGTGAGTGTGTGCGTGTGGATGTGTGTGCTATGTGCGTTTGGTGGTTGTTGTTGTGTAGTGTTCATTGTTCGTTTAGCAGCCTGATGGCCTGGGGATAGAAGCTTCTTCTGAGTCTTTCTGTGCTCGCCTTGAGACTCCGGTATCGCTTGCCTGACCGCAGCAGTTCAAAGAGGCAGTTGTTCGGGTGACTGGAGTCTTTAATGATTATCTTAGCCTTGCCCTTGCAACGCTTGTTGTAAATGTTCTGGAGGGTGGGGAGCCCCCCTCCAATTGTGCGTTCGGCTGAACGTGTCACTCTTTGTAGTCTGCTTCGGTCTTGTGCAGTGCTATTCCCAAACCAGGAGGTGATGTTGCCGGTCAAGATGCTCTCTATTGTACATGAGTAGAAGTTCTTAAGGATCTTCTGACTGACTTGGAACTTCCTTAGGCGCCTGAGGAAGTAGAGGCGTTGTCGTGCCTTCTTCACAACACTGTCAATGTGTGTGGTCCATGTCAAGTCCTCGGATATGTAGGATCTGAGGTACTTAAAGCTGTTGACTCTCTCAACCGGTGCCCCGTCGATGCTGAGGGGGCTGTAGTCCTTGACCCCCGACCTCCTGAAGTCCACAATCATCTCCTTTGTTTTGCTGACGTTCAGGGAGAGGCTGTTTTCCTGGCACCATCCCGCCAGGACCTTGACCTCTTCCAGGTAGGCCCTCTCGTCGTTGGCAGAGATCAGGCCCACCACCACTGTGTCGTCAGCAAATTTGATGATTGTATTGCTACTCCGCTGAGCCACACAGTCGTGTGTGTACAGGGAGTAGAAGAGGGGACTCAGAACACAGCCCTGGGGGGCCCCTATGTTGAGGGTGATGGATGAGGAGGTGCAGTTGCCTGCTCTCACCACCTGGGGTCTGCCAGTCAGGAAGTCCAAGACCCACTGGCAGAGGTCATAGTTCAAGCCCAGGTCCCTGAGCTTGGCTATGAGTATGGAGGGGACTATGGTATTGAATGCCGAGCTGTAGTCGATGAATAGCATTCTCACATAGTTCCCCTGCCTCTTGTCCAGGTGTGATGCTGCTGTGTGCAGCACATGGGCTATGGCGTCCTCCGTGGACCTGTTGGGGCGGTATGCAAATTGCAGGGGGTCCATGTTGATGGGGAGGGAGGAGCAGATGTAGCCCTTTACTAGCTTCTCAAAGCACTTCATGGCTATGGAGGTGAGAGCTACAGGGCGGTAGTCGTTGAGGCAAGCAGGCTTGGATTTTTTGGGTACAGGGATAATAGTGGACTTCTTCAGGCAGGTGGGGATGACAGCCTGTTCTAAGGACAGGTTAAATATGTCAGTGAATACTGGGGCCAGTTGGTCGGCACAGACTTTTAGGACGCGGCCGGGGATGCCGTCCGGACCTGCTGCCTTCCTGATATTCACTTTTTTAAAGGTCCGCCTCACCTGAGAGTGGTTAACTGTATTATAATAGTAAATAGAAAATATGTTGTGCTCTTGCTTTTTTCTTTTTGAATGTGGAGAGAGTAGCATTGCTAGTGCCACAACAGTTTTATTTGAGGTCCATAACAGTACATTGTACTAAGCAATTGTTGGCTCATTAGTTTGTGATTCACATGCACTAAAATTCACCAGAATGCAGGAAATTATGTCTTTGTAACAAAAAATGTCCTGGTGGGGGACCCCCAGACCCCCCGCTTAAAAAGTGGCCTGACTGGGGCTATATTTCGCGCTATATCTCCCGGTATGAATTATTTCCCCAGTCCGGCCCTGCCAACGTTCCAGAATGATCAGAAGCACTAAGGTTCTAGAATGTACTGCCATGACATCATCACACACGTTCCAGAATGTTCGGGCGGCACTAATTTTCTAGAATGTTCCTAACAATAGGTCCGTGGGTGAATTATGTACCATTACAATAACTACAGTACTGTATTAAGTTTCAAAAGTAAAAGTACAGTACAGTATATTCTATAGGGTGTTCTTGTATTTCAGTGCATTCAACCCTCGATATATTGACCTGAAGGTTGTTAAAGTGGTCCAGTTATGCTGCTCTGTGTCCCTCAGATTGCTGGTTTAAAATGTTGAAGTACTTAATCTTCATCAACAGTTGCTGATATTGCAAATGTCAACAGACCAGGCTATTAATCCATAATGGAGGTACTAGAAGAGCGGTTACAGGGTAACCAAAATCAACATGTTTCTCCTTCCAAGGGTCATCAATAATCACAGCAAATGTTGTGACTATGACTAACGGGTCAGGAGATTGACAATGTGCATCCAGCGATAACATTTTAATTCGATTTGTGAACTATGGGTCTGGGGTTGGGACAAAATCAATTTTAAGCCTTGTCACAGCATTTATTTGGCTACAAGAATATAATGTTAAATTACCATAGATGTATCACAACAACACATGATATTGTTCGCTATTCCAGTTTATATCGTACATCCATTTGTGTAACTGTAAATCCATGTATATTTATTGTATATATTAAAAATAGTGGCTATTTATGTACACTTTAGTTGTGGGTTTTCTTTTCTAATCAGAGTGATCTATCTTGAGAATGTGTTGTATATGCATTTATTTATATTTATATTAAATATAACTTATACTTAGTGTTATAAGAAAAGCTATGTCCTGTAACCATATACTGTGATTTACAGGAATTTTGGTAAATGGTAAATGGCTGTTATCCAAATCGCTTTACAATTTGTTTCTCACATCTTACCCATTCACTCACACATTCACACACCGACGGTGGAGGCAACCATGCAAGGTGCCAACCTGCTCATCAGTGTCTTGCTCAAGGACACTTCGACACGCTGCCCGGGAGGAGCGAGAATCAAACCGGGAACCTCCGGATTACCAGACGACTGCTCTACTCCCAAGCCACTGTCGCCCCCTATTAGGTCTATTTTATTATTAGGTATTTTTACTTTGGTCTCTATCACTATACATTTATAGTTAGTGTAATCAATCATTTGACCTGATGTACACTAGAATGTGCAGCATACCATTCTCTGACGTCTCACCCCTTTATGGAGGATTGTTGGCAAGTGACAGCTCTCACTTTTTTCCTCATTCTAGTGATTAGTGAGTAGTGACACAACTGTCGGGTCTAGCTCGTATACTGCGTTGGACCACTAGCCTTAAACTAAATGTATCAGCAATAGTAGTAATCATGGATTATCGTCATAGTTCTTGTAATCTTCAATCAAGTCAACTGTAAGTAATGCTTGAGACGTTATCTATAGCTAATGCTTGTGTAGCAGGGTGGATTATCCCTGCTTCGTGGGAACTGTGGGGTGCGGTCAATAGGTAGCGAGACACAGTAGCACCCTGGCCAGCTGCACCTCCGTCTTTGGGGTCCGGAGCGTCAACTGGAGGCTGGCAGTGGGGGTGAATGAGGCCCAGGGTTTACAAACCTGGTCTGGTACTCTGGTCTTCCTCCCTCTCTCTGGAGCAGTCAGCAGTACTCCCCAACACACCCTCACCCTCCACAGTTGCCCCTTTTTCCCTCCCACACCTACTGACCGGATGGTAGAGAAATAACTGGGTTCCCCCTGCAAGCAGTACCCTCCCTTAGTGACACCAGAACCCTTACAATGGAAATGGAAAAGGTAGAATAGCAAGGGGTTACGATTACATATATTACCCGTAGCAAAGGGTTAGGGTTAGGGTTAGAAATAATGAAAGACACACACACAAGACTCCCATCTACATCCTTTACTGTTATTTAAAGACTGGTCATCTACAAATATTTAATAGCAATGGGTCAAACGGAAGGTAGTTCTACTATTACTCAAGTTGTAATTCAATACCTTGCAAACACTTATATTGTACACCCACACAGTATAGACTCAGGTATTGCAGACCCAAAGTTAATAGACCCAGATATTGTAGACTTCAATATACTCGACTCCTTACCCACGTCTGGGCTAGTACCAATAATAATACCTCTTCTTAGGCTTTACCTATATGGCAGCGTTACGTTTACCCCCAAGAGGGGAAGGGTTAAATAGATGGGAAAGTAATATTACACACACATTGTATCACGCTCAAAGAAAAGGAAATAAAACCAAAAGTGTGGGCCCACAATTACCAAAACAAAAGCCCTATGCTAATGCCGGCATGTAATGTTTATGGGGTACCCCTATGCACTGTGGTTAGCAAACACCAGCTTCGCCCGTAGGCTGCGACACACTGTGTAATGTACGATAGGATCCTGGGCGCCGAAGCCCTAATGTTTACTCTACCAAAATGGCCGCCTCGCCACTCCACTGTTGTCCGTGAGGCAAGATGGCGTCGAACGCTCTCGCGAGGATGTCCGCAGGCGGAGCTGTAGCATAGAGGCAGCGCTGGCAGAGCTGGTGTTGGCGATGATGACCTCTGCTGGTGGTGAAGAACTCTCCGTGTCCTGCAGGCAGCCTGGAGCAGGTGTGCTGCAGCTCTCCGGTGCAAACAGCTGTTGACGCCCGGGCAGACTGCTTGGAGGTCCCGCACGTCTCGGGCACGCAGGCTATACGGTCACTGTAACTAAGTATAACACGAGCAATGCTACTGTGATCCTTAGCCGCCCGCTACCTATACCGCTCACTGTAACTAGGTATAACTCGACTGTTAGTGCGTGACTCTGCACTTATTGTTCATATCATAACACTGGTACTGCTAGGATATCGTATCCACTAGCCAGTACTTCCTATCACCTGTTGTCCTCTCCCGGGGCACTCCGGCATAAAGTCAGCAACGGGGCTATCCAGAGCCCCCCCGTTAGACGTGACTTCTCGTTGTCAAGTTCACTGCCGAAGAGATCGACTTCCGCTGGCCTCCTCCCTTTATCATCTCTCAGCTCCCTCCGCCACTCTCTGCCTGCTACTGCCCCCTGCTGGTCCCGCCTGCCAGTCACAAGGGGGACGCACTGTAGAATATTATGAATCAATACTGTAATTCATAATCCGTGTTCCAATGTTCTTTGGACGGGGACGTTTGTGTCATTGCTCGTGTGAATCAATGACACTAGTTAGAATATCTTTGTGTACAAAAAGGGATATAAACACAGTCAGCAGTTCTGAATAATATACCATATTTTCCAGACTGCTACATTTCCCCCCACTTTGAACTTGCTAAGTCCTCTGCAAGTTAACAACAAAACCCCGCATGTATGACAACGGTCCTGAGACCAACAGTTTCACACATCGGTCGACCATTACACATTATGCCAACAGTTTTACACATCGGTTGACAATTACACATTATGCCAACAGTTTTACACACTCCCTCAGGAGTTGGACACACTGTTCCGCGAACACACTCCTGAGCACGTAATCCTGGCGATACCGAGCGGGTAGCCGACCTCTGGTGCTCCTCTGGGGCCGAGCGGCCTCCACTCTGGGGGGTTCCACCTCCCCCGCCTCCGACTCCGTGTCGGATTCCTCAGTGTCCGTCGGCGGGTCATGGACCACGGCCTCACCCTCCGGGGCCACCGATGGACCGCCCGCGGCCTCCTCTTCGACTCCGTCTCCGCCGCCTTCCCCCTCCTCTCCTGAAGGGGTCGACTCCACCTCTGACTCGGCGCTTACGGCCTCCTCAGGGGCTTCCCGCAGGGGACCGGGGTGGTTACACGCCCTAGGATGCGGTTCCCGCCGGTGCCCGAAAGCACCTCCGATGTCTGATTCGGACGAGCTCCGCGGTGCCACCGGGATCTGTCGAGGGGCCCTCCCCCGCACTTCCGGGTCAGAAGCCGGGAAGGGACAGGTCTTGAGCTGGTCTCGATGCACGGTCCTTTCTGGACCCCCTGCTTCAGGCCTGACCGTGAACACGGGCGTCCCTTCGTGGCTCTGCTTAACCACCACATATGACGTAGGCTCCCACTTGTCTTGTATCTTATTACGGCCCCGGATTCGGTGGTCGCGTATCAGGACCCGGTCTCCGGCCCGCAGGAGTGCACCTCTGCTCTTCCTGTCGTAAATTCTCTTGCGTCGATGGGACGCCTGCTTCGCCGTGGCCTCAGCGGCCTCCGTGGCGGCCTTTAGTCGCTCATGGTGACTCTGCACCCACTCGTCTAGGTCCGCCGCTCCCTCCTCAATGACGTCTCTGCCCCCCAGGACATCTCGGGGCATCCTAGCGTCCCTCCCGAAGAGCAGGTAGAAGGGAGAGTATCCAGTGGAGGAGTGCTCGTGGCAGTTGTACGTAAGTACCAACTCGGGTAGGTGCTCCTTCCAGTCCCGCTTCTTCTCTGCGGGCAGACTACGCAGCATGTCGTGCATTGTCCGATTAAACCTCTCGCACTGCCCATTCCCCTGGGGATGGTAGGGCGTGGTGCGGCTCTTCGAAATCCCATACAGTCGGCAGAGCTCCTTGATGACGCTCGACTCGAAATTTCGCCCTTGATCAGCATGGAGTCGGGCAGGGCAACCGTAGTACACGAACCAATACTTGATGATGGCAGCGGCGGTGGTCTTCGCAGTCTGGTCTTTGGTCTGTACGGCAATAGTGAATCTGGTGAACATATCGGTCAGCACCAGTACGTTCTCATAGCCACCCACCGACCTCTCCAACACGGTGAAGTCCATGGCCAGGACCTCCATGGGTGCCGTCACATTAGTGCAGGTCATCTGTGCCTGGGCTTTAGGGAACACGTCGCGGGCTAATGCACATCGCTTGCATTGCTTCACCCATTGCTTCACCTCTTCTGCCATTCCGATCCAGTAGTAACCTCGCCTCATCAGGACCACCGTCCCTTGTCCCCCGTAGTGTCCCGCGTCTTCGTGCTGGGTCTCGTAGATCCTCCTTCGCAGGGCTGTGGGCACCACCAGCTGGAGAACCTCCTCTCCATCCCGGGGATCGCTTACGCGCCGAAACAGCACTTGCTGATGCAGACGGAATCGTTCCCACTGCCCGTATAACTTGCGGAGTTTCGGGTCTCCTTCCTTCAGCTGTACTTTAGTGGGGGGGACCCCCTGTGCCACCGCCCGCCACACCGGACCCAACTCGGGATCGTCCGCCTGGAGCTGTCGCATTTCCGCCCAGTCATATCCGCTGTTCCCCTTCTGTGCCGCTATCCGTCGTGCCCGCACTTCCTCCGCTGGGACCATGACGTAGCCCTCGCGGGCGACTGGGGCGGGGACGGACAATGGAACGGCCCGTTCCTGGAGACCCTGACGGGTGTGGGTGCCAGCCGCGGCTATCATTAGGAAGTCTTTCTCAGTGTCTTCCACTTCAGGTTCTGATCGCATCGGCATGCGAGACAGAGTGTCTGCGTTCTGGTTGAGTCGACCAGGTTTGTAGTGCACCACGAAGTCATACTCCGCAAGCTGAGCGTTCCACCGCTGCTCCACTGCTCCCAGGTTGGCCGTGCCGAGGTGTCTCAACGGGTTGTGGTCGGTGATCACGGTGAACTGGGCGTACATCAGGAGGTCTCTGAACTTCTCGGTGACCGCCCACTTCAGGGCGAGGAGTTCCAGCTTGAACGCACTATAATTTTGGTCATTCCTTTCGGACCCACGCAGGCCTCGGCTCGCAAAGGCGATGACTCGCTCCACGCCCTCCTGTTCCTGACTGAGTACCGCTCCCAGTCCCAAGTAACTCCCGTCGGTGGTCACTATGAAGGGGAGCTGGAGGTCGGGGTAGGCCAGCACCGGGGGTGTCAAGAGGCACTGCCGCAGATGATCGAAGGCCGTCTGACACTGCGGCGTCCACTTGAAGGCCTCGGGCCGGCCCTTGGCGAACCCCTTTTTTTCTTTCCCCATCAGGGCGTGCAGTGGCTGGGCCACCTGGGCGAAGTGGGGCACGAACCGCCGATAATAGGACAGGAACCCGATCACCTGCCTCACTTCCTTCGCTGAGCGTGGCGCCGGCCAGTCCTCCAACGCCTTCACTTTGTCGGTGTCGACCTGTATGCCGGCCGCGGAGACGACGTGTCCCAGGAACTTGACTTCGGTCTTCAGAAGGAAGCACTTCCGGGGCTTGAGTTTGAGTCCATGCTCCCGAAGCCGTCCAAACACCAGGTCCAGCTTCTGACAGTGGCTCTCGAAGTCGCTGGCGAACACCAAGACGTCGTCTAGGTAGACGAGTAGGACGTCGAAGGCCAGGTCCCCCAGCACGGCGGTCATCAACCGCTGGAACGTCGCTGGTGCGTTACACAGTCCGAAGGGCATACGAGTCCACTGGTAGAGGCCGAAGGGCGTCGTGACAGCCGTCTTCTCTTGGTCTTCCTCTTTCACCGCCACCTGGAAGTAGCCGGCGGTGAGATCGAGCGAGGAGAAGATCTTGGCCTGCCCCAAGGCGTCTAGGGACTCCTCGATACGAGGTAGGGGGTAGGCATCCCGGTGTGTCACGTTATTTAGGCGGCGGTAATCGCAGCAGAACCGCACGGAGCCGTCTTTCTTTATGACGATCACGGCTGGTGACGCCCACGGACTGCAGCTCTCTACCAGGACACCCAGGTTCACCAGATCTTGCACGTGTCTCTTTACTTCTTGGAACACGTGGGGCGGTATTCGGCGGTGCCGTTGCTTGACCGGGTGTGCGTCACCAGTGGGAACGTAGTGTGTGACCGTGGTTGTGTAACCATAGTCCCCGTCGTCAACGGAGAACACCGCCTTGTGTTTCTCCAATACTTGATTCAGCCGACTCACTTGGGCCGGTGTGAGATCCTGCAGGTTCGCCTGTACGTCCACGGCGAGCCCGCGGGTCTTCCCGTCCGGCTCCGCCTCTGGCGGGCGGTCCCGAGTCTGAATCGCCGTCACTCGGACGCCTCCTTCCACTTCCTCCACGGTCACTCTCTCCTTAGGCCGTACCTGACGGGGGCAGTGGATCTCTGCCAACCTGGCCCGGGGTCGGAGCACCATCTCGACGTTGGTCGGGTTCAACACCCGCACAGGCACTCTCCCCTGTCGGGCGTATGCCACCACGTTCGCCACCAATAGTCCGGGAGGCAGGTTGGCCCTCGGCGTGTGCTCTATCATCACGGGACGCCGCATCCCCGCTGTCGTCTCACAACGGCCTGGGACGACCACTTCGCTGTGCGGGGGAATGACCACTGGTTCCCTGCCGGCCACTTTGACGTACCCCATCCTTCCCGGGGCGATACACTCTCGGGCTTCCTGGGCCATGGCGGCGACCACACGGCGGATGGCGATGCTCCCCGCGTCGACACGTCTTCGGCTCGCCGGCCGCATCCCCTTGATCCCCTTGAACAGGCCATCTACCCCGCCAAGCACGTTCATGCCCAGAAGTCCCGGGATAGCGTCTCCTGTGGCCACTCGGCCTGGATCGTCTTTTAGTATGAATATGCATTTCCCCGGAAATGTCATATCCAGGCACTTCACTTCGGCGTAGAGACACCCCACCACTGGGATCTCCAACCCGTTGGCGGCGAAGAGAGTGATCCAGTTGGAGGGGGTCAACCGCGACCGCGGGAAGTGTCTGCGGAAGTGGCTTTCGGTCATGGTGGTGACTTCGGCGCCGGTGTCGAAGAGGCAGCAGGTCTCGACCCCGTCAATCTGGACGTCTAAGGTGAGACATTCCCCCATGTCTTGCGTCTTAGTGCCCCCTGCGGCCGAGTCGGCGACTCCGGTTACGACGCCGTTGACTGCCCTTCGGGATCCGGGTCGGTCCCCTGACGAGCCCGGAACTTCGGGGGTGGGGGCAGGGGCTGGGTGGGGCTCGCTGGCGTGGCGGGGGCAATCCCTGCTGATGTGGCCCGGCTGATTGCAGGCATAGCAAATCAACCTGCCCTCTTCGTCCCGGCGGGGCAGTTCCCGCTTAGCGGCGGGCGCGTCGTCTCTGCGTCGCCGTCCGGGGCCGCCTCTCTGGGTCGCGTCCCGCGTCTGTTGGACGGCCTGGAAGAGTTGCTCCTGACGTGCGTCCAGCCGCTCTTGCCCTGCGAAGAGCCGCTTAAAAGCTCCCTGTATTGCGTCTCCGCTCATCGGGGCCTCTCGTCCTTCTGCGGCTGCGGCGTGGACCAGGGCCTGGGCGCCACCCCTATTGGGGGGCAGGACCATCTCCTCCTCCGACCAGTCTATCGCCGCCATCATCAATTCGAGAAACGTCTGCTCTCCGTTCTCTTTTATGGACTTCTTCATCTCCCGTCGCAGCATCCCATCCTTCAGGCCTACCACAAACTGCTCCTGCAGCCGGGCGGCAGGATCCGCGACTCGTTGGGGTTCCCGGCCCTGTATGCGACGCATCTGTTCCTGTAGATCATACGCAAACTCCCTCACGGTCTCGCCATCTCCTTGTCGGCGATCGAGGAACTCTCTCAGGCGTTCACTGACCGAGGTCTTGTCTCCGTACGTCTCCTGCAGCACCTGGAACACGCCGTCCGGCTCCGGGGCGGTCCCTTCTAGCACGAAGCGCACTGTCCGTTTAGCCGCGCCCTTTAGATGCTGCTGTACGAACTCCGCCTGTTCGTCACCGGGCACTCTGCTGCTCCGAAAATGCACCTTCATGTCTCGGATCCAGTCGTCCACCAGCGGCTCTCCTCTCTCTTTCCCCCCTCCAAATTCGCTGCACTTCCGCTCTCGTTGGACGTACACCACCGGGAGGGGCGCTGGAGGAAGCTGTTGGATCATGGCTTGGGCCAAGGCAAGCGACTCTCGGTGCCTGGCCTGCTCCAGTTGTTCGTGTTGGTGGTCTAGGGCTTCCGCCTGGCCTTGGAGTTGACCCTTTAGGAACTCCACTTCGGCGGTCAAGGTCAGCACCGTCTCGGCTTCCCTCCCTTCCTCTTTGAGCGGGGGCGGCGAGTCCCCTCCTTGCTTCACCTGGGACGGCCCGGCTTTGGCCCCCAGCTTCAGGGGGTCGTCGTCCGACATTTCAGGTCTCTGGGTCATCACTTACAAGGGAGTGGAGTAGGATGTTGATCCTGTTCGTGACGCCAAATGTAGCAGGGTGGATTATCCCTGCTTCGTGGGAACTGTGGGGTGCGGTCAATAGGTAGCGAGACACAGTAGCACCCTGGCCAGCTGCACCTCCGTCTTTGGGGTCCGGAGCGTCAACTGGAGGCTGGCAGTGGGGGTGAATGAGGCCCAGGGTTTACAAACCTGGTCTGGTACTCTGGTTTTCCTCCCTCTCTCTGGAGCAGTCAGCAGTACTCCCCAACACACCCTCACCCTCCACAGTTGCCCCTTTTTCCCTCCCACACCTACTGACCGGATGGTAGAGAAATAACTGGGTTCCCCCCGCAAGCAGTACCCTCCCTTAGTGACACCAGAACCCTTACAATGGAAATGGAAAAGGTAGAATAGCAAGGGGTTACGATTACATATATTACCCGTAGCAAAGGGTTAGGGTTAGGGTTAGAAATAATGAAAGACACACACACAAGACTCCCATCTACATCCTTTACTGTTATTTAAAGACTGGTCATCTACAAATATTTAATAGCAATGGGTCAAACGGAAGGTAGTTCTACTATTACTCAAGTTGTAATTCAATACCTTGCAAACACTTATATTGTACACCCACACAGTATAGACTCAGGTATTGCAGACCCAAAGTTAATAGACCCAGATATTGTAGACTTCAATATACTCGACTCCTTACCCACGTCTGGGCTAGTACCAATAATAATACCTCTTCTTAGGCTTTACCTATATGGCAGCGTTACGTTTACCCCCAAGAGGGGAAGGGTTAAATAGATGGGAAAGTAATATTACACACACATTGTATCACGCTCAAAGAAAAGGAAATAAAACCAAAAGTGTGGGCCCACAATTACCAAAACAAAAGCCCTATGCTAATGCCGGCATGTAATGTTTATGGGGTACCCCTATGCACTGTGGTTAGCAAACACCAGCTTCGCCCGTAGGCTGCGACACACTGTGTAATGTACGATAGGATCCTGGGCGCCGAAGCCCTAATGTTTACTCTACCAAAATGGCCGCCTCGCCACTCCACTGTTGTCCGTGAGGCAAGATGGCGTCGAACGCTCTCGCGAGGATGTCCGCAGGCGGAGCTGTAGCAGAGAGGCAGCGCTGGCAGAGCTGGTGTTGGCGATGACGACCTCTGCTGGTGGTGAAGAACTCCCCGTGTCCTGCAGGCAGCCTGGAGCAGGTGTGCTGCAGCTCTCCGGTGCAAACAGCTGTTGACGCCCGGGCAGACTGCTTGGAGGTCCCGCACGTCTCGGGCACGCAGGCTATACCGTCACTGTAACTAAGTATAACACGAGCAATGCTACTGTGATCCTTAGCCGCCCGCTACCTATACCGCTCACTGTAACTAGGTATAACTCGACTGTTAGTGCGTGACTCTGCACTTATTGTTCATATCATAACACTGGTACTGCTAGGATATCGTATCCACGAGCCAGTACTTCCTATCACCTGTTGTCCTCTCCCGGGGCACTCCGGCATAAAGTCAGCAACGGGGCTATCCAGAGCCCCCCCGTTAGACGTGACTTCTCGTTGTCAAGTTCACTGCCGAAGAGATCGACTTCCGCTGGCCTCCTCCCTTTATCATCTCTCAGCTCCCTCCGCCACTCTCTGCCTGCTACTGCCCCCTGCTGGTCCCGCCTGCCAGTCACAAGGGGGACGCACTGTAGAATATTATGAATCAATACTGTAATTCATAATCCGTGTTCCAATGTTCTTTGGACGGGGACGTTTGTGTCATTGCTCGTGTGAATCAATGACACTAGTTAGAATGTCTTTGTGTACAAAAAGGGATATAAACACAGTCAGCAGTTCTGAATAATATACCATATTTTCCAGACTGCTACACTTGCATCACCATGGAGGTCTAAGGTAAATGTGTATCTCATGAACGTACTTTTCCACTGCATATTGTAACCCTCTCTGTCTGCTTCTAGATGAAATATTTGTGTTATCTTTAAAAAACAGGTCTATTACCTGCTGTGGTAAATCTCCCGCAGCCTAGCCCCTTTCGTGACTGTGAAGCAAGGCTTGCATCACAGTCAGGAAAGGGGCTGCCTGCGGCCATCGTCAACGAGAGTCATTCACGGTCGTCTTTGTTTGTCCGAGGTTTCAAAGGGGGCGTGGTTTAGCGACAGGTCTATTAAGAGGAGAGACCACATCAGTCCAGTGTTAGCTACTCTGCAGCTAGGCTACTAACTAGAACCAAGAGGAGAGAGCACATCAGTCCAGTGTTAGCTACTCTGCAGCTAGGCTACTAACTAGAACCAAGAGGAGAGACCACATCAGTCCAGTGTTAGCTACTCTGCAGCACGGCTACTAACTAGAACCAAGAGGAGAGAGCACATCAGTCCAGTGTTAGCTACTCTGCAGCTAGGCTACTAACTAGAACCAAGAAGAGAGACCACATCAGTCCAGTGTTAGCTACTCTGCAGCTAGGCTACTAACTAGAACCAAGAGGAGAGAGCACATCAGTCCAGTGTTAGCTACTCTGCAGCTAGGCTACTAACTAGAACCAAGAGGAGAGACCACATCAGTCCAGTGTTAGCTACTCTGCAGCTAGGCTACTAACTAGAACCAAGAGGAGAGACCACATCAGTCCAGTGTTAGCTACTCTGCAGCACGGCTACTAACTAGAACCAAGAGGAGAGAGCACATCAGTCCAGTGTTAGCTACTCTGCAGCTAGGCTACTAACTATAACCAAGAGGAGAGAGCACATCAGTCCAGTGTTAGCTACTCTGCAGCTAGGCTACTAACTAGAACCAAGAGGAGAGACCACATCAGTCCAGTGTTAGCTACTCTGCAGCACGGCTACTAACTAGAACCAAGAGGAGAGAGCACATCAGTCCAGTGTTAGCTACTCTGCAGCTAGGCTACTAACTAGAACCAAGAAGAGAGACCACATCAGTCCAGTGTTAGCTACTCTGCAGCTAGGCTACTAACTAGAACCAAGAGGAGAGATCACATTAGTGCATTGTTAGCTACTCTGCAGCTAGGCTACTAACTAGAACCAAGAAGAGAGACCACATCAGTCCAGTGTTAGCTACTCTGCAGCTAGGCTACTAACTAGAACCAAGAGGAGAGAGCACATCAGTCCAGTGTTAGCTACTCTGCAGCTAGGCTACTAACTAGAACCAAGAGGAGAGAGCACATCAGTCCAGTGTTAGCTACTCTGCAGCTAGGCTACTAACTAGAACCAAGAGGAGAGACCACATCAGTCCAGTGTTAGCTACTCTGCAGCACGGCTACTAACTAGAACCAAGAGGAGAGAGCACATCAGTCCAGTGTTAGCTACTCTGCAGCTAGGCTACTAACTAGAACCAAGAGGAGAGACCACATCAGTCCAGTGTTAGCCACTCTGCAGCACGGCTACTAACTAGAACCAAGAGGAGAGAGCACATCAGTCCAGTGTTAGCCACTCTGCAGCTAGGCTACTAACTAGAACCAAGAGGAGAGACCACATCAGTCCAGTGTTAGCTACTCTGCAGCTAGGCTACTAACTAGAACCAAGGGGAGAGACCACATCAGTCCAGTGTTAGCCACTCTGCAGCTAGGCTACTAACTAGAACCAAGAGGAGAGACCACATCAGTCCAGTGTTAGCTACTCTGCAGCTAGGCTACTAACTAGAACCAAGGGGAGCATGTCTATGTTCCCCGGGTATATGTTCCCCGGGTTCCACATCAGTCCAGTGTTAGCTACTCTGCTAACTAGAACCAAGAGGAGAGACCACATCAGTCCAGTGTTAGCTACTCTGCAGCTAGGCTACTAACTAGAACCAAGAGGAGAGACCACATCAGTCCAGTGTTAGCTACTCTGCAGCTAGGCTACTAACTAGAACCAAGAGGCGAGAGCACATCAGTTCTGTGTTAGCTACTCTGCAGCTAGGCTACTGATTCGATTTTGATTTGATATTTTTTATTTTCGTGTCTTACATACAGATGTATGCCCAGCCCATATGGGCTTACAAGACACATAACAATAAGTATATAATAATATACTTTACCAATTACTTAACAAATGACATATAGACCAAGATGGCCATAAGAAAATACAAGAAAATACAATAAAACGTAATATAACACAAGCTGTACTCAATGTAAATAAACAGAAAAACAAGATGAATTCAAATACAATTATATAGGATACAGTGTGTTTTGTCTCAAGTGCCATGTCTTCTCCAAAAATCCTGCAAAACCGAAGATGTCCTCCACAAAAAAAAAAACTCAACATACAACTCTCAGACTGCCAAAACAAATCTGGGTTTACAATTTGAATTTTCTCAAATGGGCACACAGAGACCTCCGTCTTCTCTTTAAGTTCAACACCACATAAGTTTCAGTAAAATACTCATTTTTAATTGCAACATATTTTCTAAGTTTAGGTTTTTTCCAAATCTCCACCTTCCACTTATCCTGATGGATTGTTGATAATTTTGTTTTAATTATGTGAACCTTACACTGCAGATTGTTCATAAAAATCATACTCAAGTCAGTAGAAGAAAAAATCATGGACATCTCTCTTGACCAGGGATGACCGTGTGCTCTGTCCCAATTAAAAATCTTTTTTGTCACCCTGCCATTTGGCAGCTGGACCAGGCGGTTCCATAACCTAACCATTTCACCTTTTTGCTTGACCAAGCAAGAGTCCCACCCCATGTCCCCTTCTATAGCCCCTTTTGGTGTGTATTTATGGATTCCAAAAAAGTTTCTTATGGCCCGGTTCTGGATCGCATTACATTCAGGTGCATCATCAAAACCCCATACTCCAGCAGCATAAAATAAAACAGAACCCACCATTGAATCAAATAATTGTCTAAATGTTGAAAACCCAAGGTCAGTGCACACTTTCATTTTACTCAACACACCCCCTAGCGCCCTTCCTGCTGACTCAGACATTATTTTCCTTCCTTCTATGAAGCTCATGTAGGCTACTCATTAAAGGTGAAACCAAGATATTTATAAGAATGTGTGTAAATCAGGGGTGTTGGTCCAAATTGAAACTTATGGCTACTCTGCTGTTCGTGTTTTTTCCTGAAGTGCATAATCTGTGTTTTTTCACTGTTAATCGCAAGTCTCCATTTCATGCACCAAGAACTCATAATATTCAACATGTTTTGTAAATTTGCTTCATTTTCTGCAAACAGAACAATATCATTAGCGTACAATAAAATACTTAGGATTATATTATCTATTGGAATACCAAGATTGGCTTGCTTGATTTCTTGCGCCAGGTCATTAACATAAAGGGCGAATAAAGTAGGAGAAAGCACATCTCCCTGTTTTACACCGAATGGGGTGGGGAACCAGCCGGTCCTAACATCATTCAGCTGCAGACAGGCAGATGGGGCCTTATACAGGCTTTTGATAGCCTTATAAAATAGACCATCAATACCAGAACAGATTAATTTATAGTCCAAAAGCTCTCTATTAATCCAGTCAAAGGCTTTTTTAAAGTCAACAAAACAAACAAATGTATTCTTGCCCTCGTCCAATCTGGCTCTCACCACCGATGATAAAACAAAAACATGATCAATACAAGCTCTCTTAGCCCTAAACCCATTCTGCTCATCCACCAACATTTCATTATATTCTAAGTATTTATTTAATCTATTATTAAGAACACTTGAGTATAATTTATAAACTGTACTGATCAAACTAATACCTCTGTAATTTAGTGGGACTCTAGGGTCAGCTTTTGCAGATTTGGGGATGGGCTTAATAATGGACTTGTTCCATATCGAGGGGATGGTGCCTGTGTTAAAACAAGTTTGATATAAACAGTGTAATACATTCAGCAGATAGTGAGTTTTAAGGACCTCGTTAGACAACTCCTCAATACCCATAGCTTTCTTCAGTTTCGCTCTGTCCACTACACTCTGTACCTCGTCTAACGTAATGTCACTATTTAATAATTCACAACCTGTAGGGCTATTCATCCCAAGTTCGGCCTCACATTTTAACTTACATATTTCTGTCAGGAAACCATCATCAAATAAAGGGTGACTACTACAAGCATACAGACTACTATAGTCGGTTTCCCACTTTTTCAGAATCTGCTCAGTTTCAAAACATGATTCACCGTTATCCAATACAATCTCCATTGGGACTGTCTGGTTTTTTTTGGGGCCTAGTTTATTTATTTCTTTCCAGAATTGCTGGGGATTACTGACCTGTAGTTGTTCTATATGGAGAGCTTGTCCTCTCTTGAAACGTCGTTTGAAAAATCTGAGTTTCTTATCAAATTTGGTTTGACAAGCTTTAAATTCATTCAGTAAGTCTCTTCTCACACTCTGTTCCTTGCATTTTAGAAAAGATTTTTCGGCTGCCCTTGAATTAAGCCATAGCCCATTTAATTCATTATTCCAATAAGGTTGTTTGGTCTTAAAATACTTTTTGGGCGAACCGCCTTTCTTTATAGCACAGTGTCGACCAATTTCTTTATGCAGAAAACTACATAAGTTATTGTAACAGAGATCAATATTCTCCTGGTTTTTCGGACCGTTATTCAAGAGCTCCATGACATCTAGTAGAGCCCCCCGGCAAATCTCAGAGGAAAGAAAATTAGCTGGCAGGTGTCTATTACATGGTTTGATTTGCTGCGGGGGTTCAACCATGCTCTGGATATTAACTGAGTCACCGGCCCGAAAGTGTAGACATAGTACTGAATGGTCAGGTAATCTACTATGGATATCAATAAGATTTGCACCTTCAGAGCCAACAAGTTCAGATGGTGTATAAACACTAAATTCAATGCATGATTTCAAGTCAACGTGAGGAGTTACAATGTAGTCCACAACAGCTTTCCCCTTTATAGAAATTGAAGTGAAATTATCTTTGTCAGAGTTTAATCTCCCATTTACTACACAGCATTTAGAGTCTTTTAAAAATTCAATGAAGGATTGTCCATGTTTATTTACAGTCAGATCTAAAGCGGATCTAGGCGGGATGTCATCTGTGTCACTCTGCAGCTAGGCTACTAACTAGAACCAAGAGGAGAGACCACATCAATCCAGTGTTAGCTACTCTGCAGCTAGGCTACTAACTAGAACCAAGAAGAGAGACCACATCAGTCCAGTGTTAGCTACTCTGCAGCTAGGCTACTAACTAGAACCAAGAGGAGAGATCACATCAGTCCAGTGTTAGCTACTCTGCAGCTAGGCTACTAACTAGAGCCAAGAAGAGAGACCACATCAGTCCAGTGTTAGCTACTCTGCAGCTAGGCTACTAACTAGAACCAAGAGGAGAGAGCACATCAGTCCAGTGTTAGCTACTCTGCAGCTAGGCTACTAACTAGAACCAAGAGGAGAGACCACATCAGTCCAGTGTTAGCTACTCTGCAGCTAGGCTACTAACTAGAACCAAGAGGAGAGACCACATCAGTCCAGTGTTAGCTACTCTGCAGCACGGCTACTAACTAGAACCAAGAGGAGAGAGCACATCAGTCCAGTGTTAGCTACTCTGCAGCTAGGCTACTAACTAGAACCAAGAAGAGAGACCACATCAGTCCAGTGTTAGCTACTCTGCAGCTAGGCTACTAACTCCCTATGTTCCCCGGGTCCTATGTTCCCCGGGTTCTATGTTCCCCGCTTTGATTGATTAATAGATTGAAAATTTTATTAATTTTGATTATTTTATTAATTATTAATGTCCGCCTTGTTTCGAACGGTTAAGCTTAGGCCCTCTTTCGAACTGGTTAAGGTTAGAGTTTGGAATCAGGGCTGGTGGTCTAAAATTTTCAATCAATCAATCAATCAAAGTGGGGAACATAGAACCCGGGGAACATAGGACCCGGGGAACATAGACATGCTCCCCTAACTAGAACCAAGAGGAGAGAGCACATCAGTCCAGTATTAGCTACTCTGCAGCTAGGCTACTAACTAGAACCAAGAGGAGAGACCACATCAGTCCAGTGTTTACTACTCTGCAGCTAGGCTACTAACTAGAACCAAGAGGAGAGAGCACATTTGTGCATTGTTAGCTACTCTGCAGCTAGGCTACTAACTAGAACCAAGAGGAGAGACCACACCAGTCCAGTGTTAGCTACTCTGCAGCTAGGCTACTAACTAGAACCAAGAGGAGAGAGCACATTAGTGCATAATAGTGCATTGTTAGCTACTCTGCAGCTAGGTTACTAACTAGAACCAAGAGGAGAGACCACACCAGTCCAGTGTTAGCTACTCTGCAGCTAGGCTACTAACTAGAACCAAGAGGAGAGAGCACATTAGTGCATTGTTAGCTACTCTGCAGCTAGGCTACTAACTAGAACCAAGAGGAGAGAGCACATTAGTGCATTGTTAGCTACTCTGCACTGGCTTCCGGTAACATTTAGAATTGATTTTAAGGTCCTCGTCCTTATATTATACAAAGCCCTAAATGGAACAGGAAGCAAGCTTCATTGTCAACCATGTGCCCCCAAAAACATTACGATCATCTACTTCTGGTTTATTGAAGGTTCCCAGCAACAGCCCAAAGAAAAGAAATTGAGGATGTAGTCTTTGCTAAAAAATTTGAGCTATTTTATTGTTGTTTATGCTGCTATTTAAAAATCCTTTCATTCATTCAATCTTAGAACCGTGTATTGTTTATTCTTATTTATTGTGCCTGTATGTATGAATCAACACGATAAAAACAAGATCAAATAAGATAAAAACAGGAAACAAGAAACAGGAAAAACAGACTAAAAGCATTTACAAAATGACTATTTTGGTTATTAATCAAAGTTTTGAATTGTCCGAAGGTTGTATCAAACTTTAAAGTGCATTGAAGCGCGTTCCAAGAGCATGGAGCACTAAAAGAGAGACAGCTTTTCCTGAATTAGAAAAAGCTCAGGGAACCTTGAGCATAAGATCACTTGAGCGAGTCTGATAGAATCCAGAATTACACTCCAACATTGTTGTAATGTAAGGGGGTTGCTCACCAACAAGAGCTTTCAAAATAAACAATAATAATATGTATCCTGCCACTTTGCACTCACTACATCCACACTGTGATTATTGTATTTTAAACAAAAGCTATTTTATGTTGTTTATGCTGCTATTTTATGTTATCTCTGCTCCAATTTTTCCTCTTGTTTACAACCTGACATCCAACATGCCTTATGACCCTAGAACCAAGATAAACCAGGGAACAAAGACTGTCAGGTTTTAAACTGTGTGGGTATCAAACAGGAAGAAAGATGGTCAGGTTTTAAACTGTGTGGGTATCAAACAGGAAGAAAGACTGTCAGGTTTCAAACTGTGTGGGTATCAAACAGGAAGAAAGACTGTCAGGTTTCAAACTGTGTGGGTATCAAACAGGAAGAAAGACTGTCAGGTTTCAAACTGTGTGGGTATCAAACAGGAAGAAAAACTGTCAACGCCAGGGCCCTCAGATCGGCTGATAAGGGTCTCCTAACCACCCGTAGGTCTAACTTCAAGTCTAGGGGGGAACGTGCTTTTGCGGTCGCAGCCCCTGACCTCTGGAACAGCATCCCCATGTCCATTAAATCTGCCCCCTCCATCGAGTCTTTTAAATCAAAACTCAAAACCCACCTATATCGCCTGGCCTTCCCTGACTCACTTTGACTCTTGCCGTACTTGTTGACGTGTTGTTCTGTTTTTCCTTTGTCTATCCGTTGATTTTATTTTATTTTTCAGTTTATTTTATACTTTTCTTTGTACTTAGCTTAGCTATGTGAAGCACTTTGGTTGACAAGCGTCATGTTTAAACGTGCTATATAAATAAATTTGATTGATTGATTGATTGATTGATTGATTGTCAGGTTTCACACTGTGTGGGTATCAAACAGGAAGAAAGACAGTCAGGTTTTAAATTGTGTGGGTATCAAACAGGAAGAAAGACTGTCAGGTTTTAAACTGTGTGGGTATCAAACAGGAAGAAAAACTGTCAGGTTTTAAACTGTGTGGGTATCAAACAGGAAGAAAGACTGTCAGGTTTTAAACGTTGGGCTGCAATTCTTGTATGAAAGGTACTAAATATTATTATTATTATAAATATCATTATTATCATTATTATTATAGGCTAGACAGAGGGAGAGAAAGAAAAATGGGAGTGAGATTGCTGGGAAACTCTGGTTTGGCATCCTACAAGCTATGTTACAGTCCCTTAAACAAGGGTATAAGGTGCAGCGATAATGAAAGGGTGCAGCGCTGCTCCATCACTCCTCTCTCTCGGCGATCTCAGGCGGCACGAGTCCGATCGCCCTCAGCTTCTCCAACTTCTCCAGAGTCTCCATGGTGTCGAACTGCCAGTATTTCACCTGCTCCGTTGCCGTTATCCCTTCCTGCAACAGACAGCCAGCCGCGCCGGTCTCTTAGCAACACGGGACAGTATGTACTCAGTTATACCGTATGTTCCTTATGCTGTATGCCACGCATGTTTGTCTAAACACACACACCTGCGCTGGCAGCACCCAGGCCAGTCTAACCTGCACGTGAGTGTATTTACACAGTGGATGTAAAGCTCACGTGGTGAGTGTATTTACACAGTGGATGTAAAGCTCACGTTGTTATATTGACGAGGCTTAACCCGAGGTTCAATAAGATTCCTTTATTGACTCGTTCGTATATCTGCATCCATTCATGTCGCTCACGTCTGTCACGTTCAACTCGTGTGTGTGTCGCCTTCCTGGTGACGTCACAATAACAACGACAATCAAAGAGGTTCAAACCCGAACCTAATACATCACACACGTGATGAGTGTATTTACACAGTGGATGTAAAGCTCACGTGGTGAGTGTATTTACACAGTGGATGTAAAGCTCACATGGTGAGTGTATACACAGTAGGGCTGTCCCCGACTAAGGATTTGGATGGTCGACTATGATTGGCCAAAATTTGCCATTAGTCGACTATTGGTAGACTAAAAAAAAATATATATATATATATAATATTTAAAAAGACAATTATATATATATTTTTTTTTTATTTTTTTTCATTCCATTTGGGCTGTGGGGGGTGCTTAATGTCTGAAGGAGTCGACTGAAGGCTTCTTGTCCTCTGCAAAAGCATGCAATTGGTCCACTGATGGATACATCTTGATATTTGTCTAGTCTAGTGTGTTCATTAGATGGGTGAAATCCTCTTTCAGTGCCTCTGTGCCTGTTTTCGTACGCAGTTAGCCTCTGGTATGCGTGCCATTAGCGTTAGCCACGCGTCTAGGCGTCTTTTCTTTTGGAAAGAATGAAAAAAATAAAATAAAAAATAAAGATTTTTTTTTTTTAAATATTCGACTAAGAGGTTGGCCAGTCGACTACGGCTCCTTTCGACCAATTAGTAGACTAATCGACTAATAGGGGTCAGCCCTAATTTACACAGTGGATGTAAAGCTCACGTGGTTTTTGACTTTGATGTCGGCTCCTGCGACGACGAGCAGCTGCACTATCTTGTACCTGTTGAGACGCACGGCGTCGTGCAGCGCAGTGTCTCCCTCCTGGAGACAGAAGACATAGCCATGATGGTGCCGTTTATGGTGAGGATTGCCGTTGATGAAGAAGGTGAAAAAATGCCAAAGATAGTGAAAGTCACTTCCTACCCGGTCTCTGGAGTTCATTTTCACTTTGCACGACAACAGATACTCCACGATGTCGGTGTGGCCTGTCCTTGTGGCCACATGCAGAGGAGTGCTGTACAGCTGCAGATCAAACCACAGACACACACACGCGCGCGAGCACGCGCACACACGCACGCACACACACGCACACACACACACACACACACACACACACACACACACACACACACACACACACACACACACACACACACACACACACACACACACACACACACACACACACACACACACACACACACACACACACACACACACACACACACACACACACACACACACACACATTTCTTACTCAAGTATTACAATTTGCTACTTGTACTTTACATTGTTTTCATTTTAGGGAACTTTATACTTTTACTCCACTACATTTAAATTCAAATACTGTAGTTTTTAGTCCACGAACCTATCATTTACTGGTTACTTTGAAGAAAAGGATTTTGCATTGAAAACATGGCAAGAATTGATTATGTACTTTCACGTTTGAAGCCTGACAACTTCAAGAGGACATAATCAGAGCAGCATAACTGGGTCACACACCACTTTAACATAACCTTTAATCAGAGCAGCATAACTGGGTCACACACCACTTTAACATAACCTTTAATCAGAGCAGCATAACTGGGTCACATAACACTTTAACATAACCTTTAATCAGAGCAGCATAACTGGGTCACATAACACTTTAACATAACCTTTAATCAGAGCAGCATAACTGGGTCACACACCACTTTAACATAACCTTTAATCAGAGCAGCATAACTGGGTCACATAACACTTTAACATAACCTTTAATCAGAGCAGCATAACTGGGTCACATAACACTTTAACATAACCTTTAATCAGAGCAGCATAACTGGACCACACACCACTTTAACATAACATTTAGAGGTCAACTGATCGAGGATTGAATGCTCCCAAGCACTGGAATACACAAACGTCATGTAGAACGTGTACTTTTACTTTGGATACTTAAGTATATTCAATAGTAAACACTTCTCTACTTTTACTTAAGTAGAATTTGAATGGAGGACTTGTGTTCTACCACTGTGAATATGGTCCATGCCCACACACACGCACTCGCGCACACACACACACACGCACACACGCACACACACACACACACACACACACACACACACACACCTTATCTCTAACGTTTAGGTCGGCTCCGTGGCTGTGCAGGAGTTTGACGATGTCCACCCTCCCTCCTCGGCAGGCCCAGTGGATCGCCCTGGAGTCCAGCTGAGATAGCAGAATGAACCAGACCACAGTGATGATTATTCTAGACCAGGGTTTGTCCAATTCTGGACCACAGGACTGGTGCTGGTCCATGGGATACCGCTGAGTGGCCCCTGACCTGCTTAGCTGACGGAGACTGTATTCTGCTAAGGTTATCAGCTCGGATTAAAATAAACTGTCAGTGTTAATATCAGCAGCACTTGGACATAGATATTCTCTGCTATTAAAGGTAGAATCTGTAAGGTCATCAAACAGTGACATCTAGGCAAAAGAGCCACTCTTGGTTTAGCTTTAGTTTAGTTGATCAGGATCCCCAATTAGCTACAGCATAGCAGTAGCTATTCCCCCTGGGGTCCACAGAATAACTGACCGTGTGTCATAATGCTTACATCATAACATGACACAAGTGAACAGTACAAAGGACAAGGACTAGTACACACACACACACACACACACACACACACACACACACACACACACACACACACACACACACACACACACACACACACACACACACACACACACACACACACACACACACACACACACACACACACACACACACACACACACACACACACACACACATGACAAAGGACTAGACTTGGACTAGTACACACACAAGACAAGCTCCAATATACAATAATGCAATTTAAAATAATCAAACTACTTGAAATAGTATATTATGCCCAGACATTTGTTGATGTTGATAACATAATAATGTTGTTGCAATGCACAAGTCCCAGTACAGAGTATCGGTACTGCACTCTGTTTGTTTTGTTTTGGTTTGATGTGCAGGTTGGTGGATTTGTGTGGGTATAGGGGGGGGTTCAAAAGCAAGCTACTGTATGTCCTTGTGACAAGGCTGGCCATACCCTGTGCACTGCACTGAAAGGGTTAAAAAAAAAAAAAAAAAAAAAAAAACAATGAGAAGCATTTCTACAAAAAAAATATAGTTTTACGGTCGATAGAAAAGCAGGTTACTGACATCCCTTGGCAGGTTTTAAAATCAAAGCTTGGTAGATAAACTAATCAAGAGCACCTGCATAAATTAACTCCTGACAAACAAAACATATCCAGTTACTGTTTTAAGGTTTGAATTTAATGTAGAGCTGAATTGTTGTGACACATAAATAATGAAATATAAACAAACCAGACAATTACAATTAGCTGATGCTTTTATCCAAAGCGACTTACAGATTGTGAACAACATGTCACCAGGAGGGGTACATCTCTGGCAGCTAAGGGTCAGTGGCATTATTCGTCAAAGAGCTTGAGTGTTACCCTCTGAGACATAGCCTACAAACTTGCTCCAACTATTTACAGTAACATTTACAATAATAAAAACATGTGCATGAAGGAGCCCCATGAAGGAGTCTCTCCTTCACAGTCCTACGTGTCTCACCCGATCTTTGAAGTGGAGGTTTGCTCCGTTCTCACAGAGCATCTGGACGACTGCAAAGTGTCCTTCGATAGAGGCGCGATGCAGGGCTGTTCTCCTTAACTGAAGAGTTGAAATACATTTCATTTCATTTTAATTTCAAACCTTTATTTCAACTTGTGAGACACTGAGGTGACCCTCGTTTGCAGTGACGACGAGCTCACAAAACAAGACACAGTTAACAGTAGATTCATACTAGGGATGTCCGATATTATCGGCCTACCGATATTATCGGCCGATAGGCATTAAAATGTGATATCGGAAAATATCGGTATCGGTTTAAATTTTTTTTTTTTTTTTTTTTTTTTTACATCTCTATAGAAATGATGTCCGATATTATCGGCCTACCGATATTATCGGCCGATATCGGCATTAAAATGTGATATCGGTTGATATCGGTATCGGAAATTAAGAGTTGGACAATATCCCACCTCAAAACCCACCTGTTTAGACAGGCGTATGTCTGATTTTATTTTGTCTGATTTTATATTTAAATTTTATATTTTAATGGATTGTGATTGAGAATTTAACTGTTTTTAAATTGTTGTACGGCGACCTTGAGTGCCTTGAAAGGCGCCTTATAAATAGAATGCATTATTATTATTATATCGGTATATCGGTATCGGTAAAAAAGCCAATATCGAGCATCCCTAATTCATACGTATAGGCACAATAAATAAGAATAAACAATAAGACAGTTGCAAATTGACACACAGTGGTCGAAGATCATACTTTTAAATGCAGCAAAAGTAGCCTCAGCTTCACAGTCAGTTGGAGGGCGTTCCAGGTGTTAGAAGCATCAAAGAAAAAGTTCAGAGCAAACTGGAGGAACCCTAAGAACCAACCAGTCATTTGAACGTGTAGAATAGGTTCCACGATTCCATTCCAACAGTGATGTAAGAGGAAAGTTGACCAATAAGGGCTTTAAAAATAAACAAATACCATGTTACGCCTTTCAACCTCAGAAGGCCATCCAACCTTTTCATAAAGGACACTGTGGTGGGCATCATGTCTGTCACCAGTAAATAAATCTTTTTTTGTATCTACTTTTTCTCCCTTCCCCAATTTCGTATTGTCCAATTCTACCCTCCCCTGTCTCGAACGTTGTTAGGCCATGCCTCCCACAAGCCGACTGCAATGTGGATGAAGCCTTGCATCACGTGTCCCCTCCGGTACACGAGGAGGCAGGTCGCTTCCTGATTCTACTGCGCAGACGCACCAACCGACCTGTAGGAGTCGCTGTCCACAACGTCAGATCCCCACCCACCAGCTTCCCACCCCCTAATACTGCCAATTGTATTAGTATGAACGACCAGCCAAGCTGGTAGCAACGCAGAGAACTGGGCTCGAACCCAGCATCTCCTGCGTTGGTGGCGAGCGCCTTGCCCACTGCGCCACCTGGTCGCGACCAGTAAATAAATCTGAGGGCAGATTTGACCTGATAGACCGAGTCCAGAAGTTTAAGGAGAGATCATTCTCAAATACCACCTCCCTAACAAAAACACACCATGGTTTGTCCTCATCATCACCACCAAAACATGATGTACTAAATACCATAATATTCGGTATCATGGTTTAAATTAGATTATTTCATGGTATAATTTATTAAGAACAAAAGTGGTACCATGGCGTGATTTACTATGGCAGTACCATGGTAGATTATGTATAACGCATGGTGCTTTTACTAGGTTTAGCAAACTGTTTGATTTAACTCAGCTGATTAATGAACCCACCCGAATAAGTAAAACTACCCAAACTACAATAGATCTTATCATGGTGTCAGACAAATGCAATATCTCACAACATGGTGTGATTGCTTATGGTATAAGTGACCACTTCATCACATACTGTACCAGGAAGGTTCATAGAGAAAAATGTTCTAGCCATAAAAACATTCAAATCAAATCTTTCAAGAACTACTGTGTTGAGACCTTTAGGGAGCAGCTTAGGAACATGGACTGGTGTGCAGTGTTGGAAAATGATTGTGTTGATGGTGCCTGGGATTTGTTTAACCACTGTTTCCTTCAGGTAGTGAATACTATGGCTCCATATAAGCAAGTTAGGTTAAAGCAGAGATCAAGCCCATGGCTTAACCCAGAAATTATAAATGCTATTAAGCAAAGGGAGGAGGCCTTGCTGAAATTTAAGAAATCCCATGAGCAAGCAGATGCTGATGTATATAAACAACGCAGAAATGAAGCTCAAAGAAGGATTAAGGAAACCAAAAAGGAGTACTACATGAATCTAATAAAGGAAAACAAAAATGAACCTAAGAAGCTATGGAAAGCTCTGAAAGACATGGGTTGTGGGGGCAAAGCCAGCAGTGGCAAGCCCAATATTGGCCTAAATATCAAAGGTAAAATAGAATTTGATAAAGCACAGGTGACCAATGAATTTAATGCCTTCTTTACCTCAGTAGCCAACAAGCTTGTTGATGCATTGCCGCCTAAGACAGGAGTATATGGAGAGGAGTTTATTCAGAGGTTTTATTCTGGCCGAGGGGTACTGGCCAATTTGTTTACCTTGACCAAAGCGACAGTTGAGAAAGTAGCAGAAATGTTGGCCGAGCTTAATATAGCAAAAGCCACTGGCTTGGACAACATTTCTGCAAAGTTTTTAAGAGATGGGGCACAGGAAATAGCTCCCTGTGTTGCACATCTTATTAACCTCTCCCTGGAGAAAGGCATTGTACCAAGTGGTATTAAACATGCAAAGATTATTCCCTTGTACAAAAAAGGGAATAGCTCTGAGCCTGGTAATTACAGGCCAGTATCCATTTTGAGTGTCACCTCCAAGATTTTAGAAAGAGTGGTGCACGAGCAGATATCAGAATATGTTAGCAAGGACAATCTTCTATATGAATTTCAATCAGGGTTTAGATTCTACAGACTCATGCCTCCTTTATCTGACTGATTTTATTAGAAAGGAGATGGATGAAGGTAAACTGTGGAATGGTCTTACTTGATCTTCAGAAAGCCTTCGACACAGTAAATCATGGTCTACTGCTTAATAAAATGAAAGCTCTGGGACTGAATGATACAGCTGTAAAGTGGATTGCCTCATATCTGACAGACAGGGACCAGAGGGTAGAGGTCAATGGTTTTTTGTCGAATGCCAAACCAATAGTTTGTGGGGTGCCGCAAGGAAGTGTTTTAGGACCATTGCTATTTTTATTGTACATAAATGATATGAGAGAAGCATGTTCTTGTAATTTACTCAAGGTAGAATTAGGGTCTGAGGTTAAAGCAGCAAGAATGGCAGTGAAGTACCTGGGCTGTATGCTGGATGACAGTCTGGGGGGGGAGGGAATGGCCTTACAGAGTTACAGGTGCTGGGTAAGGTAAATGCCCGCACCAGGTTTTTGGCTAGAAAGGCCAATCTTCTTGACAGGGAAAGCCTTAGACTACTGGCCAACAGCCTGGTGCAGTGTCATTTTGATTATGCTAGTGTAGCCTGGTTTGAGGGACTGTCAGCTTCATTAAAGAAGAAACTACAGGTGTCACAGAATAAGCTGATCAGGGTTGTGATGGGCCTAGGCCCTTGTGATCATGTTGGGAGGAGACATTTTCAGGAGCTCAACTGGCTACCAGTTGAGGCCAGCGTAGCCCAGCTTAGGCTCAACATGGTACACAAAATAATAAATAACAGGGCCCCCAAATATTTTAGTAACTATTTTCCTAGTGTTAGTGAATCACACAGCCACAGAACGAGATCTAGCATAGCAAACCTGAATCCTCCAAGGTGTAGAACAAAGATCATTTGCTCACAGAGGAGCACAGGAGTGGAATGAGTTGCCTTTGACCACCAAACAGATCGTGAACCTGTATAGTTTCAAGGTGAACGTTAGGAAATGGCTCCTAGAAAATGTCCCAGAGTAACTAAGGAAAGTTCTAGTTTTTAATGTAGTGTAGTTTTAGTGTGTCTGTAAATTTTGTATATTGTATTTGTATATTTTATTAATAATGTTGTATTTTACTTTTTAATTCTATCTTTAGCAATATACTGTAGGCTTATGGTAATATGTGTAATACATGTTTATGTAAATACCATGTGCTGCTGAGACCAAGGACCACAATGGAAATAAGTCTGTGACTTTTTTGTGCTATCCTTGATAATTTTATGATGCATGACTTGTTGTAACATGTAATGTATTTTAATAATTGTCAAATAAACTAAACTAAACTAAAAAAATACCATGGTCGGTACCATGGTAAAAACTGAAGTTACCATCCGATATTATCGACCTACCGATATTATCGGCCGATATTGGCATTAAAATGTGATATCGGAAATTAACGGTATCGGTTTAAAAATGTATTATTATTATTATTATTGTGAGGATTGGTTCTTTCCCCGCCACACGCTTCTTGGGGTGCTGTGATGATTGGTCCGTTGCCTAACGCACACTTCTAGGTTAAGTATCAATTACCATCACGCACCTGATGTGTGTGCTAATCAGCGCCCCAGAGGGCTTTATATACCTGGACCTTCTTTCTATCGATGTCGGGTCGTTCTGGAATACAACTGCTTTGCCTGCTTTTTTCCCGTTGCTGTTTCCTGGTCTATATTCTCTCCAGGACCTTTCTGTGGAGAACTGTTTGGAGCTGCGCCTTGTTACCCGTTACGCGTTGCACTTGGGTGAGTGGAATCAAACCCCTCTGGATAATTTGGATTGTGTGTTATTGAAGAAACACAGAAGATATCCTTTTGTTTGCTCTGGATAAGTTCTGATTGTGTGTTATTGAAGAAACACTGAAGAGATCATTTTGTTTGCTCTGGATAATTCTGATTGTGTGTTATTGAAGAAGCACTGAAGATATAATTTTGTTTGCACTGGACTCAGCCGGATTGTGTGTTATAGAAGAAGCACTGAAGACATCTTTTGTTTGCACTGACTCTGCTAATTGTGTGTTGGGGAAAACACTGATACCTATCTCTTTCTCTGTTTCCCACCTCGAGGAAGAGCTGGGAGTATCTGCAGAGCCGCTACAACATCATATGCCAAATTCCCACCACTGTCGCCAGGAGGATTCTGCAGAGCGGCTGATGACTCTGCCGGAGGCAGTCTCCCTGTTTGTTTGATTACTGTACCTATTCCATCTTTTGACTCTGTAAATAAATACGCCCTAGCATTTGGCTAACTCTGAACTTCCTGTCTGTGCCGTTGCGTTTGAGGTCGGTTACAAACCATAACAATTATAATTTTTTTTACATTTATTTAACCTTTATTTACCCAGGAAAGCAACTAAGAACAAATTCTGATTTTATTCATTGTCAAAAGTATGCATAATGTTGTGTTAATTCCACGACAAGAGATATGTAATGTTAATTACCTGAAATTATTCCGTTTTTGGGGGGGAACCCTGCATATATCGGTATCGGTTGATATCAGTTGATATCGGTATCGGAAATTAAGAGTTGGACAATATCGGTATATCGGTATCGGTAAAAAAGCCAATATCGAGCATCCCTACATCAAACCATGATTCATGTTTTGTATATTGACAGTATGGATAAAAGTTATCTATTCTAACATGGACTACATGTTAGATAATACATACATGTAGTAATACATACATACATATATGTGATAATACATACTATCATAATATAATAACATCATATCATATTACATAACATCATAATACATACCTCATCACAGACGTCAGGTTTTCCACCATCTGCAAGATACTTTTCCACCACCTTCTGTTTGCCGTTAATGGCTGCGTTTATAAAGTCTGTGGTGTCCACAGGCCCTAGCTGACACACACACACACACACACACACACACACACACACACACACACACACACACACACACACACACACACACACACACACACACACACACACACACACAGAGGACAGGAGGAGTGGGAGAGAGATATCTAATTACTAACAACTATCTATAGGTGAGTGTGTTCCTATAGGTGAGTGTTGTTCTATAGGTGAGTCTTGTCCTATAGATGAGTGTTGTCCTATAGGTGAGTGTTGTCCTATAGGTGAGTGTTGTTCTATAGATGAGTGTTGTCCTATAGATGAGTGTTGTCTATAGATGAGTGTTGTCCTATAGGTGAGTGTTGTTCTATAGATGAGTGTTGTCCTATAGATGAGTGTTGTCTATAGATGAGTGTTGTCTATAGATGAGTGTTGTCCTATAGATGAGTGTTGTCTATAGATGAGTGTTGTCTATAGATGAGTGTTGTCTATAGATGAGTGTTGTCTATAGATGAGTGTTGTCCTATAGATGAGTGTTGTCTATAGATGAGTGTTGTCCTATAGATGAGTGTTGTCTATAGATGAGTGTTGTCTATAGATGAGTGTTGTCTATAGATGAGTGTTGTCTATAGATGAGTGTTGTCTATAGATGAGCGTTGTCTATAGATGAGTGTTGTCTATAGATGAGTCTTGTCCTATAGGTGAGTCTTGTCCTATAGATGAGTGTTGTCCTATAGATGAGTGTTGTCTATAGATGAGTGTTGTCCTATAGATGAGTGTTGTCCTATAGATGAGTGTTGTCCTATAGATGAGTGTTGTCTATAGGTGAGTGTTGTCCTATAGGTGAGTGTTGTCTATAGATGAGTCTTGTCCTATAGATGAGTGTTGTCTATAGATGAGTCTTGTCCTATAGATGAGTGTTGTCTATATATGAGTGTTGTCTATAGATGAGTGTTGTCTATAGATGAGTGTTGTCTATAGGTGAGTGTTGTCTATAGGTGAGTGTTGTCCTATAGATGAGTGTTGTCCTATAGATGAGTGTTGTCTATAGATGAGTGTTGTCCTATAGATGAGTGTTGTCTATAGATGAGTGTTGTCCTATAGATGAGTGTTGTCTATAGATGAGTGTTGTCCTATAGGTGAGTGTTGTCCTATAGATGAGTGTTGTCCTATAGATGAGTGTTGTCTATAGATGAGTGTTGTCTATAGATGAGTGTTGTCCTATAGATGAGTGTTGTCTATAGATGAGTGTTGTCTATAGATGAGTGTTGTCTATAGATGAGTGTTGTCCTATAGATGAGTGTTGTCTATAGATGAGTGTTGTCTATAGATGAGTGTTGTCTATAGGTGAGTGTTGTCCTATAGGTGAGTGTTGTCTATAGATGAGTGTTGTCTATAGATGAGTGTTGTCTATAGATGAGTGTTGTCTATAGGTGAGTGTTGTCCTATAGGTGAGTGTTGTCTATAGATGAGTGTTGTCTATAGATGAGTGTTGTCTATAGATGAGTGTTGTCCTATAGATGAGTGTTGTCCTATAGGTGAGTGTTGTCCTATAGATGAGTGTTGTCCTATAGATGAGTGTTGTCCTATAGATGAGTGTTGTCTATAGATGAGTGTTGTCCTATAGATGAGTGTTGTCTATAGATGAGTGTTGTCTATAGATGAGTGTTGTCTATAGGTGAGTGTTGTCCTATAGATGAGTGTTGTCTATAGATGAGTGTTGTCTATAGGTGAGTGTTGTCCTATAGATGAGTGTTGTCTATAGATGAGTGTTGTCTATAGGTGAGTGTTGTCCTATAGATGAGTGTTGTCCTATAGATGAGTGTTGTCTATAGGTGAGTGTTGTCCTATAGATGAGTGTTGTCCTATAGATGAGTGTTGTCCTATAGATGAGTGTTGTCCTATAGATGAGTGTTGTCCTATAGATGAGTGTTGTCTATAGATGAGTGTTGTCTGATGAGTGTTGTCCTATAGATGAGTGTTGTCTATAGATGAGTGTTGTCTGATGAGTGTTGTCCTATAGATGAGTGTTGTCTATAGATGAGTGTTGTCCTATAGATGAGTGTTGTCTATAGATGAGTGTTGTCTGATGAGTGTTGTCCTATAGATGAGTGTTGTCTATAGATGAGTGTTGTCCTATAGATGAGTGTTGTCTATAGGTGAGTGTTGTCCTATAGATGAGTGTTGTCTATAGATGAGTGTTGTCCTATAGATGAGTGTTGTCTATAGATGAGTGTTGTCCTATAGATGAGTGTTGTCCTATAGATGAGTGTTGTCCTATAGATGAGTGTTGTCTATAGATGAGTGTTGTCCTATAGATGAGTGTTGTCCTATAGATGAGTGTTGTCTATAGATGAGTGTTGTCCTATAGATGAGTGTTGTCTATAGATGAGTGTTGTCCTATAGATGAGTGTTGTCCTATAGATGAGTGTTGTCTATAGATGAGTGTTGTCCTATAGATGAGTGTTGTCTATAGGTGAGTGTTGTCCTATAGATGAGTGTTGTCCTATAGGTGAGTGTTGTCCTATAGATGAGTGTTGTCCTATAGATGAGTGTTGTCCTATAGATGAGTGTTGTCTATAGATGAGTGTTGTCCTATAGATGAGTGTTGTCTATAGATGAGTGTTGTCTATAGATGAGTGTTGTCTATAGGTGAGTGTTGTCCTATAGATGAGTGTTGTCTATAGATGAGTGTTGTCTATAGGTGAGTGTTGTCCTATAGATGAGTGTTGTCTATAGATGAGTGTTGTCTATAGGTGAGTGTTGTCCTATAGATGAGTGTTGTCCTATAGATGAGTGTTGTCTATAGGTGAGTGTTGTCCTATAGATGAGTGTTGTCCTATAGATGAGTGTTGTCCTATAGATGAGTGTTGTCCTATAGATGAGTGTTGTCCTATAGATGAGTGTTGTCTATAGATGAGTGTTGTCTGATGAGTGTTGTCCTATAGATGAGTGTTGTCTATAGATGAGTGTTGTCTGATGAGTGTTGTCCTATAGATGAGTGTTGTCTATAGATGAGTGTTGTCCTATAGATGAGTGTTGTCTATAGATGAGTGTTGTCTGATGAGTGTTGTCCTATAGATGAGTGTTGTCTATAGATGAGTGTTGTCCTATAGATGAGTGTTGTCTATAGGTGAGTGTTGTCCTATAGATGAGTGTTGTCTATAGATGAGTGTTGTCCTATAGATGAGTGTTGTCTATAGATGAGTGTTGTCCTATAGATGAGTGTTGTCCTATAGATGAGTGTTGTCCTATAGATGAGTGTTGTCTATAGATGAGTGTTGTCCTATAGATGAGTGTTGTCCTATAGATGAGTGTTGTCTATAGATGAGTGTTGTCCTATAGATGAGTGTTGTCTATAGATGAGTGTTGTCCTATAGATGAGTGTTGTCCTATAGATGAGTGTTGTCTATAGATGAGTGTTGTCCTATAGATGAGTGTTGTCTATAGGTGAGTGTTGTCCTATAGGTGAGTGTTGTCCTATAGATGAGTGTTGTCCTATAGATGAGTGTTGTCCTATAGATGAGTGTTGTCTATAGGTGAGTGTTGTCCTATAGATGAGTGTTGTCCTATAGATGAGTGTTGTCCTATAGATGAGTGTTGTCTATAGATGAGTGTTGTCTATAGATGAGTGTTGTCCTATAGATGAGTGTTGTCCTATAGATGAGTGTTGTCCTATAGATGAGTGTTGTCCTATAGATGAGTGTTGTCTATAGATGAGTGTTGTCTATAGATGAGTGTTGTCCTATAGATGAGTGTTGTCTATAGATGAGTGTTGTCTATAGGTGAGTGTTGTCCTATAGGTGAGTGTTGTCTATAGATGAGTGTTGTCTATAGATGAGTGTTGTCTATAGATGAGTGTTGTCTATAGATGAGTGTTGTCTATAGGTGAGTGTTGTCCTATAGGTGAGTGTTGTCTATAGATGAGTGTTGTCTATAGATGAGTGTTGTCTATAGATGAGTGTTGTCCTATAGATGAGTGTTGTCCTATAGGTGAGTGTTGTCCTATAGATGAGTGTTGTCCTATAGATGAGTGTTGTCCTATAGATGAGTGTTGTCTATAGATGAGTGTTGTCTATAGGTGAGTGTTGTCCTATAGATTAGTGTTGTCTATAGATGAGTGTTGTCTATAGATGAGTGTTGTCCTATAGATGAGTGTTGTCTATAGATGAGTGTTGTCTATAGATGAGTGTTGTCTATAGGTGAGTGTTGTCCTATAGATGAGTGTTGTCTATAGATGAGTGTTGTCTATAGATGAGTGTTGTCCTATAGATGAGTGTTGTCTATAGATGAGTGTTGTCCTATAGATGAGTGTTGTCTATAGATGAGTGTTGTCTATAGATGAGTGTTGTCCTATAGATGAGTGTTGTCTATAGATGAGTGTTGTCCTATAGATGAGTGTTGTCTATAGATGAGTGTTGTCTATAGGTGAGTGTTGTCCTATAGATGAGTGTTGTCCTATAGATGAGTGTTGTCTATAGGTGAGTGTTGTCCTATAGATGAGTGTTGTCCTATAGATGAGTGTTGTCTATAGATGAGTGTTGTCCTATAGATGAGTGTTGTCTATAGATGAGTGTTGTCCTATAGATGAGTGTTGTCCTATAGATGAGTGTTGTCTATAGATGAGTGTTGTCCTATAGATGAGTGTTGTCTATAGGTGAGTGTTGTCCTATAGGTGAGTGTTGTCCTATAGATGAGTGTTGTCCTATAGATGAGTGTTGTCCTATAGATGAGTGTTGTCCTATTGATGAGTGTTGTCTATAGATGAGTGTTGTCCTATAGATGAGTGTTGTCTATAGATGAGTGTTGTCCTATAGATGAGTGTTGTCTATAGATGAGTGTTGTCTATAGGTGAGTGTTGTCCTATAGATGAGTGTTGTCCTATAGATGAGTGTTGTCTATAGGTGAGTGTTGTCCTATAGATGAGTGTTGTCCTATAGATGAGTGTTGTCTATAGATGAGTGTTGTCCTATAGATGAGTGTTGTCTATAGATGAGTGTTGTCCTATAGATGAGTGTTGTCCTATAGATGAGTGTTGTCTATAGATGAGTGTTGTCCTATAGATGAGTGTTGTCTATAGGTGAGTGTTGTCCTATAGGTGAGTGTTGTCCTATAGATGAGTGTTGTCCTATAGATGAGTGTTGTCCTATAGATGAGTGTTGTCTATAGATGAGTGTTGTCCTATAGATGAGTGTTGTCTATAGATGAGTGTTGTCCTATAGATGAGTGTTGTCCTATAGATGAGTGTTGTCTATAGGTGAGTGTTGTCCTATAGGTGAGTGTTGTCCTATAGATGAGTGTTGTCCTATAGATGAGTGTTGTCCTATAGATGAGTGTTGTCTATAGATGAGTGTTGTCCTATAGATGAGTGTTGTCTATAGATGAGTGTTGTCTATAGATGAGTGTTGTCTATAGGTGAGTGTTGTCCTATAGATGAGTGTTGTCTATAGATGAGTGTTGTCTATAGGTGAGTGTTGTCCTATAGATGAGTGTTGTCTATAGATGAGTGTTGTCTATAGGTGAGTGTTGTCCTATAGATAAGTGTTGTCCTATAGATGAGTGTTGTCTATAGGTGAGTGTTGTCCTATAGATGAGTGTTGTCCTATAGATGAGTGTTGTCTATAGATGAGTGTTGTCCTATAGATGAGTGTTGTCTATAGATGAGTGTTGTCCTATAGACGAGTGTTGTCCTATAGATGAGTGTTGTCTATAGATGAGTGTTGTCCTATAGATGAGTGTTGTCTATAGGTGAGTGTTGTCCTATAGGTGAGTGTTGTCCTATAGATGAGTGTTGTCCTATAGATGAGTGTTGTCCTATAGATGAGTGTTGTCTATAGGTGAGTGTTGTCCTATAGATGAGTGTTGTCCTATAGATGAGTGTTGTCTATAGATGAGTGTTGTCCTATAGATGAGTGTTGTCCTATAGATGAGTGTTGTCTATAGATGAGTGTTGTCTATAGATGAGTGTTGTCCTATAGATGAGTGTTGTCCTATAGATGAGTGTTGTCCTATAGATGAGTGTTGTCTATAGATGAGTGTTGTCTATAGATGAGTGTTGTCCTATAGATGAGTGTTGTCTATAGATGAGTGTTGTCTATAGGTGAGTGTTGTCCTATAGGTGAGTGTTGTCTATAGATGAGTGTTGTCTATAGATGAGTGTTGTCTTTAGATGAGTGTTGTCTATAGGTGAGTGTTGTCCTATAGGTGAGTGTTGTCTATAGATGAGTGTTGTCTATAGATGAGTGTTGTCTATAGATGAGTGTTGTCCTATAGATGAGTGTTGTCCTATAGGTGAGTGTTGTCCTATAGATGAGTGTTGTCCTATAGATGAGTGTTGTCCTATAGATGAGTGTTGTCTATAGATGAGTGTTGTCTATAGATGAGTGTTGTCTATAGGTGAGTGTTGTCCTATAGATGAGTGTTGTCTATAGATGAGTGTTGTCTATAGATGAGTGTTGTCTATAGATGAGTGTTGTCTATAGGTGAGTGTTGTCCTATAGATGAGTGTTGTCCTATAGGTGAGTGTTGTCTATAGATGAGTGTTGTCCTATAGATGAGTGTTGTCTATAGGTGAGTGTTGTCCTATAGATGAGTGTTGTCCTATAGATGAGTGTTGTCTATAGATGAGTGTTGTCTATAGATGAGTGTTGTCTATAGGTGAGTGTTGTCCTATAGATGAGTGTTGTCTATAGATGAGTGTTGTCTATAGATGAGTGTTGTCCTATAGATGAGTGTTGTCTATAGATGAGTGTTGTCCTATAGATGAGTGTTGTCTATAGATGAGTGTTGTCTATAGGTGAGTGTTGTCCTATAGATGAGTGTTGTCCTATAGATGAGTGTTGTCTATAGGTGAGTGTTGTCCTATAGATGAGTGTTGTCCTATAGATGAGTGTTGTCTATAGATGAGTGTTGTCCTATAGATGAGTGTTGTCTATAGATGAGTGTTGTCCTATAGATGAGTGTTGTCCTATAGATGAGTGTTGTCTATAGATGAGTGTTGTCCTATAGATGAGTGTTGTCTATAGGTGAGTGTTGTCCTATAGGTGAGTGTTGTGCTATAGATGAGTGTTGTCCTATAGATGAGTGTTGTCCTATAGATGAGTGTTGTCTATAGGTGAGTGTTGTCCTATAGGTGAGTGTTGTCCTATAGATGAGTGTTGTCCTATAGATGAGTGTTGTCCTATAGATGAGTGTTGTCTATAGATGAGTGTTGTCTATAGATGAGTGTTGTCCTATAGATGAGTGTTGTCCTATAGATGAGTGTTGTCCTATAGATGAGTGTTGTCTATAGGTGAGTGTTGTCCTATAGGTGAGTGTTGTCCTATAGATGAGTGTTGTCCTATAGATGAGTGTTGTCCTATAGATGAGTGTTGTCTATAGGTGAATGTTGTCTATAGATGAGTGTTGTCTATAGATGAGTGTTGTCCTATAGATGAGTGTTGTCCTATAGATGAGTGTTGTCCTATAGATGAGTGTTGTCTATAGATGAGTGTTGTCTATAGATGAGTGTTGTCCTATAGATGAGTGTTGTCTATAGATGAGTGTTGTCCTATAGATGAGTGTTGTCTATAGATGAGTGTTGTCTATAGATGAGTGTTGTCTATAGATGAGTGTTGTCTATAGATGAGTGTTGTCTGATGAGTGTTGTCCTATAGGTGAGTGTTGTCTATAGATGAGTGTTGTCCTATAGATGAGTGTTGTCTATAGATGAGTGTTGTCTGATGAGTGTTGTCTATAGATGAGTGTTGTCTATAGATGAGTATTGTCTGATGAGTGTTGTCCTATAGATGAGTGTTGTCTATAGATGCGTGTTGTCCTATAGATGAGTGTTGTCCTATAGATGAGTGTTGTCCTATAGATGAGTGTTGTCTATAGGTGAGTGTTGTCCTATAGGTGAGTGTTGTCCTATAGATGAGTGTTGTCCTATAGATGAGTGTTGTCCTATAGATGAGTGTTGTCTATAGGTGAATGTTGTCTATAGATGAGTGTTGTCATAAGATGAGTGTTGTCTATAGATGAGTGTTGTCTATAGATGAGTATTGTCTTATAGATGAGTGTTGTCCTATAGGTGAGTGTTGTCTATAGATGAGTGTTGTCTATAGATGAGTGTTGTCCTATAGATGAGTGTTGTCCTATAGATGAGTGTTGTCTTATAGATGAGTGTTGTCTATAGATGAGTGTTGTCTATAGATGAGTGTTGTCCTATAGATGAGTGTTGTCCTATAGATGAGTGTTGTCCTATAGATGAGTGTTGTCCTATAGATGAGTGTTGTCTATAGATGAGTGTTGTCTATAGATGAGTGTTGTCCTATAGATGAGTGTTGTCTATAGATGAGTGTTGTCCTATAGATGAGTGTTGTCCTATAGGTGAGTGTTGTCCTATAGATGAGTGTTGTCCTATAGATGAGTGTTGTCCTATAGATGAGTGTTGTCCTATAGGTGAGTGTTGTCTATAGATGAGTGTTGTCTATAGATGAGTGTTGTCTATAGGTGAGTGTTGTCCTATAGATGAGTGTTGTCCTATAGATGAGTGTTGTCTATAGATGAGTGTTGTCCTATAGATGAGTGTTGTCTATAGGTGAGTGTTGTCCTATAGATGAGTGTTGTCTATAGATGAGTGTTGTCTATAGATGAGTGTTGTCTATAGATGAGTGTTGTCTATAGATGAGTGTTGTCCTATAGATGAGTGTTGTCTATAGATGAGTGTTGTCCTATAGATGAGTGTTGTCTATAGATGAGTGTTGTCTATAGATGAGTGTTGTCTATAGATGAGTGTTGTCCTATAGGTGAGTGTTGTCCTATAGATGAGTGTTGTCTATAGATGAGTGTTGTCTATAGATGAGTGTTGTCTATAGATGAGTGTTGTCCTATAGATGAGTGTTGTCCTATAGATGAGTGTTGTCTATAGATGAGTGTTGTCCTATAGATGAGTGTTGTCTATAGATGAGTGTTGTCTATAGATGAGTGTTGTCCTATAGATGAGTGTTGTCTATAGATGAGTGTTGTCCTATAGATGAGTGTTGTCTATAGATGAGTGTTGTCTATAGATGAGTGTTGTCTATAGATGAGTGTTGTCCTATAGATGAGTGTTGTCTATAGATGAGTGTTGTCTATAGATGAGTGTTGTCTATAGATGAGTGTTGTCCTATAGATGAGTGTTGTCTATAGGTGAGTGTTGTCCTATAGATGAGTGTTGTCTATAGATGAGTGTTGTCCTATAGGTGAGTGTTGTCTATAGATGAGTGTTGTCTATAGATGAGTGTTGTCCTATAGATGAGTGTTGTCCTATAGATGAGTGTTGTCTATAGATGAGTGTTGTCTATAGATGAGTGTTGTCCTATAGATGAGTGTTGTCCTATAGATGAGTGTTGTCTATAGGTGAGTGTTGTCCTATAGATGAGTGTTGTCCTATAGATGAGTGTTGTCCTATAGATGAGTGTTGTCTATAGATGAGTGTTGTCTATAGGTGAGTGTTGTCTATAGATGAGTCTTGTCCTATAGGTGAGTCTTGTCCTATAGATGAGTGTTGTCTATAGATGAGTGTTGTCCTATAGATGAGTGTTGTCTATAGATGAGTGTTGTCTATAGATGAGTGTTGTCTATAGATGAGTGTTGTCTATAGATGAGTGTTGTCTATAGGTGAGTGTTGTCTATAGATGAGTCTTGTCCTATAGGTGAGTCTTGTCCTATAGATGAGTGTTGTCTATAGATGAGTGTTGTCCTATAGATGAGTGTTGTCTATAGATGAGTGTTGTCCTATAGATGAGTGTTGTCTATAGATGAGTGTTGTCTATAGATGAGTGTTGTCTATAAATGAGTGTTGTCCTATAGATGAGTGTTGTCTATAGATGAGTGTTGTCTATAGATGAGTGTTGTCCTATAGATGAGTGTTGTCTATAGATGAGTGTTGTCTATAGATGAGTGTTGTCCTATAGATGAGTGTTGTCTATAGATGAGTGTTGTCTATAGATGAGTGTTGTCTATAGGTGAGTGTTGTCTATAGGTGAGTGTTGTCCTATAGATGAGTGTTGTCCTATAGATGAGTGTTGTCTATAGATGAGTGTTGTCCTATAGATGAGTGTTGTCTATAGATGAGTGTTGTCCTATAGATGAGTGTTGTCTATAGATGAGTGTTGTCCTATAGATGAGTGTTGTCTATAGATGAGTGTTGTCTATAGATGAGTGTTGTCCTATAGATGAGTGTTGTCTATAGATGAGTGTTGTCTATAGATGAGTGTTGTCTATAGATGAGTGTTGTCTATAGATGAGTGTTGTCTATAGATGAGTGTTGTCTATAGGTGAGTGTTGTCCTATAGGTGAGTGTTGTCTATAGATGAGTGTTGTCTATAGATGAGTGTTGTCTATAGATGAGTGTTGTCTATAGATGAGTGTTGTCTATAGGTGAGTGTTGTCCTATAGGTGAGTGTTGTCTATAGATGAGTGTTGTCTATAGATGAGTGTTGTCTATAGATGAGTGTTGTCCTATAGATGAGTGTTGTCCTATAGGTGAGTGTTGTCCTATAGATGAGTGTTGTCCTATAGATGAGTGTTGTCCTATAGATGAGTGTTGTCTATAGATGAGTGTTGTCCTATAGATGAGTGTTGTCTATAGATGAGTGTTGTCTATAGATGAGTGTTGTCTATAGGTGAGTGTTGTCCTATAGATGAGTGTTGTCTATAGATGAGTGTTGTCTATAGATGAGTGTTGTCTATAGGTGAGTGTTGTCCTATAGATGAGTGTTGTCTATAGATGAGTGTTGTCTAGGTATAGATGAGTGTTGTCTATAGATGAGTGTTGTCTATAGATGAGTGTTGTCCTATAGATGAGTGTTGTCTATAGGTGAGTGTTGTCCTATAGATGAGTGTTGTCCTATAGATGAGTGTTGTCTATAGATGAGTGTTGTCCTATAGATGAGTGTTGTCTATAGATGAGTGTTGTCCTATAGATGAGTGTTGTCCTATAGATGAGTGTTGTCTATAGATGAGTGTTGTCCTATAGATGAGTGTTGTCTATAGGTGAGTGTTGTCCTATAGGTGAGTGTTGTCCTATAGATGAGTGTTGTCCTATAGATGAGTGTTGTCCTATAGATGAGTGTTGTCTATAGGTGAGTGTTGTCCTATAGATGAGTGTTGTCCTATAGATGAGTGTTGTCCTATAGATGAGTGTTGTCTATAGATGAGTGTTGTCTATAGATGAGTGTTGTCCTATAGATGAGTGTTGTCCTATAGATGAGTGTTGTCCTATAGATGAGTGTTGTCTATAGATGAGTGTTGTCTATAGATGAGTGTTGTCCTATAGATGAGTGTTGTCTATAGATGAGTGTTGTCTATAGGTGAGTGTTGTCCTATAGGTGAGTGTTGTCTATAGATGAGTGTTGTCTATAGATGAGTGTTGTCTATAGATGAGTGTTGTCTATAGATGAGTGTTGTCTATAGGTGAGTGTTGTCCTATAGATGAGTGTTGTCTATAGATGAGTGTTGTCTATAGATGAGTGTTGTCTATAGATGAGTGTTGTCCTATAGATGAGTGTTGTCCTATAGGTGAGTGTTGTCCTATAGATGAGTGTTGTCCTATAGATGAGTGTTGTCCTATAGATGAGTGTTGTCCTATAGATGAGTGTTGTCTATAGATGAGTGTTGTCTATAGATGAGTGTTGTCCTATAGGTGAGTGTTGTCTATAGATGTGCCCTAGAATAGTGTTGTCTATAGATGAGTGTTGTCTATAGATGAGTGTTGTCTATAGATGAGTGTTGTCTATAGATGAGTGTTGTCTATAGATGAGTGTTGTCCTATAGATGAGTGTTGTCTATAGATGAGTGTTGTCTATAGATGAGTGTTGTCCTATAGATGAGTGTTGTCTATAGGTGAGTGTTGTCCTATAGATGAGTGTTGTCCTATAGATGAGTGTTGTCTATAGATGAGTGTTGTCTATAGATGAGTGTTGTCTATAGGTGAGTGTTGTCCTATAGATGAGTGTTGTCTATAGATGAGTGTTGTCTATAGATGAGTGTTGTCCTATAGATGAGTGTTGTCTATAGATGAGTGTTGTCCTATAGATGAGTGTTGTCTATAGATGAGTGTTGTCTATAGGTGAGTGTTGTCCTATAGATGAGTGTTGTCCTATAGAGAGTGTTGTCTATAGATGAGTGTTGTCCTATAGATGAGTGTTGTCCTATAGATGAGTGTTGTCTATAGATGAGTGTTGTCCTATAGATGAGTGTTGTCCTATAGATGAGTGTTATCCTATAGATGAGTGTTGTCTATAGATGAGTGTTGTCCTATAGATGAGTGTTGTCTATAGGTGAGTGTTGTCCTATAGGTGAGTGTTGTCCTATAGATGAGTGTTGTCTATAGATGAGTGTTGTCCTATAGATGAGTGTTGTCTATAGGTGAGTGTTGTCCTATAGGTGAGTGTTGTCCTATAGATGAGTGTTGTCTATAGATGAGTGTTGTCCTATAGATGAGTGTTGTCTATAGATGAGTGTTGTCTATAGATGAGTGTTGTCCTATAGATGAGTGTTGTCCTATAGATGAGTGTTGTCTATAGATGAGTGTTGTCCTATAGATGAGTGTTGTCCTATAGATGAGTGTTGTCCTATAGATGAGTGTTGTCTATAGGTGAGTGTTGTCCTATAGATGAGTGTTGTCCTATAGATGAGTGTTGTCTATAGATGAGTGTTGTCTATAGATGAGTGTTGTCCTATAGATGAGTGTTGTCTATAGATGAGTGTTGTCTATAGATGAGTGTTGTCTATAGATGAGTGTTGTCTATAGATGAGTGTTGTCTATAGATGAGTGTTGTCTATAGATGAGTGTTGTCTGATGAGTGTTGTCCTATAGGTGAGTGTTGTCTATAGATGAGTGTTGTCCTATAGATGAGTGTTGTCTATAGATGAGTGTTGTCTAGATGAGTGTTGTCCTATAGATGAGTGTTGTCTATAGATGAGTGTTGTCTGATGAGTGTTGTCCTATAGATGAGTGTTGTCTATAGATGAGTGTTGTCCTATAGGTGAGTGTTGTCTATAGATGAGTGTTGTCTATAGATGAGTGTTGTCTATAGATGAGTGTTGTCTATAGATGAGTGTTGTCTATAGGTGAGTGTTGTCCTATAGATGAGTGTTGTCTATAGATGAGTGTTGTCCTATAGATGAGTGTTGTCTATAGATGAGTGTTGTCCTATAGATGAGTGTTGTCCTATAGTGAGTGTTGTCCTATAGATGAGTGTTGTCCTATAGATGAGTGTTGTCCTATAGATGAGTGTTGTCTATAGATGAGTGTTGTCTATAGATGAGTGTTGTCTATAGGTGAGTGTTGTCCTATAGATGAGTGTTGTCCTATAGATGAGTGTTGTCTATAGATGAGTGTTGTCCTATAGATGAGTGTTGTCTATAGATGAGTGTTGTCTATAGATGAGTGTTGTCTATAGGTGAGTGTTGTCCTATAGATGAGTGTTGTCTATAGATGAGTGTTGTCTATAGATGAGTGTTGTCCTATAGATGAGTGTTGTCTATAGATGAGTGTTGTCCTATAGATGAGTGTTGTCTATAGATGAGTGTTGTCTATAGATGAGTGTTGTCCTATAGATGAGTGTTGTCTATAGATGAGTGTTGTCCTATAGATGAGTGTTGTCTATAGATGAGTGTTGTCCTATAGATGAGTGTTGTCCTATAGATGAGTGTTGTCCTATAGATGAGTGTTGTCTATAGGTGAGTGTTGTCCTATAGATGAGTGTTGTCCTATAGATGAGTGTTGTCTATAGATGAGTGTTGTCCTATAGATGAGTGTTGTCTATAGATGAGTGTTGTCCTATAGATGAGTGTTGTCCTATAGATGAGTGTTGTCTATAGATGAGTGTTGTCCTATAGATGAGTGTTGTCTATAGGTGAGTGTTGTCCTATAGATGAGTGTTGTCCTATAGATGAGTGTTGTCCTATAGATGAGTGTTGTCCTATAGATGAGTGTTGTCTATAGATGAGTGTTGTCCTATAGATGAGTGTTGTCTATAGATGAGTGTTGTCCTATAGATGAGTGTTGTCTATAGATGAGTGTTGTCTATAGGTGAGTGTTGTCCTATAGATGAGTGTTGTCCTATAGATGAGTGTTGTCTATAGGTGAGTGTTGTCCTATAGATGAGTGTTGTCCTATAGATGAGTGTTGTCTATAGATGAGTGTTGTCCTATAGATGAGTGTTGTCTATAGATGAGTGTTGTCCTATAGATGAGTGTTGTCCTATAGATGAGTGTTGTCTATAGATGAGTGTTGTCCTATAGATGAGTGTTGTCTATAGGTGAGTGTTGTCCTATAGGTGAGTGTTGTCCTATAGATGAGTGTTGTCCTATAGATGAGTGTTGTCCTATAGATGAGTGTTGTCTATAGATGAGTGTTGTCCTATAGATGAGTGTTGTCTATAGATGAGTGTTGTCCTATAGATGAGTGTTGTCCTATAGATGAGTGTTGTCTATAGGTGAGTGTTGTCCTATAGGTGAGTGTTGTCTATAGATGAGTGTTGTCCTATAGATGAGTGTTGTCCTATAGATGAGTGTTGTCTATAGATGAGTGTTGTCCTATAGATGAGTGTTGTCTATAGATGAGTGTTGTCTATAGATGAGTGTTGTCTATAGATGAGTGTTGTCCTATAGATGAGTGTTGTCTATAGATGAGTGTTGTCTATAGGTGAGTGTTGTCCTATAGATGAGTGTTGTCTATAGATGAGTGTTGTCTATAGGTGAGTGTTGTCCTATAGATGAGTGTTGTCCTATAGATGAGTGTTGTCTATAGGTGAGTGTTGTCCTATAGATGAGTGTTGTCCTATAGATGAGTGTTGTCTATAGATGAGTGTTGTCCTATAGATGAGTGTTGTCTATAGATGAGTGTTGTCCTATAGATGAGTGTTGTCTATAGATGAGTGTTGTCTATAGATGAGTGTTGTCCTATAGATGAGTGTTGTCTATAGGTGAGTGTTGTCCTATAGATGAGTGTTGTCTATAGATGAGTGTTGTCCTATAGATGAGTGTTGTCCTATAGATGAGTGTTGTCTATAGGTGAGTGTTGTCCTATAGATGAGTGTTGTCCTATAGATGAGTGTTGTCTATAGATGAGTGTGTCCTATAGATGAGTGTTGTCCTATAGATGAGTGTTGTCTATAGATGAGTGTTGTCTATAGATGAGTGTTGTCTATAGATGAGTGTTGTCTATAGATGAGTGTTGTCCTATAGATGAGTGTTGTCTATAGATGAGTGTTGTCTATAGATGAGTGTTGTCCTATAGATGAGTGTTGTCTATAGATGAGTGTTGTCTATAGGTGAGTGTTGTCCTATAGATGAGTGTTGTCTATAGATGAGTGTTGTCTATAGATGAGTGTTGTCTATAGATGAGTGTTGTCCTATAGGTGAGTGTTGTCCTATAGGTGAGTGTTGTCTATAGATGAGTGTTGTCTATAGATGAGTGTTGTCTATAGATGAGTGTTGTCTATAGATGAGTGTTGTCCTATAGATGAGTGTTGTCTATAGATGAGTGTTGTCCTATAGATGAGTGTTGTCCTATAGATGAGTGTTGTCTATAGATGAGTGTTGTCTATAGGTGAGTGTTGTCCTATAGATGAGTGTTGTCCTATAGATGAGTGTTGTCTATAGATGAGTGTTGTCTATAGATGAGTGTTGTCCTATAGATGAGTGTTGTCTATAAGATGAGTGTTGTCTATAGATGAGTGTTGTCCTATAGATGAGTGTTGTCTATAGATGAGTGTTGTCTATAGATGAGTGTTGTCTATAGGTGAGTGTTGTCCTATAGATGAGTGTTGTCTATAGATGAGTGTTGTCTATAGATGAGTGTTGTCCTATAGATGAGTGTTGTCCTATAGATGAGTGTTGTCTATAGATGAGTGTTGTCCTATAGATGAGTGTTGTCTATAGATGAGTGTTGTCCTATAGATGAGTGTTGTCTATAGATGAGTGTTGTCTATAGATGAGTGTTGTCTATAGATGAGTGTTGTCTATAGATGAGTGTTGTCCTATAGATGAGTGTTGTCCTATAGATGAGTGTTGTCCTATAGATGAGTGTTGTCCTATAGATGAGTGTTGTCTATAGATGAGTGTTGTCCTATAGATGAGTGTTGTCTATAGATGAGTGTTGTCCTATAGATGAGTGTTGTCTATAGATGAGTGTTGTCTATAGATGAGTGTTGTCTATAGATGAGTGTTGTCTATGATGAGTGTGATGAGTGTTGTCTATAGGTGAGTGTTGTCTATAGATGAGTGTTGTCCTATAGATGAGTGTTGTCTATAGATGAGTGTTGTCTGATGAGTGTTGTCTATAGATGAGTGTTGTCTATAGATGAGTGTTGTCTATAGATGAGTGTTGTCCTATAGATGAGTGTTGTCTATAGATGAGTGTTGTCCTATAGATGAGTGTTGTCCTATAGATGAGTGTTGTCCTATAGATGTCTTGAGTGTTGTCTATAGATGAGTGTTGTCTATAGATGAGTGTTGTCCTATAGATGAGTGTTGTCCTATAGATGAGTGTTGTCCTATAGATGAGTGTTGTCTATAGATGAGTGTTGTCTATAGATGAGTGTTGTCTATGATGAGTGTTGTCTATAGATGAGTGTTGTCTATAGATGAGTATTGTCTAGATGAGTGTTGTCCTATAGGTGAGTGTTGTCTATAGATGAGTGTTGTCTATAGATGAGTGTTGTCCTATAGATGAGTGTTGTCCTATAGATGAGTGTTGTCTTATAGATGAGTGTTGTCTATAGATGAGTGTTGTCTATAGATGAGTGTTGTCCTATAGATGAGTGTTGTCTATAGATGAGTGTTGTCCTATAGATGAGTGTTGTCCTATAGATGAGTGTTGTCTATAGATGAGTGTTGTCCTATAGATGAGTGTTGTCCTATAGATGAGTGTTGTCTATAGATGAGTGTTGTCCTATAGATGAGTGTTGTCTATAGAGGATGTGTCTATAGATGAGTGTTGTCCTATAGATGAGTGTTGTCCTATAGATGAGTGTTGTCCTATAGATGAGTGTTGTCCTATAGATGAGTGTTGTCCTATAGATGAGTGTTGTCTATAGATGAGTGTTGTCTATAGATGAGTGTTGTCTATAGATGAGTGTTGTCCTATAGATGAGTGTTGTCTATAGATGAGTGTTGTCCTATAGATGAGTGTTGTCTATAGGTGAGTGTTGTCCTATAGATGAGTGTTGTCTATAGATGAGTGTTGTCTATAGATGAGTGTTGTCTATAGATGAGTGTTGTCTATAGATGAGTGTTGTCCTATAGATGAGTGTTGTCTATAGATGAGTGTTGTCCTATAGATGAGTGTTGTCTATAGATGAGTGTTGTCTATAGATGAGTGTTGTCTATAGATGAGTGTTGTCCTATAGATGAGTGTTGTCTATAGATGAGTGTTGTCTATAGATGAGTGTTGTCTATAGATGAGTGTTGTCCTATAGATGAGTGTTGTCCTATAGATGAGTGTTGTCTATAGATGAGTGTTGTCTATAGATGAGTGTTGTCTATAGATGAGTGTTGTCTATAGATGAGTGTTGTCCTATAGATGAGTGTTGTCTATAGATGAGTGTTGTCCTATAGATGAGTGTTGTCTATAGATGAGTGTTGTCTATAGATGAGTGTTGTCTATAGATGAGTGTTGTCCTATAGATGAGTGTTGTCTATAGATGAGTGTTGTCTATAGATGAGTGTTGTCTATAGATGAGTGTTGTCCTATAGATGAGTGTTGTCTATAGGTGAGTGTTGTCCTATAGATGAGTGTTGTCTATAGATGAGTGTTGTCCTATAGGTGAGTGTTGTCTATAGATGAGTGTTGTCTATAGATGAGTGTTGTCCTATAGATGAGTGTTGTCCTATAGGTGAGTGTTGTCTATAGATGAGTGTTGTCTATAGATGAGTGTTGTCCTATAGATGAGTGTTGTCTATAGATGAGTGTTGTCCTATAGATGAGTGTTGTCTATAGATGAGTGTTGTCCTATAGATGAGTGTTGTCCTATAGATGAGTGTTGTCTATAGATGAGTGTTGTCTATAGGTGAGTGTTGTCTATAGATGAGTCTTGTCCTATAGGTGAGTCTTGTCCTATAGATGAGTGTTGTCTATAGATGAGTGTTGTCCTATAGATGAGTGTTGTCTATAGATGAGTGTTGTCTATAGATGAGTGTTGTCTATAGATGAGTGTTGTCTATAGATGAGTGTTGTCTATAGGTGAGTGTTGTCTATAGATGAGTCTTGTCCTATAGATGAGTGTTGTCCTATAGATGAGTGTTGTCTATAGATGAGTGTTGTCCTATAGATGAGTGTTGTCTATAGATGAGTGTTGTCCTATAGATGAGTGTTGTCTATAGATGAGTGTTGTCTATAGATGAGTGTTGTCTATAGATGAGTGTTGTCCTATAGATGAGTGTTGTCTATAGATGAGTGTTGTCTATAGATGAGTGTTGTCCTATAGATGAGTGTTGTCTATAGATGAGTGTTGTCTATAGATGAGTGTTGTCTATAGATGAGTGTTGTCTATAGATGAGTGTTGTCTATAGATGAGTGTTGTCTATAGATGAGTGTTGTCTATAGATGAGTGTTGTCTATAGATGAGTGTTGTCCTATAGATGAGTGTTGTCTATAGATGAGTGTTGTCTATAGATGAGTGTTGTCTATAGATGAGTGTTGTCTATAGATGAGTGTTGTCTATAGATGAGTGTTGTCTATAGATGAGTGTTGTCTATAGATGAGTGTTGTCCTATAGATGAGTGTTGTCTATAGATGAGTGTTGTCTATAGATGAGTGTTGTCTATAGATGAGTGTTGTCTATAGATGAGTGTTGTCCTATAGATGAGTGTTGTCCTATAGGTGAGTGTTGTCCTATAGAGAGTGTTGTCCTATAGATGAGTGTTGTCTATAGATGAGTGTTGTCTATAGATGAGTGTTGTCTATAGATGAGTGTTGTCTATAGGTGAGTGTTGTCCTATAGATGAGTGTTGTCTATAGATGAGTGTTGTCTATAGATGAGTGTTGTCTATAGATGAGTGTTGTCCTATAGATGAGTGTTGTCCTATAGGTGAGTGTTGTCCTATAGATGAGTGTTGTCTATAGATGAGTGTTGTCTATAGATGAGTGTTGTCTATAGATGAGTGTTGTCCTATAGATGAGTGTTGTCTATAGATGAGTGTTGTCTATAGATGAGTGTTGTCTATAGATGAGTGTTGTCTATAGATGAGTGTTGTCTATAGATGAGTGTTGTCTATAGATGAGTGTTGTCTATAGGTGAGTGTTGTCCTATAGATGAGTGTTGTCTATAGATGAGTGTTGTCTATAGATGAGTGTTGTCTATAGATGAGTGTTGTCTATAGATGAGTGTTGTCCTATAGATGAGTGTTGTCTATAGATGAGTGTTAAAATATTGTCCTATAGATGAGTGTTGTCCTATAGATGAGTGTTGTCTATAGATGAGTGTTGTCCTATAGATGAGTGTTGTCTATAGATGAGTGTTGTCCTATAGATGAGTGTTGTCGGTCTATAGATGAGTGTTGTCTATAGATGAGTGTTGTCCTATAGATGAGTGTTGTCTATAGGTGAGTGTTGTCCTATAGATGAGTGTTGTCTATAGATGAGTGTTGTCCTATAGATGAGTGTTGTCCTATAGATGAGTGTTGTCTATAGGATGAGTGTTGTTCCTATAGATGAGTGTTGTCCTATAGGTGAGTGTTGTCTATAGATGAGTGTTGTCTATAGATGAGTGTTGTCCTATAGGTGAGTGTTGTCCTATAGATGAGTGTTGTCCTATAGGTGAGTGTTGTCCTATAGATGAGTGTTGTCCTATAGATGAGTGTTGTCCTATAGATGAGTGTTGTCTATAGATGAGTGTTGTCTATAGATGAGTGTTGTCTATAGATGAGTCTTGTCCTATAGGTGAGTGTTGTCCTATAGATGAGTGTTGTCTATAGATGAGTGTTGTCCTATAGATGAGTGTTGTCTATAGATGAGTGTTGTCTATAGATGAGTGTTGTCTATAGATGAGTGTTGTCTATAGATGAGTGTTGTCTATAGGTGAGTGTTGTCTATAGATGAGTCTTGTCCTATAGGTGAGTCTTGTCCTATAGATGAGTGTTGTCTATAGATGAGTGTTGTCCTATAGATGAGTGTTGTCTATAGATGAGTGTTGTCCTATAGATGAGTGTTGTCTATAGATGAGTGTT
>NC_140173.1:57402312-57604135 GCF_963971535.1 Notolepis coatsorum | reverse complement strand
ATTGGCACTGACTGACGCTCTCTGATTGGCCACTGACATGTTTGCCCAATTGCGTGACGAGCTGTGTCTTTGCCCATTTCCTCGTCAAACAGCCTGCAAACTACCTGGCGTTCTATCGCCACGCTCTAAGACAAACTCTAACCTTAACCAACTTCGAAAGAGTGCCAAGCTTAACCAGTGTAGAAACAGGCATCGGCCAATCAGAGAACGTCTTGCCAGAAATGCGGCTAGGTTTAGAAATAACGCGACTAGGGGCCTCCACACTACACACTAGTAAAAAAAATAAAAGCGATACGAAAAAAAATATATATATAATCAGATCCTCATCCAGCGTTTACTTTCACAGCATCCAGGCCCGGACTGGCCATCGGGAGCACCGGGAGTTTTCCCGGTGGCCTGGCCTGCACAGATTAAAAAAAAAATTATATAAAAAAAAATATATATATATATATATATATATTTTTTTATTATTATTATTTTTTTTTTTTTTTTTGCCAGGCCATTGTTTCTAGGTGTGGCGGCGGCGCGGCGCGATAGTTAGATAACCTAGGTGGGTGGGGAACAACCAGGATTTCACTGTCTGCGACAGAGTTGGAGAACTATCTCTCCCTCACGCGGATCACACACACACGATGGAGCCGTGCTGCCGCTTGTGATTGGTGGAGGCGGGACCAGGCGATACAACTGATTGAAAGCGGAGGCGGCGAATGGAATGGCAGACGGCACTCTGATGCAGAATAACAGCCAGGCAATGAGCCAGGTAGTGAGGGACTCGGGAGAGATACAGTAGAGCGAAAGTCAATTCAAGTTTCAAGTTTCAAGTTTCTTTAATAGTTGTCATACAGAAGTACAGAATACTTTCATACAAAATGCTTCTTACTGTTACGCTCCAGAGACTGTGCTAGACAAGATAGTATCAAATAACATAGTATAGCATGTAGTTTAGAAGAAGAAAATGAGGTCACAGTGTTCGGTATAGACATATGTACAATGTTCTGAGTTACCATATAATATACAATACTATGCAGTGTACTAATGTACAGTACAATATAGTGCAAAGCAGAAATGGGATGAGGTACAATTTAGGTACAATTTACAGTAAGGTGTACGAGTTGTAGTGCAATCCTTCATCAATAAATATAAAGTGTGGGGAGTGGGTGCTACAGTGTGTTTGTTTAAAGTGGGTGTGTGCTATAAAGTGTGTGGAGTGGGTGCTACAGTGTGTTTGTTTAAAGTGAGTGTGTGCGTGTGGATGTGTGTGCTATGTGCGTTTGGTGGTTGTTGTTGTGTAGGGGAGGATCTATGGTGGTTGTTGTTGTGTAGTGTTCATTCATTGTTCGTTTAGCAGCCTGATGGCCTGGGGATAGAAGCTTCTTCTGAGTCTTTCTGTGCTCGCCTTGAGACTCCGGTATCGCTTTCCTGACCGCAGCAGTTCAAAGAGGCAGTTGTTCGGGTGACTGGAGTCTTTAATGATTCTCTTAGCCTTGCCCTTGCAACGCTTGTTGTAAATGTTCTGGAGGGTGGGGAGCCCCCCTCCAATTGTGCGTTCGGCTGAACGTGTCACTCTTTGTAGTCTGCCTCGGTCTTGTGCAGTGCTATTCCCAAACCAGGAGGTGATGTTGCCGGTCAAGATGCTCTCTATTGTACATGAGTAGAAGTTCTTAAGGATCTTCTGACTGACTTGGAACTTCCTTAGGCGCCTGAGGAAGTAGAGGCGTTGTCGTGCCTTCTTCACAACACTGTCAATGTGTGTGGTCCATGTCAAGTCCTCGGATATGTAGGCTCCGAGGTACTTAAAGCTGTTGACTCTCTCAACCGGTGCCCCGTCGATGCTGAGGGGGCTGTAGTCCTTGACCCCCGACCTCCTGAAGTCCACAATCATCTCCTTTGTTTTGCTGACGTTCAGGGAGAGGCTGTTTTCCTGGCACCATCCCGCCAGGACCTTGACCTCTTCCAGGTAGGCCCTCTCGTCGTTGGCAGAGATCAGGCCCACCACCACTGTGTCGTTAGCAAATTTGATGATTGTATTGCTACTCCGCTGAGCCACACAGTCGTGTGTGTACAGGGAGTAGAGGAGGGGACTCAGAACACAGCCCTGGGGGGCCCCTATGTTGAGGGTGATGGATGAGGAGGTGCAGTTGCCTGCTCTCACCACCTGGGGTCTGCCAGTCAGGAAGTCCAAGACCCACTGGCAGAGGTCATAGTTCAAGCCCAGGTCCCTGAGCTTGGCTATGAGTATGGAGGGGACTATGGTATTGAATGCCGAGCTGTAGTCGATGAATAGCATTCTCACATAGTTCCCCTGCCTCTTGTCCAGGTGTGATGCTGCTGTGTGCAGCACATGGGCTATGGCGTCCTCCGTGGACCTGTTGGGGCGGTATGCAAATTGCAGGGGGTCCATGTTGATGGGGAGGGAGGAGCAGATGTAGCCCTTTACTAGCTTCTCAAAGCACTTCATGGCTATGGAGGTGAGAGCTACAGGGCGGTAGTCGTTGAGGCAAGCAGGCTTGGATTTTTTGGGTACAGGGATAATAGTGGACTTCTTCAGGCAGGTGGGGATGACAGCCTGTTCTAAGGACAGGTTGAAGATGTCAGTGAATACTGGGGCCAGTTGGTCGGCACAGACTTTTAGGATGCGGCCGGGGATGCCGTCCGGACCTGCTGCCTTCCTGATATTCACTTTTTTAAAGGTCCGCCTCACCTCATGCTCTGTTACCCTGAACACTGCGCCTCCATCAGCAGCCGACCCCCCCCCCCCATTGCCGTGGCTTGTGAGCTGGTGTTGTTATTACCAGCATCAAACCTCGCATAGAAGGTATTGAGGTCATTTGCTAAGGAGATGTCACTGTTCAGTTTGAGGGAGGCGCCTTTGTAGTCTGTCATCGTTTTGAGCCCCTGCCACATAGCTCTAGAGTCAGCTTGTTCAAACTGGAGTTCAATGACATCAATTAACGTTGATGTCAAGATGGACAGTGGAAGAAAGAGAAAGGGTGGAGGAGAGAGGGATAAAACAAAGAAAAAGAAAGGCCCTTACAGGAGAGAGTGGTTAACTGTATTATAATAGTAAATAGAAAAATATGTTGTGCTCTTGCTTTTTTCTTTTTGAAGGTGGAGAGAGTAGCATTGCTAGTGCCACAACAGTTTTATTTGAGGTCCATAACAGTACATTGTACTAAGCAATTGTTGGCTCATTAGTTTGTGATTCACATGCACTAAAATTCACCAGAATGCAGGAAATTAAGTCTTTGTAACAAAAAATGTCCTGGTGGGGGACCCCCAGACCCCCCGCTTAAAAAATGGCCTGATTGGGGCTATATTTCGCGCTATATCTCCTGGTATGAATTATTTCCCCAGTCCGGCCCTGACAGCATCTATAGTGACTACTAGTATCATCTCATCTCTTCTCTATCTATTTTTATAAAAAAAATTGTATTGCAAATTGTTTGATAATGAGGGGTGAGAGACGTTGAGTCTACGTGACACTGACGTCCAGGTCCAGGGGTCACTGTCAGGTCAGGTCAGGTGACCACTGATCGCGATAATTGCACTTGCAAGTTGATCAAGTAGGCTAAGACTCGTCTCGAGTAGTACTGTATGATCAATTGAGACTGTGACACTCAAAAAACATGGATAAAAAAGTAAAACGGTGGGAAAGCGGAGCTGCTAAGTTAAAGTCTAAACAGGAAATGGACAGAAAGAGCGCGTTACTTCGGCAAAGCATACCAACTATCGCTACTTTTTTCACCTTGTCAGGTAAGGAGGAGGATAGCCCCCTGGCTAGCACTAGTAGCAGCAACGTTAAAGAGGCTGAGCCAGGCGCCGCGGGCAGAGAGGACGAGAATGCTAACGTTGTTATTATTATTGATGCTAGCGACAGAGAAGAGGAAGCGGCAGCCTCTAGTTCAACTTCAGCCGGCCCACCACCACCAGTGGCTGATACCAGTGCCACCTGTTCATATACGCCCGCCGCATCTCCACAGCCCAGCCCCAACACCAACACGAATGAGCTGGTTCCTCCTCCTAATACAAGCCTGGTATCCACTACAGTTGAAACAAATACAAGCCGGGGTTACTATTAGAGGAATTACGGTATTCTATATATTTTTTAAAGTGACATATAAAAACGCCACTGTGCGTGCGTGCACGTGTGTGTGGGGGGGCCTCCACAAGAATCTGGCCCAGGGGCCTCTGAAGTCTTAATCTGGCCTTGCCGACTACCCACTGTTTTGGGTTCTGTGGTGATGGCAGCACATATCAGTAGACATGATTTCCCTTCATACTCCACAGGTCCCTCCAGCTAATCTTCCTCATCTCTACATTTTCCCAGTTCATCCCCTGTCCCTGTTTAGCCTGGGCCACAGCCTTTGTACACCTCGCTACTTCCTCTTGTCGCCGTACGGTACCTGCTCCACTACCAGCTTCCTCCTTTCTGTGGGACCTGCTTTGCTCCATACTGGCTTTCCTGAGCTGAGCCCTAAGCCCCCCGGCCTTGTTGCATGTTACTTACAATATATGTACTGTATGCCTAAGAGCTGCCTTTACTTCCTGTACTGCCTGTCTTGGGTTCCATTTCCTCCCTCTAGTTGGATTTGGGACCAAGTTAATAACTACCGTATCTTTGCTCCCTGTTAGCATCAACTCTGTTCTCACCGTCGCACACTTAACTCCTCTGCTAGACTAGTTACTGGTAGTTGGATAATTCCTTTCCCATACAAAGAAACCAAACTGCAAACAACATAACTTAAATGAGCCTGGAGGCCTTGACTTCTCTATCCTGCAAACATTTTCCTATGTTGCTCTATCTGTTCAATAAACATTAAATTCCTCATTATACCACCACCTACTCAAACTTTTCACTGGCTTGTCCCTTCTTCCTCATCTACATAACACCTTGTGACGGAGCGTCTCCATCACAGACTCCGAGCAGCGCGCACACACGCATGCACACACACGCGCACACACACACACACACACACACACACACACACACACACACACACACACACACACACACACACACACACACACACACACACACACACACACACACACACACACACACACACACACACACACACACACACACACACACACACACACACACACACACACACACACACACACACACACACACACACACACACACACATTCATAATTTCCCTTCGGATTGTACTGAGAACTGCAAACCCCCCCATCATTAATTTCATATTATCATACATACATACATTCATATTAACATACATACCTTCATATACATTATCAAACATACATACATTCATTAATCTTGTCATGCATGCATTCATTCATGTTGTCATACATTCATGCATTATGTACATTCATGCATATGTTTGTTTGTTGGGTTGTGTTTTTATATATTTATTGGGTTGTTGTGGGGGTATTGGTGTTGCGGGTATATTAATGTGTATAGTGTGTAGAAAACGGTTAATTAATTGATGTGTAGCACCTGTTTAGTTTTGTTAATTAATTATTAAGGCTGTCAATCGATTAAAATATTTAATTTGATTAATAGTCCATAGTTAATCGTGATTAATCGCAAATTAATCGCATATTTGTTATCTGTTCTAAATCTACCTTAAATTAATCTTTTTCAACTTTTAATACTCTTATCAACATGAGAGTCAACAAATGCTTGCTTTATGCAGCCATTTAACACAAACGGATGACCCTCATGCATTGCAAATTTGCATCAAATTCAAAACAGAGGGATGCACAAAATAAGTTAAATAACTTAAAAGAAATATATATATATATATTTTTTTTTATCAATTTTGTTTTTATTATTAATTACATGAAACAAGACAACACAATAACCACAATAACAAAACACATAACTCCACAGGAAAATAACAAACAATAATAATACAGAATAACAAATTATAAAGACAAAAAAGAAAAAGAAACAGCGTTCAACCTTTCAAATATAGATGGCAACTTCAATAACAAAAATGTCTTCAAACATGCCAACCTTTCACCACCTTTACAAAGTGGGATGACTGAAAAGACTGTTTACGAGAGTGTTGCCGCAGGTTTACTGTAGATAGCCTAGGTCCCTTACACATGTTGTCAAGACTGCTAAACTCGCAGAAGGTAAAGTGTAAGAAGAAAGAGGATTTTCCTCCAAGTTGGTTGACAGGTCAATCAGTCTGCCAATATTAGTCCCTTGGGGAGATGGCATGTGAATGGACAAATAGCGCAGAATAGCTAAATATCAACCCCCCCCTAAAATCCCCCCAGTCAAAGTTAAGAAGGACAAGACAAAAAACAAGACAGACAAGACATTTCCTCCACCCCCTCCCATGAGACCGCCGGACCCCCCCGATCAAGCACCCCAACCCCGCTCAGCCGCACACGGCGGCCCTTACCTTCTCAGCTGCTGCGAACCACAGGTCAATGCCAGCCTGTCCTACCCCAATCACCCGCGCCGTGGATATCTCAAGATAAATCACATCCAACAATGTTAGGGACCAGTTAATCACTGTGAGCTTCTCAGGCTCCTTCCATCTCATTGCTATTAGCTTCTTCGCTGCTGTGACGCCCGCTAGGACAACCCTTTTCAGTTGTACGGACGCGGGTAGTGTCGTTATATCGTTCAGGAGTAGCGTAACTGTGAATGGGATAGTTAAGCCACATAGATCTGAAAGTTTGTCCGTTATTGACCTCCAGAAACGGGCCACTGGTGGGCAATCCCAATACATATGCATATAAGTGCCAGTGGCCTTTTGAGAGCACAAAGTGCACAGAGAGTCGGCTATCAGTCCCATAGCAAATAACTTCCTAGGTGTAAGATAGGTCCTATGAATATAATTAAAATTAATCTGCTGGTGATTGGGGTTGTGGGAAGACAATGCCACATTTGCCCAAACATCATCCCAATCAAACTCGGGGTCCAACTCCGGGATATCCACACGCCAGATTGTATCCAATGATACATTTTTATACGTGGATTGAATCAATAGCGTATAAAAGTCTGAGACAAACCCTCTGGAGGTCGTCCTGTCCACTATGAGCCTGAGAAAGGGGTGTGGTTGCAGAGCTTGAGCCCACAGCACACCATGCGCCCTCAGCGCTGACCTTAGTTGAAGGTAAAGAAAGAAGGACTCGCCGGGAAGATCATAAAATTCTCTTAAGTCCTGAAACGCACGGAGGCCGTTCTTATCATAAATATCCTCCAGAGTATGAACTCCCCTCCTTTGCCATTGAGGAATATTAACCGGCTTGTGCCCAATAAGTAATATAGGGACAGTGGAGTACACCACATCCTGCAATCTTAGCGGTGAGACCGCTGCCGCTTCTAAGGAGCGCCCAGATACAGCATCTACAGGGTCTAGCCAGCACATCAGAGGTCTCAGTGAAAAGGACCAGAAATAAAGCTTAAAATCAGGGATTGCGAGGCCCCCATCTTGTTTCCTACGTTGAGTAGTAGCTCTTTTGATTCTCGGGCGTTTGTTATTCCAGATAAACTTAGATACCATCGATTGTACCTTGCGCCAGTGGTCTATTGGAGGGGGCAGGGGGAGCATTGAGCTAACAAAATGTATCCTAGGCAGGACGTTCATTTTGATTATGGAAGCCCGGGCTTGTAAAGAGTTAGGAAGGGACGACCACCTGTCTAGATCCTGGCGTATTTTATCATAAGTACCCGTGAAGTTGTACTTAGTAGTTTGATTCAGCGTGGGGAATATCTCTATGCCCAAATATTTAAAATGTTCTACTATGGGGATATCAGCTGGTAGTCGTACCGTCTTGGCCAGCTCATTAAGAGGTAGGCAGGCTGATTTGTTCCAGTTAATCTTAAAGCCTGACATTTTACCAAAGTCGTCGATTATTCCCAATAATTTTGCGGCCGACCGGGAGGGGTCGTCCATGAAAATCAGCAGGTCATCCGCATAGAGAGCAATTTTGTGTGGAGTATTATTGACCATTATGGGGACGATGTCCTCCGATTGCCTAATAAATTGGGCCAATGGTTCGAGGGAAAGCGCGAACAGTCCTGGACTCAGAGGACAACCCTGTCTAGAAGATCTGGAGACTGGAAAAAGTGTGGAACAGTTTTTGCCTGTCAGTATCATCGCAGACGGCGAGGCATACAGGACTTTAATCATATGAATAAAACTCTTTCCAAGACCCATAATCTCAAGTACCTTCCACAGGTATGACCACTCAAGTCTGTCAAACGCCTTCATGGCATCCAAAGACAGAACTGTGGACGGAGCTGTATTGTCTTTACTGTTATCGATTACATGCAACAGCCTCCTAAGATTATCTGCAGCCAGGCGCCCCGGGATAAAACCAGTTTGATCGCAGTGTACCAATACAGTCATAAATCTCTGCAGGCGACGGGCCAGCACCTTGGCAAACACTTTTAAATCGGCCCCGAGAAGACTCAAGGGTCTATAGCTACCACAATCATTGGGATCTTTGTCCTTCTTGAGAAGTAAAGAAATCAACGCCATATTGACATCTCTTGAGAACTCCCCTTGTTCGATAGCGTAATTGATCATATCGAGCATCAATGGACCCAGTTGGTCCCAGAAAGCTAAATACACCTCGGGTGGAATACCATCCCAGCCTGGTGCCTTACCCCTCTGCATTTCAGCAATCGTCTCCCTCAATTCCACAAGAGTGATCGGTTTCCCCAGTTCCTTGGCCTCTTCCTCAGAAATGTGGGGTATCTCAAGCCCGCCAATGAACGATTCAAATTTAGAGTCATCGAGATTAACCTCTGAGCTATATAACTGTGAGTAAAACTCTTTAAAAGTGTCATTGATTTTTTTCGAATCAGTAGTGACTGCACCCTGGCTCGTCTTGATCGAGGGGATATCCGAGAAATGATCATTTGAGCGTATTTTCATTGCCAATAGATGGCTAGGCCTGGAGCCGTGAAAGTAGTAATTTTGTCTTGTCCTATGTATCAAGAACTCAGACTGTTGTTTAAGTATGGAGTTTATTTCTTTCTTGACTATCTTACGTTGTGTGTTTAGTCGTTCACTATAGTTAGTTTGCAAGGATGCGTATAGGTCCGCATATAATGTTTCCAGTCCTTCTAGCTTTTTTGACCGGGATTTTCGCAAATTGGAGGCGAAAAGTGTGACATGGCCCCTGATAAATCCTTTCAATGCGTTCCACAGGACCCTAGGGTCTTCGACTGTGCCAACGTTGATCTGCAAGAATTCAGCTAGTTTACTCCTGAACTCAGAACAGAAATCATCGTTCTTTAGCAAGGTTGAATTAAAACGCCATCTCTCGCGGAGAGCCTGCCAAAGGTTGCCGTAAGGAAAATCCCCTTGTGGTCTGAGAGAGCCAGGGGAACCAATGAGACATCGAAACTATCAAACATATTAGGGGACGCGAATGCATAGTCTATTCGCGAGAAGGTTTTGTGTCTGGCTGACAGGTGAGAGTAATCCTTGAGGGTGGGATTGGATAAGCGCCATAGGTCTGCGAGCCCCGTGTCCTGGGCCCACATCCTGAGGGCCTTAGAGGACCGTTTTTGGTTGCTCGTTTCAGAGGACCCGGACCTATCCATCTCCGCATCCCAGCACGCATTAAAATCGCCACCCACAATGAGAGCGTATCCAGTAAGTTCCAACATATTCTTCGTGATTGTATTATAGAACGCTGAATCAAATGTGTTAGGGGCATACAATGCTATTATTGCCATCTTCCTATGAGAGAACTCAACTTTTGCTATAGTAATCCTTCCCTCCGTGTCCGACCACACGTCCAGGACTTTGATATCAAGGTTACGTCTTGTAACTATGACGACTCCTTTCGTCTTATCATCGGCTGAGGATGAGGAGATAACGTGATATTGTCGATTTGCCAGCCTTGACACATCACCTACCAATAAATGCGTCTCACTAAGGAGAGCAATGTCAATATTTCTTCTCTTCAATAACCAAAGGACACTGGCACGCTTGTGAGGGGCGTTAAGACCCCCTGCGTTCCAAATTAAAATATTCAATTTAGCCATGGTCGAATTTGTCTAAATGCGTAGAGAACATACCAGTGCAGCTAGGCTGAGGCTCGAGGCGCTGATCCAGGCGGGCCCAGACGGTCAATCTCAGGAGTTCAGAGGAGGAACAATCACACACATATAAGACAACAGTACATAAAACACAGAACAATACCACCCCAGTTACAACCCACCCTCCTTCTACTCTAAACCCTAACCCACCCGTCCTATTATTAACCCTCCTATACCCACTCTCCAATCCCCTCCCTATGCCCCATCCACTAAGGATGGTCATCTTCCTCTCATTACCCACTGGAGTCATGGATCCAATAAGACGTTCTCCACTCCGACCCCCCTGTAGATAAACCCCTAATTAAACCCCCACTAGTCCAATAAACACAAATAAAAATAAAAATTAAATTCAATAAAGATATCGGTCGAAAACCACCGTGAGCCTTGGCCCTAACATTAGGCAACTATAATGGAAGAAATAGCCATTATTATATAATAACTCAACATCAACCCTGTAACCATCCACTTCGGAGTCTGTGTATCAATGTCGCAACGTTATAGCATAAATGGATAAAGGAAAATTCAAAACAAAATTAAAGCATATCAGCAGTTAGTCTAAGGTAGGATCGGATCACAGTTAAATTGCGCATACAGATGCCATTAAAACAGCGACAATAAGAAGAAAAGGAAAAAGAGGGTTATGGCTATAGTGCAAGCAAAGCTAAACCTGACCCAACCTGTTATCACATATTTTATATGTATATTCGGTCGAGAGCCAATGTGAGCCTTGGCCCTAACATGACAACTATAATGGAAAAAATAGCCATTATTATATAATTACTCAACATCAACCCTGTAACCATCTGCCTCCGAGTCTGCATATTAATGTCGCAACGTTATAGCATAAATGGATAAAGGAAAATTCAAAACAAAATTAAAGTATATCAGCAGTTAGTCTAAGGTAGGATCGGATCACAGTTAAATTACGCATACAGATGCCATTAAAACAGCGACAATAAGAAGAAAAGGAAAAGAGGGTTATGGCCAGAGTGCAAGCAAAGCTATACCCGACCCAACCTGTCATCATATATTGTATATGTATATTCAATCGACCTTCTACTACTGGAGCCCAAAGCTCAAAGCATCCTGGATATAAAAATAAAAGCATACAAGAAGTTAGTTAATTAAGGACCCGATCACCATTAAATTGTGCAAACCTATGTCACTTGAACAGCAACAACAACCAAAATACATAAACATTATCGGGTCTCGAATGTATCGACGCGGGCGGATAGACACAGCCCGTTAGCCAGCCCGAGGCCAGCGCGTAAGCTAGTGGTGAATCCGGCTAGCACGCTAGAGTCTGTTATGTACAATGTTCAGAAAGCTCGTTAGCCTCCAAAGAGCTCGGATGGGCAGCGGATAGTTAGCCTGTCTGGACCTGACATCAAGCATTTGTGAATAGTCCGCAAATAAATATATCAATGTATTTAGGTCCACAACGCCAAGCCACTCACCCGACAGCGTTATCAAGCCACCGTCTCGGCCAACCCCCCTAGGTACTCCTCCGCTTTGGCCAACGACCAAAATGAGCGACGGTCATCACCTTTACATAGCACAGACAATCTTGCGGGGGCGAATAGCGTAGGCCTCAAGCCCAGTTTCCATAGCCTGGCCATGACCACTTTGTATTCGCCCCTCTGTGCCTGAACCTCCGGTGTGAAGTCTTCGAAAATGGCCACTTTGTGATTGTCGAGACCCAGATCCCCCCTTCTGGCTCGGGCCGACCGCATGATGAGTTCTCTCTGTTGTAGCCTGTTTAGCTTGACAATGATGGGCCTCGGCTCCTTGCCCACACCAGGACTGGTCTTGCCCGCTCTGTAGGCCGACTCACACAAGGGCGGATCGGGAAGGACATCCTTCCCCAGTATCCTCTGCAGCAGCTCCGGCATGTTCTCCGAGAGACGTCCTCCCTCACTGCCCTCCGGTACACCAACAATCCTGATGTTGTATCGTCTCTCCCTGGACTGCAGTTCCACAATTACCGACTGTAGTTTGCCGACGTCAGCCTGCGTAGCCAGCAGGGAGCTCTCTAAACCCGCCACCCTCTCGCCTTGTTGAGAGGCCTCAACCGTTAGCGAAGCTATTTCGATAGCGTTAGCTGCGGCGGCAGCGTGTAGCGACTCCATCTTTTCTTTCAACGGACCTACCGCCAGCCTGATTTCCTCCGACATTGCCCGATGGAAGGAATCAAAAAGTTCCGCCTGCGCTTTCATTTGTGCATCAGCGAAGCGTACCTCAAAGTCCGCATGGAGTTTGGTCACGACCGAGAGAATTTCACTTATCTCAGGCGAAAGTGAGGACGGGCCCGGTGCCATTTTGTCGGCTGAAGCGTTGTTGGCTCTGGTTCCCGGCTTCGACATCACGAAAAGTCGAAAAAAGGTCGATGAAAGTAGTAGATGCTCGACCACTCAACAAAAAGATCAATAAGAAATAAAAAATAAAATAAAGACTAGTGGGGTGACAGTGTTTTCCGCACGATAATAGGGAGCTCCCGTGAAACACGTCTCACCCCATGAACGCCTGGCTCCGCCCCCCAAAAGAAAATAATAATTAAAAACAATGAATAAAGTGTGCATGAAATAATAGGGGAAAGGAAACGTTAGGAACTTGTTACATTCACCGACACAAGGGCTGAGGACTCACGCCGCCCCTCCTCTCTCTCTCTCTCTCTCTCTCTCTCTCTCTCTCTCTCTCTCACACACACACACACACACACACACACTTTCCTAGCTCGCTTTCTCTCCCCCCCCTCTCTCTTTCTCACACAAAAAAAGAAGTAAAAAAAAATATATACATAGCTAATATCTTTTTAAGTTAATCTTGCGTTAAAGAAAATAGTGGCGTTAAAAGAATTGTGCGTTAACGCGTTAATAACCTTATTAATTATGTGTGGCACCTGTGGAGGGGGAGGAGTCCAGATGTTCATGAGGGCTGCGTGCCCAAGGAAGTTTGTTCTTGCCATGCATCAGTGACAGTGAAGGTGACTGAGGGAAGCGCCATGAGTGTTTTGTTAGTCTGTTTGTCTCTGTGTTGGGCTTCACCAGATAAAAGGTTACAGTGAGGGTAACTGAGGGAAGCGCCTCACAGTAAGTGTTGGAATGTCATTGTGATGTTATTGTGGAACTCATCTGATATTCGAGGTAGTATAGTATTTTTGTTATTTTGATTATGTCACTGTTTTTGAAATGTCACCTCTGCACCGTGGATGGCTGGGCAATAAAGAAACACCAACACCTTTTATTCCGACAACGCCATAATTTGTGGGGGTTTGGAGGGGAGTGATATGATGAATATGATGAGTTGAAAATGGGGGACCCTGATGTAAACAAGACAAAAAAAATTCTCTGGTCTGCATCCCTTTAACAATTGTGTGTATTGAGCTGTACTGTACTGTACCCATTCTGCAATCTGTTAATAAAGTTTTCAATCAATCAATCAATCAAGTGAAAAAGGACCCCGTCACACACCTTCTCTCTATTCCTGGATGGCTGGGTGCTATACTGGAAAACCCCTCCCACCCGTCTATGAGGAGCTAGCCAGGATGAGGAGCACGTTCAGCCACAAACTTATCCCCCCACGACACATCACAAACCGCCTCGGCGTGCCGGTGCCATCAGGCTCCACAACCGTGGGCACGGACTGATGCCAATTGCTGGAGAGCTAACGGCTGGTGAACTTGAGAACTGTTAGGAGTAGGACTATCGGACTCTTAATAATAACACTATTAGGACTACTGTTATGACCCTTATAAGCACTGCATGGACTCTGGCACAGTGTGTTACTACTGTTTGGACCATGTATACCATCATCGCTATTACCACTGTCTGATTAATCCTGCATAATCATCACTACTGTTCACTACTACTACTGTTATCAGTATTAGCATTACTACTTGCACTTTGTTCTATGCTATATAATTATTACTACCTATCCTACCTGTACCCTTCCCCCTCAATGCTGCTATGACACTTGAATTTCCCCAAGCGGATTAATAAAGCCACTTGACTTGACACTTGATTTGAAGAATCGAATGCCTTTGCACGCCTTACTACAGCTTCCTCCATGGTGGCCTAATATCCATGATATACTCTGTCTCTCCTAATGGTGGTGTTCTGCCGAATTCTGCTGCTTCCTCCAAAAATGCTGCATTGTATATCCGGAGGCCCATTTCTCTCTTCCTTCCTGTATCTGAGTAAGTATTTTTTTTTACATAATCGTTAGCCTCATAGCATAATAATGAATATTTTGGCATTATTTTCTATGCCATCGAGAATACTTGTTACATTTCAAAATCACTATCTGCCTAAGTCATTTAGGTTAGATTGGAATATTGGAACCTATTCAATTCGATCGAATGACTGGATGGTTCTTAGGGTTCCTCAAATTTGTTCTGAGATATAGGGAAGTCAGCCTTTTCCTTTGATGCCTCTAACTCATGGGCTTCAACTCACAATGAAATTGGAGGTTCTCCCTTCCCTTGGAATGTTTAAACGTATGATTTCAGACCATTGTGTGACTACCTGTAACTGTTTTAGTTGATATTTTTAAATGATTTTGAAACGTTTTCAATTTTTTACTCTGGTGTTTAAATTTCTGTGAATATTGTTTTTATTATGTACTGTACAATCGTCGTTTCTGTAAATGAGGGAAACCTCAGATGCTTACGATTTTAAATAAAGGTTGAAATGAAATTACTTGGAGTTTGAGTCTGACTGGGAGGACCTGCCTCAGCGACTCCGCGTCCCCAAAGAGCCCACTCTCAGTTTTGTATACTCTACCAAGGGTCAAGGTTGTGTAACTCTTTGCCTCCACATATTTTGGAAATTTCTTTTCTGAAGTTTAAAAGAGCACTGAAATCTCATCTTCTAGCAGCTCACCAATATTTTCCATACGGGCTCCCTTTACAAACGGTGGTCTGATGGCTTGTTGTATTTTTGTTAATTTCTTCCTGTCATTATTTGGCATAAGTGCCTACTTCAGTGTCTATCTGTAGACCTGCTTGTATGTATTTTTATTTTATTTTATATTGATGTCATCTCAGTTTAATTCTGCTTCTTGGAGAATGCCACATACAAGCCCCTAGAGGGTTTTTAGGCAATTCTCCTTCACATCTCTTTGTGGATTATATTGTATTACATATGTAATTGTTTTTATATGTGTAAATAAACAAAGAAAGAAAGAAAGAAAGAAAGAGCCGCTCCACTGGGCCCCACTCGTTCCTGCCCAGTTACCAGTTACTCTCAGGAAGGTCAAGGACTTGCAGGCCGTGAAGCCGGTACCAGAGTGACCACGACTAGGACTTCTATTCATTATGCAATTGTCGTGTTGTTGTGTCTTTTTCTTTGCAAACTTGTTCACACATCCGGTCGAACTTACTATTACAGTATAAATAAAAATGTATTACGTGTTTGCTGAAAATGTAGTTTTCTTTCTGTTTTTCTGAAAACCTCAACACACTGTGCCAAAAGCGTTTTTTTACGTGTTTGGCCGCCGACCGCTGAGTGCCATAAACGTAAAAAGTCGTGTTTGGATCGTTTGATCGTTTTACTTTGATCCCTGCTCTACACAGTTCTGCATCATTTAGGCACGTCCCGACACATTGGAACTGCATTCTGATCAACTATCACCGGTGGCAGTATCGTCTCGTGTCTAAACTGCATGGGGCTCTGTAGCAACACAATCATCAAATTTGCTGACGACACAGTGGTGGTGGGCCTGATCTCTGCAAACGACGAGAGGGCCTACCTGGAAGAGGTCAAGGTCCTGGCGGGATGGTGCCAGGAAAACAGCCTCTCCCTGAACGTCAGCAAAACAAAGGAGATGATTGTGGACTTCAGGAGGTCGGGGGTCAAGGACTACAGCCCCCTCAGCATCGACGGGGCACCGGTTGAGAGAGTGAACAGCTTTAAGTACCTCGGAGCCTACATATCCGAGGACTTGACATGGACCACACACATTGACAGTGTTGTGAAGAAGGCACGACAACGTCTCTACTTCCTCAGGCGCCTAAGGAAGTTCCAAGTCAGTCAGAAGATCCTTAAGAACTTCTACTCATGTACAATAGAGAGCATCCTGACTGGCAACATCACCTCCTGGTTTGGGAATAGCACTGCACAAGACCGAAGCAGACTACAAAGAGTGACACGTTCAGCCGAACGCACAATTGGAGGGGGGCTCCCCACCCTCCAGAACATTTACAACAAGCGGTGCAGGGGCAAGGCTAAGAGAATCATTAAGGACTCCAGTCACCCGAACAACTGCCTCTTTGAACTGCTGCGGTCAGGCAAGCGATACCGGAGTCTCAAGGCGAGCACAGAAAGACTCAGAAGAAGCTTCTATCCCCAGGCCATCAGGCTGCTCAATGAACAATGAACACTACACAACAACCATCAAACGCACATAGCACACACATCCACACGCACACACTCACTTTAAACAAACACACTGTAGCACCCACTCCCCACACTTTATAGCACACACTCACTTTAAACAAACACACTGTAGCACCCACTCCCCACACTTTATATTTATTGATAAAGGATTGCACTACAACTCGTACACCTTACTGTAAATTGTACCTAAATTGTACCTCATCCCATTTCTGCTTTGCACTATATAGTATTGTATATTAGTACACTGCATAGTATTGTATATTATATGGTAACTCAGTTACGTCTATTCTGCATCGAACATTGTACATATGTCTATACTGAACACTGTGACCTCATTTTCTACTTCTAATTTACATGCTATACTATGTTATTTGATACTTATCTTGTCTAGCACAGTCTCTGGAGCGTAACAGTAAGAAGCTTTTTGTATAAAAGTATTCTGTACTTCTGTATGACAACTATTAAAGAAACTTGAAACTTGAAACTTGATAGTCAGCTTCACTTTCAGTTTCTCCTCGGGAGTGGCCCCTCCTTCTTCTGGGACGGAAATTCACAGTTCTCGCCTCGGGATTCCGTTGCCTAAGCGTATTTGACCATTGAAACGTGTATAGACATATACTGGTAATCGCGATGGCGATGCGATCACTTGGAATTATTCTTTTGGAATACCTTCTGGCTAAGGTAAGGTACATTCTATGTCTATTTTACCTAATCTGAAACGTGTTTTTCTAACGATCACAGTTCTGTGTTTCAACGGATGAAAAACATAGTTTTGAGGTAAAACGACTCCCCCCCCTTGATGATTTTGTGATGATACATATATACAAGTCATATACCTTTGATATGGGAGTATTCAGGGTTTCAGCCAGAACGGTTTGGGCTTATTGCACATAACATGCTTTATCTCGCAATCTATGAAAAAATACTGTATTATCCTGGAAATGCGCAATGTTTAGCGTGTAATAAACTACAGCGTGTGGAAACAAACTATTATTCCCATGCTGGACTACAAGTAATGTTTGTCAAAATGAGCCACACCGTGTCTCTACAGCTATAATACAGACACAAACAGCTTCGCAAACATAGTGCAACAACCATGGAAACGACTAGAAGCCTGGCATTCTAAAGGTAAATTAACCAAACAGCGTAGCACTCAAAGTGTTACAATATGACTTAAGCAAGTATGCTATGAGGCTAATTATCCTCGACCTCTTGTTCTGACGCTTTGAGCTGCCCTCCCTTTCCTTGGCTGAACATTCCTTAAAATGGCTCCCTATGAACAAACCTAAGTGGATCCTTATAAAACGCTGCCCTGACTCACTCCTTGTCCTTTCGTTGTTCCGTCCTCCTGACTACCGACTTCTTAGCTTCTTCCTGCAAAACATTACTTCCTCCTCTCTCATCCACTATAAATGTACATGGCCTTTAACATGCCTATAAATACTATGGAACTACACACTACGAATGTACACAGCTCCCAGGCGGCATTGCCAACCTGAGCGGTTCCGTGCCCCATCAGGCACGTAATGTAAATACCAAGTGTTTCAGATGGTTACGCTATCTGCAATTTGAGTACGAATAAACGTTTGAAATATATAGGATGTGTGTGGTGCACGGGGTCAAAATGATAAAGTAAGTGAAAAGTGTTCTTTCACATGATTGTACTGACCTTTACCATAGATAATGCGATAACAATTTAAGTTGTTAATCACTTTTAATTTAGCTACAAACCCATGACAAATGTTAGACAGCATGCACAGATTTCAGAGTGGCCTCTGTGCCCTCACTTCGTTTTCATTTCAAAATAACAATGAAGATTCTTAACTTAAAGGTGCTATAAATAAAATAAATTAATACATGAAAATAATACATCCACAGAGCTTTTAGATTAGATTTGATTAGATTAAAATGTATTGTCATTATCAGGGGCGGACCTAGCACATTTGGCGCCCTAGGCGAGATTCACCACCACTTTTTTTTTTTTTCATGGCTTTTGCCTCTTCATAGTTCTCTAACGTTAGTCTTTCTTTCCTCAACGCTCAATTCTATAAACACTTGACCAATACCCATCAATGCACAGCGCTCTAGCATGTTCTGACTGTGAACACCTAAAGCTGAGGCTCAGACTGACCGACCGTTTTAGATTTTTGGCTAATTTTCCCTTATGTTAGAATTTCTTTTATGTACAAATAATGGTTGCAGATATAGAGGGGGGCGCCAAAACTGCACAGAGAAAAAAAAAATTATTTAAAAAAAAAAATAAAAAAAAAATGTGCGCCCCCCTCTGGGTGGCGCTCTAGGCGACCGCCTATATCGCCTGTAGGAAGGTCCGCCCCTGGTCATTATACAGCACAAGTATAGTACAGTGTAAAGACGTTTGGCCATCCAACCACCAGTTAGGACAGCCAAAACCCGACCAATCTTTCGCCGTCAATTAAAGACACACTTCTTAGATCAATATCTGAAAAAATATATAATTATTATAATAAAATAAAATACTAACCTTCTTACTGTCCTCTACTATCATGCACTCTTCCTACTATACTAATTAGTCTTTACTACTATGCACTCAACACTGCAGCACTCAAGTTTCAACACTTTGATTGTTACTCAGCTGACAGAGTTGTGCCCTTCCTGATAACTTGTCATACAGAACTTGTAAGTCGCTTTGGATAAAAGCATCAGCTAAATGACTAAATGTAAATCTAAATGTAAAACCAGAGTGCAAATGTAACAGTAAAGTGCAATAGTAATATACTGTGTACTGGGTATAAAATATATAAATTAGTACTACTGAGTATAGTGCTAATCAGATGTACAGGGTTGTAGTATTAATATGTACAGTGATACATTATGTAGATATAGTATCTACAACTATGTAAACGGATTATATGCAGGAACTGTATTTATAGACAGATGTGGATAGATATATATACGGTAAGAATAAATATATATATATATAGCATTATTGTACATGTTCATATAGAGCTATAATATACACATATATTAGGCCATCTCGTCTGATCAAATGTCCCCGAAAGCACAGTACAGTCAGTACGGTGCAGAATAGCACAATTGCCATGCCATCTCTCAAAACATACAAGTAATCATAACCAGCCAATGGCATGGTGAAAAATATACACCATCAATGCGTTTACCTGCTATTAACCTCAGGGCCATCACGGTCAAGCCAAAGCAGACCTCCTCTAAAGAAGTCCAACAAATAAAATTAGCTTTCCTAAATGTCAGATCACTGAATAATAAAACTTTCTTAGTAAATGATCTGATTAAAGAAAATAACTTAGATTGCATCTGCCTAGTAGAGACATGGCTAAATAATGACACAGCTACATCAATAATGATAGAAGCTTGTCCACCAGACTATAACTTTTTTCAAATACCCAGAAAAAATAAAAGGGGCGGAGGAGTTGCAGCAATCTTCTCCTCAAAACTCTTGTTTAGAATCACAGAACTAGGCGAGTTCATGTCAATGGAATATCTTGCCATTGAACTAAAAACAGAATCAACTATTATTGTCACAATATACCGCCCGCCTAGACACTCACCAATATTTATACAGGAGCTCTCTGAACTGATCTCACTATGTGTTACCGGATATGATAAGGTGATCCTAAATGGAGACCTGAACATCCATTTTAATAAGAAAACAGACTCCAAAACTATGGAACAAAAAAATCTACTGGATAGCTTTGACCTAATACAGCATATAACAAATGCAACTCACCGGCTTGGGAATACACTAGACTTAGTTATAACAACAACTGGGCTAAGCATAACAAATATCTCAATAACTGAATTACCTCTCTCCGACCATCACTGTATATTTTTTGATACTCAAATAACCCTTACTAAAACAAAAAAATAAATCATAGTTAAAAAGAGGCTCCTAAACGACAAAGCTGAATCAAAGTTCATTGATCTTATCAGACTACATGAACCACACAATCATGACAGCTCTCTAAATGAAATGGTAGAAAATCTCAATGATGCAATGTCATCTATATTAAATTCTGTCGCCCCATTAAAAGCGAAAAAGAAGAAAACTAGAGCCTCGCCCTGGTTAAACTATAATACGGTCAACGAAGAAAAAAGGAAATGTCGTGCAGCGGAGCGAAAATGGAGAAAAACAAAAACCACCATATGCTGTGATATATACAAAGATGCTTTAACTGCTTATAATAAAACCATCCGCTTAGCAAGGAAAGATTACTTCTCTAAAATCATTACAGAAAATGCTGGAAACTCCAGAATCCTCTTTTCCACTATTAATGTACTACTCAACACTGCCCCTACACCTCCTCAGTCATCAACGGTTAAGTGTGAAGAACTTGCACTATTCTTTAACAACAAAATAACCTTGATCAGGGCCAGCATTACTCATGATGGAAATAAAGTTGATTGCGGCAAACCGTGCAATGTAACCATGAGAAGTTTCACATGCATCACATTAGATGTACTCTGCAAAACTGTCTCAGAATGTAACTCCTCCACCTCAGACATTGACCCTATACCTACAGCTTTCTTCAAACGGGTATTTAATAGTGTTTCAAGCCCTGTGCTAGATATCATAAACACTTCCCTTAGGACTGGTATTTTCCCGGATGCCTTTAAAACAGCAGTTGTAAAGCCATTACTAAAAAAACCTAACTTGGATAGTAATGAAATGGCAAATTATCGTCCAATATCCAACCTACCATTCATTAGTAAAGTACTTGAAAAGATAGTTTCAGTTCAAATAAATTCCTTTCTTGAAGAAAACAACATCTTAGAAGAATTTCAGTCAGGATTCAGAAAATATCATAGCACTGAAACTGCCCTCACCAAAATAATCAGTGACCTCAGACTAAACTCTGACGAGAATAAGATCTCCATCCTTATCCTGTTCGATCTCAGTGCAGCATTTGATACAATCGATCATGATATTCTAATCGATCGTCTTGAAAACCATGTGCTAGGCTGGTTTAAAACATACATCAGAGGGAGGAAATTCTATGTTAAACTAGGAGATCACATGTCTGATATATACGACAACAACTATGGAGTTGCACAAGGGAGTTGCTTAGGTCCTTTACTCTTCTCCCTTTACATGTTACCGCTGGGTGATATCATCAGAGAACATAATGTAGATTTCCATAGCTATGCGGATGATACACAACTGTACATATCTGCTGAACCAAATGATACAGCGATTAGCTCCATTACAGACTGCTTACTGGCAATAAATAAATGGATGAGTAAGAACTTCCTGAAACTAAACGAGAACAAAACTGAAATTCTAATTATCGGCTCCAAAACTAAAAAAGAAACATTAATAAAGAACCTGGGGGGACTAACCCCTTGGATCAAATCTGAGGTCACTAGTCTTGGGGTTATCATAGATTCAGAACTGAACTTCAATTCTCATATTAGCAAAGTGACGAAAACATCGTTCTTCCATCTCAGAAATATAGCAAAAGTACGACCATTTATTAATCAGAACGATGCTGAGAAGCTAATTTATGCATTCATATCTAGCCGGTTAGACTACTGTAATGCACTTTTCACAGGTCTCCCTAAGAAAACCACAGAGAGGCTTCAGCTAATCCAAAACTCTGCAGCCCGACTGCTAACTAGAACCAAAAGGAGAGAGCACATTAGTCCAGTCTTAGCCGCTTTACACTGGCTTCCTGTAACATTTAGAATTGACTTTAAGGTCCTTCTCCTTACATACAAAGCTCTAAATGGACAGGGACCTAGCTACATCGCCAACACTCTAATAAATTACACACCAGCAAGAACACTGCGATCATCAGCTGCTGGACTACTAGAGGCTCCCAGAAGCAGTCAAAAGAGGATCGGTAATGCAGCCTTTATCAACTATGCCCCAAAACTATGGAACAAACTACCCCAAAACATCAGGGAAGCCAACTCGCTAGACATCTTTAAAAGACAGCTTAAAACCTATCTCTTTGCTCAGACATTTCACTGATAGATATCTGCTACCACCTAGTGGCAAGAGGAAACATCAGGGATATCCTGACACAACTTGTATTTATTCTTACCCTGCCTACTCTTTTACACTGCCTATCAAATTCATGTGTCGGTTATTGCACTTTTTACTTCTTACTGATGACTATTTTTAAACTGAATCATTTTAAACTATTCTTATTATTTGCCTATTATGATGCTAGATCCTAATGTGAAACACTGTGATTTGCTATGCTCGCTCATGCCTGTATTTTTTATGTCCGTCGGTTATTGCACTTTTTACTTCTTACTGATGACTATTTTTAAACTGAATCATTTTAAACTATTTTTATTATTTGAATTACAGGAGTATTACTGAATAAAGAGCCTATTAGGATGCTAGATCCTAATGTGAAACACTATGCTATGCTCGCTCATGCCTGTATTTTTTATGTCCGTTCTATTTTATAATTTTTTTTTTTTTACTATTTTTAAACTGAATCATTTTAAACTATTTTTACTATTTGTGTTACTGAAAACTGTAAGCGGAGAGCCTATTGGGATGCTAGATCCTAATGTGAAACACTGTGATTCTACCTGTCTATCTTTTTATGCTCGCTTATGCCTGTATTTTTTACTGTTGTGAAGCACTTTGAACTGCAACCTCTGTATGAAAAGTGCTATACAAATAAAGTTATTATTATTTATTATTATTATATGCAGGTGTATAAGTAGGTATATAGAAGGATTGTATGCTTGTATTAGAAAGGTGCAGAATAGAAAGATTGCTTTCCCCCCCAAAAAGATGATTAATTAATGAATCTATCATTAAAAAAAGGTTTGCAGGTCCAAAATGATTGTTGTTGTTTACATTTTGCAGGCAAGTATCCCCTCCCTAATTCACATTTCCCCCATGTGGAAGGCAACTGATTGGATAAATAACATGCTGGTGCTCTAGTGCGACATCTAGTGGCTGAATGTTATCTATAGCACCTTTAAGTCGTTTTCATTAGGTAATGAGTTTTCCCAGGGACTCCATCTTATTATGAGGGTATATGTACATATATATATCCTTATTAATATCTATTATTAGATTACCGTCACCTATATATTGTGTTGGTGTGGTGAAAAAAACAGCAAGCTTTGTCTCTGGAAAAATCTTTTCAGTTCAACTATTACTTTGGTTACTAAAAGTAGAAGGTCCTTGATAAAGATGCTTGAAACAATCAGAATCCGATGCAAAAGGTTTATTTGCGCTTCACAAAGTTCCACAGTAGAACTGAGTCGGCAAACCGGTTTGAGACGACTTCTCCTTCCCACATGTCCCAGGTTATTATTTTTTTTCAAATATTTTTATTTCTTTTATATTTTATACATAAAACAGGGCAAACACAACACGGCAACAATAATAATAATAAGACACCACAATACCACAACAACAATAATAACAATAATAATGACATTAGCAATAATACAAATGATAAATACAGAACATAGAAACATAAAAATACCCCCACCCCAGGACCAACACCCCAATCCCGCTCCGCTGCTATATGGTGGTCTTAACCTTCTTGACCGCTGCGACCCACAGCTCAATGCTGGCTTGTCTCACTCCAATTACACATGCACTAGATATTTCCATATAAATGACATCCAGCAGTGTCAGAGACCAATTAATCATTGAGAGTTTCTCAGGTTCCTTCCACCTCATGGCTATCAGCTTCTTGGCTGCAGTAACGCCCGCCAGAATGATCATTTTTTGTTGTATGGATGCTGGTAGTAGTGATATATTATTTAGAAGTAGTGTTAGTCCTGTAAGTGGAATTGTTAGGTTACATACTGTATGTTTGAAAGTTTAGTTTATGGATTTCCAAAAATTAGCTACTGGTGGGCAAACCCAAAACATGTGCATATAAGTGCCAGTGGCCCTCAGAGAGCACAAAGTGCACAGAGAGTCGGTCACCAGTCCCATAGCAAACAGCTTCCTAGGTGTGAGATACGTCCTATGAATATAATTAAAATGTATTTGCTGATGATTAGGGTTGTGGGAGACTAATGTAACATTTGTCAAAATATCATCCCAGTCAAAATTAGAGTCTAATTCTGGGATGTCCCCTCGCCAGACTGTATCCAATGATACGTTGGATTTGATGTGTATAAAAATCTGAGACAAACCCTCTTGAGGTTGTCCTGTCTCTGATAAGCTTGACAAAAGGGTGTCAGAGAGAGAATAGGGAGGCATAATGTGTCAGACCTTATAAGGGCATATAGCCACGCCCCCTTGATTTATTGGAGCCACGCCCCTTTTTTGATGATTTGTGACCCTAAGTCCCGCCCCTTCTCTGATTGGTCGAGGATTCAAGGAGGCGGGACATCCGGTTTTGAGAGGAGGGACATCCGGTTTAGGAGGGGGAGGGACATCTGGTTACGGAAGGGGAGGAGTTTTCAGATTTTTTTCAAAATAAAAGTTTTAATTTTTTTTTCAAAATAAAAGTTCTTCAAAATAAAAGATTCAAAAATAAGTTTTTTTTTTATTGTCAGAAAAAAAAGATTCAAACGTTTTTTTTCAGATTGTATTTGTGTATCCAAGTTTTTCAAAATAAGTTTTTTTATTGTCAGAAATAAAAGATTCAAAAAGTTTTTTTTTATTTTCAGATTGTATTTGTGTATTCCAAGTTTTTCAGAATAAGTTTTTTTTTATTGTCAGAAATAAAAGATTCAAACGTTTTATTTTTATTTTACAGATTGTATTTGTGTATTCCTAGGTTTTCAGAATAAACATTTAAAGTATGTGTGGTTTAAGAATAAATGTGTGTGGGTGTGTGTGTGTGTGTGTGTGGTTTAAGTTACAGAATTAAGAATAAAATACATTTTGTGTATTCCAAATGCCAAATGTAAAATACAATGTATTATTCTTCAGAAAGTGTTTTCTTCCAAGTGGTGAGTGTGTGTTTCTTAAGAATGTGTGTTTTCTTGCAAGTGGGAATTAAGAAAAATATCTCTCTGTCAGTTTGCTGTGTGTGTGTAGAAAGCGTCTCCCCTATGTTTCTGTCTCCACTCTGTAGACTGAATATTTCTCCCTCTGGCAAACTGCAGCTTCTCTGAAGTGACAGCCCCCATAGCTGTCATAGAAGGCGGGAGAATGACGATGGCCAATAGGAAAGTCTAAAACTACTGTATACAGCTTCTGTCAAAGCAGATTTATGACCCTCCGACTTCTCCTTTCTGCAGAAAAAACTGCCCCCAAGGTGTGGGTGTGCGTGTATGTGTCTGTGTGTGTATGTGGTCTAAGTTACAGAATTAAGAATAAAATACATTTTGCGTATTCCAAATGCCAAATGTAAAATACAATGTCACAATCTTTAGATAATTGTGTTCAGAAAATTACAAATGTAATGTGTCTATATTTTATAGTTTCATATGGAAGAGTGTGTTTAAGCAAAAGTCTAAATAAAAGAAAATACAAATGCAAGTGAATAATAGGTTGATGTTGTTTGAAAAAAAGAGTGATAACTTGTAACCACAATAAGTATGTATGTGTTAGGGTTTGAAACCGACCTCAACAGCACGGCACAGACAGGTAGTTCAGAGTTAGCCAAATACTAGGGCAGGGGTGGCCAACCAGTCAGAGACTAAGAGCCACAAAAATTACTGTGGTACCACAAAGAGCCACACCATATACCAGCGTTTCTCAACCTTTTTTTTCAGTCACGGCACCCTTCATGTGTTTATAGGTCTCACCCTCTGGCCTCTGAAGTTGCTAATGTCTTTCTTATTTGGGCCTCACAGGGTTAAAAGTACCCTGTGAGACCCACGGTTGCAAAATTACAAAATCACTTTTAGCCATTTAAAAAAATAATGTTTATTTAATGTTAAAGGGGAACTGTTTTACTATTTCTTTCACTATTTGGGCACTTTTACACAATTCCTGTGAGTCTATGGAACACCTAGGTTTTTTTCAAAAAAAATGCATTGTTTTATATTTCTAATCAAGTACTAAAAACCGCATTTTTCTAACTCAAGATCTTAAGCCGTTTTGAGGCTGGGCTCCAACCACTGTGTGGCCTGGTGCCAACTGCCACATCAACTGCCACATTATTATGCAGCTGAGAAATCTCTGACATCACAGATATGCACATTTTCAGATGACTCAGTTCAGTGAGGGTGAATATTGTGAGAGGAGAATTGGAAGAATGCGCCAATATGAGAATTAGAGACATAGATCCTATTAATATAAGTCCACATAGCTAAGAAACAATGGTAAACACTGAAAAAGGCCATTTATAAGATAGTTCCCCTTTAAGCACATGTATAGTCAATTGGTCCTGTTCAGCCTCACAATGCTATTTGATAGTAAATGTGTTTATATGTCTCACCCTCTGGCCTCTGAAGTTGCTAATGTCTTTTTTATTTGGGCCTCACAGGGTTAAAAGTACCCTGTGAGACCCACGGTTGCAAAATTACAAAATCACTTTTAGCCATTTAAAAAAATTGTTTATTTAATGTTAAAGTGGAACTGTTTTACTATTTCTTTCACTATTTGGGCACTTTTACACAATTCCTGTGAGTCTATGGAACACCTAGGTTTTTTTCAAAAAAAATGCATTGTTTTGTATTTCTAATCAAGTACTAAAAACCGCATTTTTCTAACTCAAGATCTTAAGCCGTTTTGAGGCTGGGCTCCAACCACTGTGTGGCCTGGTGCCAACTGCCACATCAACTGCCACATTATTATGCAGCTGAGAAATCTCTGACATCACAGATATGCACACTTTCAGATGACTCAGTTCAGTGAGGGTGAATATTGTGAGAGGAGAATTGGAAGAATGCGCCAATATGAGAATTAGAGACATAGATCCTATTAATATAAGTCCACATAGCTAAGAAACAATGGTAAACACTTAAAAAGGCCATTTATAAGATAGTTCCCCTTTAAGCACATGTATAGTCAATTGGTCCTGTTGTTCAGCCTCACAATGCTATTTGATAGTAAATGTGTTTATATGTCCCACCCTCTGGCCTCTGAAGTTGCTAATGTCTTTTTAATTTGGGCCTCACAGGGTTAACCTCTTAAGCCCGAGATATACAGTAAAAGTGTATATTTTCAGCATTACGTTTGTTTACCAATTATTTTAACTGTTATTAGTGAAATATAAGATTATAGAAATCTCAGGGCATTGAGTCGGAAACCGGCGCATATTGACAGGAGGAAGTGGCACATCCAAAAGTGAGTGTAGTCTTTTGAAGGAAGAGACTCAGGGCTTTCAAATTTAGAAAAACTATCCTACCCAGCTCACACCAGCCCCTGTCAATCATCTGACTTCTGAATTTACTTTTTAATTTCTCTTATTTTTTGGGATTATCTCCCACAAACCTGAACGTTATTGCCATAAAACGGAACGCAGTTAGTTTCTCTACCTTTCTGTGAACGTCTTGCAAAAAACGGTGTTGCAATATGATGAAAATGGTGGAGAAATTTACATTATAAAAAAGATGGCAGAATTCAGTACTGTATCTACAAAACCTTCTGTTTAATCATCTTCCCTTTATTCATTTGCTTAGATTTTTCAGGTCTGGTCAATTTTAGCATGGTGTTATTCACAGTCAAAGATAATCTTTTTTTTTAAATAGAATTGATATTCTCCTTTGGTTCATTACAATTTACTCAAGCCTAGTAACAGACACACTATTTCTGACACCAGATTCAGATACCAAGCAATGCAAATGGACCATTTAAAAAAAAATTGTAAATGTTTATTCTACGTCCTTATGGAATGAGTGACATAAAAAAAAAAAAGTAAAAAAGAAAAAATGTAAAAAAGTAAAAAAAAAAAAAAGAAAAATGGATGGATGGAAGAGCCGCACATTGATGGGCAAAGAGCCGCATGCGGCTCGCGAGCCGCGGGTTGGCCACCCCTGCACTAGGGCGTATTTATTTACAGAGTCAAAAAGAGTCAAGTAACAATTCTGAACAACAAAAAAGGAGACTGCCGTCGGCAGAGTTATCTGCGGCTCTGCAGATCCTCTCGGTGTTAGAGGTGGGGAATCGGCGTTGACGCCGTTGCGGCTCTGCAGATACTCCCAGCTTCAACTCAGAGTGGAAACGGAGAGAGAGAGAGAGATCAACAACAGTCCAACAGTACACAGAGGCAGTGTAGTTCAGTCCCCCCTTAGCTGAGTCCAGAACGAAACAAAATGGTACTTCTTCAGTGTTTATCCAAAACACACAATTTAGCTGAGTCCAGTGCAAACAAAAACGATACTCTTCAGTGTTATCCAAAACACACAATTTAGCTGAGTCCAGTGCAAACAAAAACGATACTCTTCAGTGTTTATCCAAAACACACAATTTAGCTGAGTCCAGTGCAAACAAAAACGATACTCTTCAGTGTTATCCAAACACACAAAAACAGATAATCCAAAAAGGGTTTGGTTCCAACTCACCAAAGCGCAAACGCGTAAAGCGAGCAACGAGGCGCAGCTCCAAACGGAGGATCAAGGTATTCACCAGCGGCAATCCAAAGATGTCCTGGAGGGAAAGTAGACGAGGCACAACAACGAGGGGAAAGCAGGCAGAAGCAGTAGTATTCAAAACGACCCGACATCGATTGAAAGGAGGTCCCAGTATATGAAGCCTCTGGAGCGCTGATTAGAACACACATCAGGTGCGTGATGGTAATTGGTACTTGACCTAGAAGTGTGCGTTCGGCAACGGACCAATCCTCACAGAATCCTCACAGTACCCCCCCCTCCACGGGAGCCACCCGGCGACCCACTCGGCCCCGGCCCGCCCGGATGGGACCGAAGGAAGCCGGTGATCAGGGGCACTGGAGAGGGGGACAAAGACAGAGGCCCGGAGAGGGGGACAGAGACAGGGACACAAGGGGAACCCCGGGGTGAAGGACTGGATGCCGCCTGAAGACACCGGGCATGACAGGAGGGGCTCCACCCCCTGATGGTGCCGGAGGACCAGGCGATGTGGGGCTCATGCAGCACGAGCCAGGGCCGACCCAGGACTACGGGGACAAGAGGGGATCTGGTAATAAAAAACTGGAGTCTCTCAACGTGGTTACCAGCAACGGTGAGGAGGACGGGACAGGTACGTTGAGTGATGTCAGCCAGGCGGCGATGATCCAGCGCGAAAACCTCCAAGGGCCTCTCGAGGTCCTCAAGTGGAATGTTGGCCCGGGTGGCAAACTCAACGTCCAGGAAACTCCCATCAGCACCAGAGTCAATGAGTGCACCCACCGTCGCCCGCTGGTCCGCCCAGGCTAGGGTGATGCTCGTCAGACGGTTAGGTGGTGCACGGGCGGGGGAACAGGAAAAACGGCTCACCAGGATCTCCCGGGGTCCCGGCGAGCCTGGTCTTCTTGGCCGGGTAGGGCAATTGGAGACACTGTGTCTGTAACTGAGGGGTACAATTCCCTGACTGTATTACTAGATATGATACTTACTACCACTACCTTTGTACTTAATATTCGGCCACCCAGTACACGGCATAAATATATTATCATGAACACTCTCACGTAGATGAAACGGATCCAACACAAATGTACGAATTAGAAACAAGTCTTTATTGCCTACACAGCGATGGTGTGTAGACTAAACACTTAATCACTTAATTACATTTATGAATTGAAATAGTATGCACTTTTATGGCAAGGAGTATTCGTCGGTATATCAATAGATAATGTCCAATCTCTGAAGGCGCAGGTGGTAAATATACGACCTGGAATAGTTAAGGAATAACAGCAATGATACTTTAATGATTATAGGCTGGATACACTAGAGGGGGTTAATCCGGTCGATTGTAAGCCGACAGGAGTAGGAGGGGGGGGGGGGGGGTAGAATCCAGCTGCCTCGTCCGGCCAAGGGTATCCCAGGAGAACCCACTGTAGTGCCGTTCAATGCGCCGGCGATCCTTGGACCACAGATGAAAGCAGGTGGACTCTTTGTGGGCCGGCTCTCTCCGGTCCACGGGGGAGAGATGTGGAGAGACCTCGTCTTGCAGAGCGTCTCCTCACCTTGCGACCTCTCCAGGGGGGGGGGTTCCAACACACGGTAGTGTCGGGGGTCTTTATCCATAGAATAATCAAAGTATCCAAAGCATAATCCGTGCCTGGGAAGGCGGGCTGTCGTCGGTAGAATAATCCGGTATACAGGTCCACTCGCTCGTCGGCTCTGGGGCTCCTCGGGTGCAGCTTCACATAGGGTCAACCACCCTGGGTAAGCAGCCAGTTCTCTGCCCGAAACGATGGGGTACTGACTACGGTAGTATTCTCACCGCACGAAGCACTATATATTAACAGACTATTATTAGCTTAATAGACTACGTCCAACTCGACGATATAGTGCCAAATATGACTATTCAAATATTAATATACACGATGTCTCAATACCGATGGTAGGCGAACTTGGCCTTACTCCCACACGTGGCATCGCGGGGAGGCTTTACGTCTGTGACTCTATTGGAGGGTAAGAAACTGGACTGAAAAGAAAGTCCTACTTTAGTAGCGCAGTATATATACGCACTATGAACAAATAGTCCCATTAGTGGTGCGGTAGCCAAATTCCTACGCGGAACTAGGACTTGTTCGTACATGTCGAGCGGTACGTTTGAACTGGGTCTGAGGGGTATGGCAGCCTGGCACCAAGGTCTCGACCAATAGTAGAATGGAGACTATTATGGGATGTTCAGTAGGCTAGAATGGATATTCAATGCATATTGTACAAGGAATATACAAGGGATATCAGGGAATATTAGAGAATATACAAATACAATTAAATATATATATATAAACAAATATATATATTCGGTTTAATCTGGCCCTTCACAACAGCCACCCCCTGAATAGGTCCCGGACCTAATCAGTTAAACGGAGACAGATTAATCGCGTTGTCTATTTACACATAAGGGTTTGCTGTAGGGGTCAGTCAACTTCACAAAGTCATAGGGTTGTAGGGTCATGGTCATCATCGATTGTGTCTGGGAGTCGAGGCAGTTCTATGAGCCTTGCCACGGGACGGGTGTAAGTGCGACCCTGGACGAGCACTTCAGCTGCTCGGACCTTGCCGTCGGCACCGGTGATCACTTTGCTTACGCGGCCGGCCGGCCACATAGCCCTGGGCAGTGATTGATCAATAATCATGACGACTGTTCCTTCTGTCAAATTGTCTCTCTCCTTTACCCACTTCTGGCGGGTCTGTAGAGACGGTAGGTAGTGCAGTAGGAAACTGTTCCAAAACTTGTCGGCTAATACTTGGCTGTACCTCCACATTCGTCGGCCGTTCGCTTCTTCAGGCCGGTACATTGTCTGGGGTAATGCAGGATCTAGCCGCCCCATCAGGAGTGTGTTGGGGGTAACTGGGTCGATATCCGCCACATCGCTGGAGACGTAGCCGAGGGGCTTAGAGTTCAATACTATCGGGTATTTAATGTCATCCGGTAGATTGGGGGCTCTGCGTAGGCGACCACCCACTCTGATGAGGGTATGAGCGTCGCTCTCGGGGGCCAGGTGAATTAATCTGCTGTCGGATGGGACGGGCTTTCCTCCCTGTAGACAGGCCAATTCATCGGGGAACGAGTCTCTCTGGGCTCGCTGCAGTAGAAGCAATTCTGCTTCCTCGTAGTTAGCTGCTGACATATCAGCGGGGGACTTGCACTCCGGGTGGTACCGCAGGAATGTTCTTTGTTGTGCACTCTCTATGGACGTGCAATCGTTTATGTTAGGGTCGGTGGAGGCTACGGTGCTCAATCCACAGAACACAGACTTCTTAATTTCCACCTCCTCTGGACTTGCTGCCCTCGGGATAGGCATGGGCCACTGTCCTTCCGGGAGTCTTAGGAATGCGGGGCCGTCACTGTAGACATTGCGACGGGTGAGGTCATCCAGGGGCATCCCCCGGGTGATGACGTCAGCTGGGTTCTGTTTTGTATCAACGTAGCGCCACTCTGTTTCTCCGGTTAACTCTTCGGTTAAGTCTTGAATCTCGGTGACTCTGACTCCCACGAAGACTTTGTACTTGCATGAGTCCGATTTGATCCAGGCGAGTACCGTCGTGGAATCTGACCACAGGATTGTTCTAGACACCGGTATGGTGAGCTCACGTTGGATGAGCGTGGCTAGGTGCGCTCCGGCTAGGGCTGCGCAGAGCTCTAGACGTGGGATAGATTGTTGCTTGCGTGGGGCTATTCTCGAGCGGGCGAGGACAAATGCTGTGTAGATCTCTCCCCCTTGGTCTTGGGCCCGCAAGTAGGCTACTGATCCGTATGCGACCTCTGAGGCGTCACTGAAGACGTGTAAGTCCATTTTACATGTCTCTGGCCTCACCGTGGGTGGGAAGTAGCTTCGGCGCATATTAACGCCTGGGAGTGAGTGGAGCTCCATCTCCCACTCTCTCCAGGTGGATGCAAGGTGGGCGGGAATGGGGTCGTCCCAGCCCTGGTCCTTGTCCCACAATGCTCGTACAATCATTTTTGCCCTGGTGGTGTACGGTAGAATACATCCTAGCGGGTCATATTGTCGGGCGAGTGTTGTGTACACACTCCGTCTGGTGGTCGGCGCCGCCGCCGGCCTTCCCTGCTCCGTAGTCAGGGGCTTGTGTCTGTAGTGAAGCGAATCTGTTTTGAATCGCCACACCAATCCCAGGGTCATCTCCTGGGCTTCTCCCGGGATTGTAGCCATCCAGGTCTCGCTGCTGGCTGCCTTGTCCTCGGAGGAGAGGCTGCGCAGTACTTGCGGATCGCTGCTGGCCCACTGCCTGAGATCAAAGCCGCCTTTGATCAATGAGGCGCAGAGTTTAATCAGGAGAGCCTCGGCTTCTTCCTGGGTTGAAAGGCTTTGTAGACAGTTGTCTACGTAGAAGCTGTTCTTTACGCTGTGTCGGACCTCTTCGTCCGCTGCTGGGTCCTCTGCTACATGTTTCTGTAGTGCAAATGTCGCACAGCAGGGGCTGCACGTCGTTCCGAAGGGGAGGACTTCCCATTGGTAGATGGCTGGGTGCTCATCTCCTGGCTTCTCTCTCCATAGGAACCGTAACAGGGGCTTGTCCGCCTCTACTAATCTCACCTGCAGGAACATTCCTTTAATGTCCCCGCTGATGGCCACCTTTTCCTGGCGGAAGCGGAGTAGAACGCCGAGTAGGGAGGGGCCGAGTGTGGGACCGGGCAGTAACTCTTTATTCAGATTTTGGGATCCGATCTGGTAGCTGCAGTTAAATACTATGCGGTCTTTACCGTTGTGATGGACCTTGTGGTGGGGCACGTACCACGATTCAGTGGTCTGGTCAGCCTCTTTAATGTCCATCTTTGTGACGTGTCCCGCTGTGATGAGCTTCTCAATCTCAGCGCGGTATACACTCTCTTGGGCGGGGTTCTTGGCTAAGCGCCGCTCCGTGTTCAGCAGGTACGTTCTATGGCGTCTGTCTTGGCGTGGAAAGTAGGCATTCCTTCTCGCCGCAGGAGTGGCGTGGCGTATCTCAACACGCCGTTGACCGGGACTCTCTTGGTCCCTGTCTCGAGGAGGTGAATGGCGTAAATGTCATCTTTAGAGCGAATGTCTTTCTTTCCATTCTTAAAGGGCATTTGTTCCAAGCTCCATAGCCGCTCTACGTGTTGCAGGAGTGCGGTTTCTCCCTCTGTGACTCGGGAGTGGAGACATCTAGTGGCTGTACTTCGGTTGAGAGATTTGGCGAGCGGGCCTTGGAGAGTCCATCCCAAACGGGTCTCGACTGCTGCAGGACAGCCTCGGGGTCCGGTATGAACCCGGTCTATCGGGACAATGAGGTCTGCATGGTCGGAGCCTATCAACAGGGTCGGCATAGCATTGTCTATGAGCGGGATCGGTAACTTGCGCAGATGTGCATATTTCTCCATCAGCTTGGCGACGGGGTATGTGTACCGCGACAGTCCTATTTCTTGGCTGGTGAAAGCGTCTGCAATCTGGTACCGTCGCTCAGGCTGGCCGCTTGCTGCGATAGAGAATGAGACATTCTCGCCCTTTATCGTCTTCAAATCTCGTCTTATTGTCCGAATTGTCATTTGGGTTTCGCTTCCCCGCAGCCCTAGCTGGGCCGCAGCGGAGGCGAGCAGCAGGGTCTTCTCTGACCCGTCATCGAGGACGGCGTAAGTGTCCAGGACTTTATTCTGGTAGCTTAGTGTCACACGCACTACTTTTAGGAGTACTCGGGCTCCACTGCTGCTGGCGGGATCGATGTACATGACGCTCGCTTTGCGGCTGGATGGTGCAGGTGAAGGGCGCCGTCTGTTACTGTCGTGAAGTATGTCCAGATGGGCTCCATCGCACTTGGTGCACCTTTTCTTTAAGCGGCATTCGGCTGCCATGTGTGAGCGCGCACAGCGAAAACAGCGCTTGTTGGACTTTATCCATTGACCTGCTTCCTCCGCGTTCAGCTTGGGGAAGGAGTCACATTGCGCTAGCCAGTGTTCTTTCTCACAGTAGGGGCACACTATCTTCCACTTCTCCGTTCTGGAGGGGGTACTGTGGCTCTTGCTGCTCGGTACTGACTCCGATTGGTGCATCACAGTCACCGATCTTCTTCCATCATTTAGTCGTCTGGTTCCTTCTCTGGAGCCAGGGGTGCTCCGTCCGAATGTATCTAGCCGTAGGCTGCTGACTTCTCTCGCCAGGAAGTCTGCTAGATCGAGGAGGTTCGGTTCGGGGCCATTCGGGTCTCTGTGGTCCCTCTGCCGCCTAAAGCGCTCCTGACGAGCGGGCGGCAGCTTCTCCAGAATCCTTTCCACATTTGAGTTGGCGTAAAGTTCATGCCTCCCCTTCTCTCTTTGCGCTCCCAACATCCCTACCAGGGACTGCACTCTGATGGACAGGTCGTCCAGTGCTCGATTGTCTATTGCTGGGGGTAAGCGGTCGATGTGTCGGATCTCCTGGATCACGTAATCCCATATGCGCCCATACCTCTGGTCCAATGCTACCAGCGCTGCTGTGTATGGGGTGGTGGAAGTCGCGTAGGCGAGCGCTATATTATGTGCGCGGGGCACCTTTAAGTGCTGCAGTAGGATGGCGTATTTGTGTCGTTCATCCAATACATCCACCAACATGGTCTCCAGACACATGCGGAGTTCTGTATACTGGGCCCGGTTCTCTTGGGTGAAGTCGGGTACCATAGGCGTGCCAATGTATGACGCTGACTGTGGATACATCGGCGAGCGTTGGGGGAGAGGCCTCCTAGGCGAGTCTCCTCCCGCTCCTTGGTATGGGCTGGTACCGGCAGTGTACCATGGCCCGCTTGTCCAGGTGCTGTTCCTCGGTGCGGGTCGTGCGTCGTGCTCACCCGTGTATAGAGTCGGGGGTCTGTAGCACAGCTCCGCGGGAGTATAGCCTGGGCTGTACCGGACCTCCTGGTTCGGTAGAGTACTGTGCTGTCTTCGGGCGCGGTTCTCCTCCTCTTCCTCTTCGTCTTCAGTTAGGTCATCCAGTGCTTGTAGTCTCTGGTTTAGCCTCTCCACAGGATATGCTGCTCCTTCCCGGTTGCTAGGTCTCGCTTGGACCGGTGGGGGGAGGTGGTCTGTGGGGGGTATAGACCTCGTCTGTTGGTCAAGTTCAGGGTTGTTTACTCGGCTAGGGGATGCCGCCCTGGAGGTGTGTCTAGACGAGTTCCTGGAGCCTCTGGCGGAGGGAGAGGGTGTTGTCCGTCTGATCAGCTGTTCTATTAGTTGCGACTGCTGTCTGTCGCGCGCTGCGTCCCGTTGAGCACCGGCTCGTTCTCGGGCCACATTCTCTTCCATCTGAATGCGTCTTATTTCTAGACGTATCTGCTCTTCTTCGCTTCGCTGCTGGATCTGCAGTCGGTCGCGTTCAGCAGCGGCGTTCAGGCTGATGAGGAAGGCCTGCTGTAGGGTCCTCTCTGCCTCGCTGGGAGAAGGCGGTTGTATAGGGGAGCCTTCCCTCGGGGTACTCCTTGCGGAGCCTTGGAGTTCTATCTCCACGGTGCTCTCCCCGTCTTCTTCCGTGCCGAGTTCTCTCTCGGTAGCGTTGTATTCCTCCCGGGACTCATCGGGGACTACTTCTTCAGTACTGGCGGGGTGTGAAGTCATGTCTGGTTCCCACTGGTCCCCACCGTGAACTTGGTCAGTTACATTAGAGCCCGTAGGGGCCTCTATGGTCGGGGTAGTCTGGGCATTGGGGTTAGACATACTTTTACTTTCTAGTTTTACCGCGTTTACTGTTAGTAGAAGACTAGGTTGTTGACTGACAGCGTAAGCCTCTAAGTACTGAGGGAGCCGTCGTTCGCGCTGCGGGCGTTGGTTAGGAGGATCGTTTCGTGGAGTGTTCATCATAGGCCATTTCAATATTAATAACACTATATTAATATTACACTAATTACCATCCGGCTCGAAGGACCAATTGTAACTGAGGGGTACAATTCCCTGACTGTATTACTAGATATGATACTTACTACCACTACCTTTGTACTTAATATTCGGCCACCCAGTACACGGCATAAATATATTATCATGAACACTCTCACGTAGATGAAACGGATCCAACACAAATGTACGAATTAGAAACAAGTCTTTATTGCCTACACAGCGATGGTGTGTAGACTAAACACTTAATCACTTAATTACATTTATGAATTGAAATAGTATGCACTTTTATGGCAAGGAGTATTCGTCGGTATATCAATAGATAATGTCCAATCTCTGAAGGCGCAGGTGGTAAATATACGACCTGGAATAGTTAAGGAATAACAGCAATGATACTTTAATGATTATAGGCTGGATACACTAGAGGGGGTTAATCCGGTCGATTGTAAGCCGACAGGAGTAGGAGGGGGGGGGGGGGTAGAATCCAGCTGCCTCGTCCGGCCAAGGGTATCCCAGGAGAACCCACTGTAGTGCCGTTCAATGCGCCGGCGATCCTTGGACCACAGATGAAAGCAGGTGGACTCTTTGTGGGCCGGCTCTCTCCGGTCCACGGGGGAGAGATGTGGAGAGACCTCGTCTTGCAGAGCGTCTCCTCACCTTGCGACCTCTCCAGGGGGGGGGGTTCCAACACACGGTAGTGTCGGGGGTCTTTATCCATAGAATAATCAAAGTATCCAAAGCATAATCCGTGCCTGGGAAGGCGGGCTGTCGTCGGTAGAATAATCCGGTATACAGGTCCACTCGCTCGTCGGCTCTGGGGCTCCTCGGGTGCAGCTTCACATAGGGTCAACCACCCTGGGTAAGCAGCCAGTTCTCTGCCCGAAACGATGGGGTACTGACTACGGTAGTATTCTCACCGCACGAAGCACTATATATTAACAGACTATTATTAGCTTAATAGACTACGTCCAACTCGACGATATAGTGCCAAATATGACTATTCAAATATTAATATACACGATGTCTCAATACCGATGGTAGGCGAACTTGGCCTTACTCCCACACGTGGCATCGCGGGGAGGCTTTACGTCTGTGACTCTATTGGAGGGTAAGAAACTGGACTGAAAAGAAAGTCCTACTTTAGTAGCGCAGTATATATACGCACTATGAACAAATAGTCCCATTAGTGGTGCGGTAGCCAAATTCCTACGCGGAACTAGGACTTGTTCGTACATGTCGAGCGGTACGTTTGAACTGGGTCTGAGGGGTATGGCAGCCTGGCACCAAGGTCTCGACCAATAGTAGAATGGAGACTATTATGGGATGTTCAGTAGGCTAGAATGGATATTCAATGCATATTGTACAAGGAATATACAAGGGATATCAGGGAATATTAGAGAATATACAAATACAATTAAATATATATATATAAACAAATATATATATTCGGTTTAATCTGGCCCTTCACAACAGTGTCCATCCCGGCCGCAGTAGAGGCAAAGGCCGGACCTGAGCCTGGACTCCCGTTCGGCCGGGCTAAGGCGGGTGCGTCCCAGCTGCATGGGTTCCTCCTCGGTCACAGCTCGGGAGGGAAAAAACCCACCAGTCACGGAGGGGGCAGGACGGTCAGCAGAACGGTCACGAGGACGGGGGGTCTGGGGAACGTCTGGAGGTCCTAGCCGTGCTCGCTCACGCCTTCTCTCCCGGAGGCGTCCGTCGATGCGGATAGCGAGGCTGATCAGGCCCTCGAGAGAATCGGGCTCCTCTTGGGTCGCGAGCTGGTCCCTTACTGCGTCGTTGAGCCCCCTCAGGAAGGTGAGACGAAGCGCTTGATCGTTCCAACCGCTCTCCGTTGCGGCCAGTCTGAACTCCAGCGCGTAGTCCCTGACACTGCCACTGCCCTGCTGGAAGGTGCCCAACCGAGCTCCTGGGTCCTGGCCACGAGCTGGGTGGTGGAAAACCCTTCGGAGCTCTGCCACGAAGTCTGGGTAGGAGAAACAAAAATCGGCCCTCATAGCCCAGGAAGCAGTGACCCACTGTGCTGCTCGGCCCGTGAGCAGGTTAGTCATGTAGGCTACTCGGGCTCCCTCTGACGAAAAACGGCTGGGTTGATGAAGGAAGACCAACTCACACTGCATGATGAATGTGGCACAATCCTCGAAGTTACCCTCGAACAGACGTGGTTCGGAGAGACGGGGCTCCCGAGGTGCGAGGTCTGCCACGGGTGGTGATCTGGCTGAGACTCCTGGGACAGGTGGGGTTAAAAGCAGAGTGTTTAATGCTGTACTGAGAGCCTGTAGCTGGTGCAGAATAACAGCCTGCTGATACCCCTGGGTAGTCTGCTGGGTGGCCAGAGTGTCAAGGGCATCCAGAATAAGCTGGACCTCGGCCCGGAGGTCCTGTAAAGCAGCCGCAGCCGCTCCCAACTGTTGGGTGTGGTCGTTGACCAACTCGATCTGGACCGCCAACGCTGCCCTGACCCTGTCTGTGTCGGCTGAGGTCGTCATGGTCGGGTCGTAATGTTAGGGTTTGAAACCGACCTCAACAGCACGGCACAGACAGGTAGTTCAGAGTTAGCCAAACACTAGGGCGTATTTATTTACAGAGTCAAAAAGAGTCAAGTAACAATTCTGAACAACAAAAAAGGAGACTGCTGTCGGCAGAGTTATCTGCGGCTCTGCAGATACTCTCTGTGTTAGAGGTGGGGAATCGGCGTTGACGCCGTTGCGGCTCTGCAGATACTCCCAGCTTCAACTCGGAGTGGAAACGGAGAGAGAGAGAGAGATCAACAACAGTCCAACAGTACACAGAGGCAGTGTAGTTCAGTCCCCCCTTAGCTGAGTCCAGAACGAAACAAAATGGTACTTCTTCAGTGTTTATCCAAAACACACAATTTAGCTGAGTCCAGTGCAAACAAAAACGATACTCTTCAGTGTTATCCAAAACACACAATTTAGCTGAGTCCAGTGCAAACAAAAACGATACTCTTCAGTGTTTATCCAAAACACACAATTTAGCTGAGTCCAGTGCAAACAAAAACGATACTCTTCAGTGTTATCCAAACACACAAAAACAGATAATCCAAAAAGGGTTTGGTTCCAACTCACCAAAGCGCAAACGCGTAAAGCGGGCAACGAGGCGCAGCTCCAAACGGAGGATCAAGGTATTCACCAGCGGCAATCCAAAGATGTCCTGGAGGGAAAGTAGACGAGGCACAACAACGAGGGGAAAGCAGGCAGAAGCAGTAGTATTCAAAACGACCCGACATCGATTGAAAGGAGGTCCCAGTATATGAAGCCTCTGGAGCGCTGATTAGAACACACATCAGGTGCGTGATGGTAATTGGTACTTGACCTAGAAGTGTGCGTTTGGCAACGGACCAATCCTCACAGAATCCTCACAGTATGTATGTATGTATGTCTATATTTTAGTTTCTTGGATAAAGACATAATCTTTAGACATGTGTGTTTAAGCAAAAGAAAATTACAAATGTATCCCCTTAATGCTCTTTGGGTGCCAAAGTGCACCATTTCATTAGCCTGCAAGGGTCTAGGGTTTGAATATATCGTTAATACGGTCCTGTGAACTGTTTTTATTTAAAATAGATTCTTTAAAAAGGTTGCATTACAGTGTTTTGTATTATACACATTAATTATTACACTTAAAGATATGATTAAGTATAAAAATGTGTTAGCTTAAAGAGCTGTGCTGAAATGTCTGTGTGGATGTGTGTGTGTGAGGTGTGAACAGGGGGCCTGTTATAGGTGTCAAAACACTGCATGGGGGTGTGAAAGTTTAGGGAACGAACAACCTCTGTATATTTGCTGGTAATACTCTGCATTTTACTCTAAACAAAACTAATAAAGTCTGTATTTCAGCTAACTCTTTAAGTTTCAATAGTCTGGGTTTAATAAATAATTCGTTGGTATGTTCTCTTGAATCTACATTGTGAACTATTCTTACTGCTCTCTTCTGTAATATAAATAAGGGTTTTATGTTGCTTTCATACGTGTTAACCCCCACAGTAACTCAAATATGGTAGGATGAGTGAACAATATAATATTCGCATAGAATTATAATCAAGCACATTCTTTGCCTTGTTCAAAACAAAAACACTCTTGGCTACTGTAGTATATTTTTGATTGGTTATTAGACATTATAGCATAATCATACTGGTAAGTCTGAACCCAGACAATAATGTGGATTTAGCCATCTGCCCCAAACGGCTGGAACCAAACGCTTACTCACCAAAACAGGTTCCCCAGAGAGAGAGCCCCCACCTGAAGGCGAAAACCAGTTGATTAGGATGTGACTGAATGACCTTTTGTTACTACACACACACACACACTAGCAATCTGATCAAACACACCCCATGACCGATTGATGAATGACACACACACACACACACACACACACACACACACACACACACACACACACACACACACACACACACACACACACACACACACACACACACACACACACACACACACACACACACACACACACACACACAGAAACCCAGGGTGGGGCCCTGACCCACCCCTGATCACAAGAGCATTGTTGTTAAAAACCTGTTTATCAAAGAAACCTTTGTAATACGTGTGATTTGGAGCAGCTCATTTTTGATGAGAAGAGGGGTCAACAATTTAGATAAAAACCCTGTTTGACCATTGTAAGGGACTCAGTCTAGCCGAGGCTGGGTCACAGATGGACGTCTTGTTACTGTGCTGTGGAAACCATGCTTGTATGCTGCATTAAATCAACTTCTTCACCAACTGAGCCATTGTCTCTGAAAACCATCTCCAGTCTGAATTCCTCTTGAAACCAGCGCCTACCCTCATCAATGATACTTCACTACCTTATTTTTTATGTACATTATATGAGGCTTCCATGTCAATTTCTCATCCAACATAACACCCAAAATTTTTTAACTCAGATACTCTTTCAATATTAACTCCATCAATACATAATGCCACATTGTCCTTCTTTCGATTAGTAAATATCATAAATTTCGTTTTTACAAATTTAGGGATAGCTTATTGTTATTAAACCATATCGTAAGTTTACACATTTCATTTACAATGTCATCTGCTAATTTTTTAAGGTATTTTCCTGAACTGAAGAAATGTGTATCGTCAGCAAATAAAACAAATTACAATATGTTTGACACTTCACATATATCATTAATATATAAAATAAAAAGTATGGGCCCCAGGACCGAACCTCGAGGGTCACCACATTCAATATTCATACATTCAGATGTGTAACCAGAGAATTGTACATGTCTATTTTCAAGATAGCTACTTAACCAGTTCATCGCCACCCCGCTCACACCGTATGTTTGTAATTTAGAAATTAAAATGTGATGATCTAGTATCAAATGCTTTTTTTAAGTCAATAAACACCCCTATTGTGTAATTCCTCTCATCTACGGCTGTGGTTATTTCTTCATATATATTCATTAAGGCTAAGGCTGTGAGGTTTTGTCCTTTGCTCACTTACTCGCTCTGTTCCTTTAAGCCTACTCGCTCTGTTTCCATTTGGTTTCTGTTAATCATTCATTCCCCTATTCACACGCTTCTTCCCAGAGACGTCGTTGATTGGTTCTCCCCCGTCCACACGCTTATCAATCACATCCCTCAGCTGTCACTGCTTGTCAATTAAGCATTCCCGTATTATTTATACCCCGTTTCCCCATTCAAGTTTTGTTGGATCGTTTTGATATTTCAGTTGCATTCGCCGTTCCTGCTGCCTGCTGTTGTTTCCCTGTGCTTTGCCTCCAGGATATTCAAGAAGCATTCCTCTTGGACACCCTTTCTCCGAGGCGACGCGCTCGCTCCATTCTGTTCCAACGCTCTTTACGCACAACGCCTGGGTGAGTTTTTTATTTGATCCAATTCCGTTTTTCGTGTGTTTATATAACACTGAAGATTTCCAGCTTTTTATCAGACAGTCACTCACCCAGCGTTTAGCCTTTTTTGGATTGTTTCATTGGGATAATATTTTGGCCTAACATCTCCCACTGTGTGTTTACACACCGAAGATATTATCACATTGGATTTGTATTTTGGGACTTCGCTCACAGTGTTTATTTTGCACCGAAGATATCTATCACTTGGGATTGTGTTTGGAACGTTACTCACAGTGTGTATTTACACCGAAGATTCAGTCACTTGGATAACTCTGTTTTCGGGTACAAGTCATCTCTCCTGTTCACCTGCTCTGTTCCACCTGCACTCTGAGTTAACTCGCTCCCTCTCTCTCTCTCGGTCCCGCAACCACCTCGGAGATTCTGCCGAGAGAAGTCTGCAGAGCGGCTCTGACGTCAGCGTCTGCTTCCCCTGACTACCATCCCGGGAGAAGCTGCAGAGCAGCAACATTCATCCTTGCTTGTATTCCAGTCTTTGTTTGAACTCTTCCAAGTCTGTGCTGTTTATTTAGTCTTAATAAACAAGCCCTTGTTTTTGGCAACTCTGAATCCTACTCTCTTGTGTCGTTGCGTTTGGGGTCGGTGTCAAACCATAACATTACGATCCAACCAAAATGACGACCCCAGCCGACACAGAGAGGGTCAGAACCGCACTTGCTATTCAAGTCGAGTTGACCAAGGATCACAGCCACCAACTAGAGAGGGCTGCGGCTGCGGTGCAGGATCTCAGGGAACAGGTCCTGCCTATTCAAGGGTCACTGGCCGCTCTGGCGGGACAACAATCTGGTATTCTCGTTCAGCTTCACTGGCTGAGCGACACCGTTAATGCTTTACTTCCCTCACATCCTTCAGGAGCATTCCCCGCAGCCCCAGCAGATCCCGCACCTCGGGAACCCCGTCTCTCCGTCCCACGGCTGTTCGACGGCAATCCCGAGGAGTGTGCCACATTCATCATGCAATGTGAGTTGGTTTTCCGTCATCAACCAAGCCGTTTTACTGCTAGAGGGTCCCAAGTGGCCTATATGACGAACTTGCTTTCAGGCCATGCTGCCCAGTGGGTCACTTCCTCCTGGGCAATGGATGCAGATTTTGTTTTCTCCTATCCAGACTTCGTGGCGGAGCTCCGCAGAGTGTTCCACCATCCAGCCCGAGGTCTGGACCCTGGAGCCCGGTTGGGGACCTTCCGACAGGGGAGCGGCAGGGTAACTGACTACGTCCTGGAGTTTCGACTGGCGGCGGTGGAGAGTGGATGGAACGACCCTGCACTTCGCCTAACCTTCTTGAGGGGGCTCAGTGACGCAGTCCGGGACCAGCTCGCTACCCGGGAGGTGCCCGACTCCCTCGAGGACCTGTTTAGCCTCGTCATCCGCATCGACGGACGCCTCCAGGAGAGAAGGCGCGAGAGGACCCGACTGTTACCTCCTGAGGTACCCCGGATTCCCCGGACGCATGACGTCACTCCTGGACGCCCTGTCCTCAACACAACTGGTGGTAGCGGGTCCTCCCGTTCGGTTCGCGAGGAGGAACCCATGCAGCTGGGACGCTCTCATCTGAGCCAGGCGGAGCGTGAGGCAAGGCTCAGGTCCGGTCTCTGCCTCTACTGCGGAAGGGAGGGACACCGAATCGCCGACTGCCCCACCCGGCCAAAAGATCAGGCTCGCCGAGACCCCGGGAAATCCTGGTGAGCCGTTTTTCCCATTCCCAGAGCCGCGCACCACCTGACCATCTGATGAGCGTCACCCTGGCCTGGGGGGACCAACGAGCCACGGTGGAGGCCCTCATCGACTCTGGGGCAGACGAGAATTTCCTCGACTTCGAGTTTGCTACCCGAGCCAACATCCCACTTGAGGACCTTGTGAGGCCCTTGGAGATCTTTTCGTTGGACCAACACTGCCTGGCCGACATCTCTCAATGCACCGGCCCAGTCGTGCTGACCATCGCTGGGAACCACGTCGAGAGAATCCAGTTCCTCATCACCCAATCCCCCCTTGTCCCGGTGGTCCTGGGTAGGCCCTGGCTCGCGCTGCACGAGCCCCACATCGCCTGGTCCTCCGGTACCATCAAGGGCTGGAGCTCCTCCTGTCACGCCCTGTGTCTGCAGGCGGCGTCCTGTCCCCCGCCCCGGAGGCCCGCTGGTGAGTCGCCTCCGGACCTCTCGTCCATACCTCCCGAGTACCACGACCTCTTGGAGGTTTTCAGTAAATCCAGGGCTCAGGCCCTTCCACCTCACCGCCCCTATGACTGCGCCATCGACCTCCGCCAAGGGGCTCCCCTTCCCGGCAGCCGCCTCTACAGTCTGACCGTTCCGGAGAAGAAGGCGATGGATCTCTACATCTCTGAGTCATTGGAAGCAGGACTCATTCGGCCTTCCTCCTCCCCGGTGGCGGCCGGTTTCTTCTTTGTTGGTAAGAAGGATGGGGACCTGCGACCCTGCATCGACTATCGCCAGCTCAACGAGATCACCATCAAGAACAAGTACCCTCTACCTCTCATGAACTCCACCTTCGAGCCACTGACCCAGGCCTCCGTCTTCACCAAGCTGGACCTCCGGAGTGCCTACCATCTTGTCCGTATCCGTGAGGGCGATGAATGGAAGACCGCCTTCAAGACCCCCAGGGGCCACTACGAGTACCTAGTGATGCCGTTCGGCCTCACCAACGCCCCGGCGGTATTCCAGGCACTCATGAACGACGTCCTTCGTGACATGCTGGAGGTGTTTGTGGTGGTGTACCTGGACGACATCCTCATCTTCTCCAGGACCCTCGAGGAACACATCCAGCATGTCCGCCGTGTGCTGGAGCGCCTCCTCCACAATCGGCTCTTCGTCAAGGCGGAGAAGTGCCGTTTCCACTCCGACTCCGTCGACTACCTGGGCTTCATCGTTGAGAAGGGCTTGACCCGAGCGGATCCTCGCAAGATCCAAGCTGTGGAGGATTGGCCTGAACCCACCACTCGGAAGGAGTTACAGAGTTTCCTCGGGTTCGCCAACTTCTACCGAAGGTTCATCCGGAACTACAGTCAAGTGGCGGAGCCACTTACCAAGCTGACCTCCCCCGCTCTGCCGTTCGACTGGTCCCCAGCGGCATGTGCTGCGTTCCACTCCCTCAAGAAGAGGTTCACTTCCGCCCCTATCCTGCTCCACCCTGACCCCAAGAGACAGTTCATTGTGGAGGTGGACGCCTCGGATACTGGACTGGGCGCTGTCCTATCCCAACGTTCTCTTTCGGACCAGAAGGTACATCCCTGCGCCTTCTACTTGCGTCGTTTCCTCCCTGCCGAGAGGAACTACGACACCGGCAATCGGGAGCTGCTGGCGGTCGTGGCTGCGTTGGAGGAGTGGCGTCATTGGCTAGAGGGGGCCGAGGAGCCTTTTACCATCTGGACGGACCACAAGAACCTGACGTTCATCCGCGCTTCCAGGCGCCTCAACGGTCGGCAGGCGAGATGGGCCAGTTTCCTCAGTCGGTTCGACTTCTCGCTGACCTTCCGCCCCGGTTCCCGCAACACGAAGGCCGACTCCCTGTCCCGGTTACACTCCAAGGGGGCTCCACCCTCTGAGGACCCTACTCCCATCCTCCCGGAGGCCCGAGTGGTTGGAGCCATCACCTTGGGCATCGAGGGTGTGGTTAGACGTGCCCTACGCTTCCAGCGTGCTCCAAGCAACGTTCCTATTCATCGTCTCTTCGTCCCCGACTCTGTCCGGTCCCGGGTACTGCTTTGGGGCCATACCAGCCGGTTCGCCTGCCACCCTGGCGTCCATCGCACGTTCTCCTTCCTGGCTCGTCGTTTCTGGTGGCCCACCATGCGGAACGACGTCAAGGAGTTCGTATTGGCCTGCGCGGTCTGTGCCCGCAGCAAGGCCTCACACCAGGCACCCTCCGGGCTCTTACAGCCACTTCCCGTTCCAAGCCGTCCTTGGTCACATGTGGCGCTAGACTTCGTCACAGGTCTTCCCTCCTCCCAGGGGAACACTTGCCTTCTGACCGTGGTGGATCGATTCAGCAAAGGGGTTCACCTCGTGGCCCTTTCCAAGCTTCCCTCGGCGGCCGAGACGGCGGACCTCCTGACTCACCACGTGTTCCGCCTTCATGGGTTTCCCCAGGACATCGTCTCTGACCGGGGGCCCCAGTTCACCTCCCAGGTATGGCGGGCCTTTTGCAAGGGATTGGGGGCGACGGTCAGTCTTTCCTCTGGTTATCATCCCCAGACTAACGGACAGACGGAGAGGATGAACCAGAGCGTGGAGTCTGCTCTTCGGTGTGTGGCAGCCGAGAGACCGGCATCCTGGAGCCGTTTCCTTCCCTGGGTTGAATACTCCATCAATTCAATGGTCAGTTCCGCCACCGGCCTTTCACCATTTGAGGTTTCCCTGGGCTACCAACCCCCTCTTTTCCCCGCACAGGAGGCGGAAGTGGCAGTTCCCTCCGTGCAGGACCACCTCGACCGCTGCCGACGAGTTTGGGAGATCACCAGGACCGCGCTGCTCCGGACATCTGAGCGCGCCTGTCGTGGTGCCGACCGGCGCCGGGTTCCTGCGCCGACTTACCTCCCTGGGCAGAGGGTGTGGCTCTCCGCAAGGGACCTCCCGCTTCGGTCCTCGGCCAAGAAGCTCAACCCCCGTTTCGTCTGACCTTTCGAGGTCCTGAAGGTACTCAGTCCGGCGGCCCTACGCCTGAAACTTCCTGCGTCCATGCACATTCACCCTGTGTTCCATGTCTCCCGGGTTAAGCCCGTCTCCCTCAGTCCCCTTATGCCTCCAGCTCCTGATCCTCCGCCTCCCGTGTTGGTGGATGGTCACCCCCAGTGGCAGGTCCGCCGGTTGATGGGCGTTCGTCGGCGGGGCCGGGGGTTCCAATACCTGGTGGACTGGGAGGGTTACGGCCCTGAGGAGCGTAGCTGGGTCTCCCGGCAGCTCATCGTGGATCCCGGCTTGATCACTGACTTCCATCGTGCCCATCCTGACGAGCCGGGTCGGCCTGGTCGCCGGGTGGCTCCCGTGGAGGGGGGGGTACTGTGAGGTTTTGTCCTTTGCTCACTTACTCGCTCTGTTCCTTTAAGCCTACTCGCTCTGTTTCCATTTGGTTTCTGTTAATCATTCATTCCCCTATTCACACGCTTCTTCCCAGAGACGTCGTTGATTGGTTCTCCCCCGTCCACACGCTTATCAATCACATCCCTCAGCTGTCACTGCTTGTCAATTAAGCATTCCCGTATTATTTATACCCCGTTTCCCCATTCAAGTTTTGTTGGATCGTTTTGATATTTCAGTTGCATTCGCCGTTCCTGCTGCCTGCTGTTGTTTCCCTGTGCTTTGCCTCCAGGATATTCAAGAAGCATTCCTCTTGGACACCCTTTCTCCGAGGCGACGCGCTCGCTCCATTCTGTTCCAACGCTCTTTACGCACAACGCCTGGGTGAGTTTTTTATGATTGTCTTTGATCCAATTCCGTTTTTCGTGTGTTTATATAACACTGAAGATTTCCAGCTTTTTATCAGACAGTCACTCACCCAGCGTTCAATGGTCTCTAACTACACACCCTCAAGACCCCTACGCTCTGCATCTTCTGGCCGCCTCAGACCTACTCCTATCCAAGCTCCGGGAGGGTCATCAAAGAGAAGTCGCCTATTCTCAGTCCTTGCCCCACAATGGTGGAATGAACTACCCACCCCAGTTAGGACAGCCGAATCACGTCCAATCTTTCGCCGTCGACTAAAGACGCACTTCTTCAACCATTATCTGAATTAAAAAAATATATATATAAAAAAAATAAAATCTAACCCTAACTAACCGTACTGTCATGCACTTGTCCTAATAAACTAACCTACACTGTAGCACTCAACACTTTGATGAACATTGTTACTCAGCTGATAGAGTTGTGCCCTTCCTGATGGCTTGTCGTACAGAACTTGTAAGTCGCTTTGGATAAAAGCGTCAGCTAAATGACTAAATGTAAATGTAAACCTAAGAAACTAAGAAATTCCTTCTGTGTGTGTGTGTGCTCTACTGAGCGCACCTTTCTACTCTAGAAAACTGCGAGATAACTCATAACTCGTACACACACGCACTCTGTCTCTACTCATACAGTAGTTGATGTTTTAGCGCGACGTGGGTATATACACGGGCGAGGATGAAAAGCATGTTAGACTACTTTTAATTCAGAAGTTAACGTTCCGTCGGGTCCGCGTGTATTCTCGAGAATGATAATAATAATAATGCAGGACCCCTGAGCGCACCTTTCTACTCTAGATAGAGAGCTGTCATCACCGTGATGCACGCTTGAATGAACTGCGAGATAACTCATAACTCGTACACACACGCACTCTGTCTCTGCCATACAGTAGTTATGTTGTTTTAGCGCGACGTGGGTATATACACGGGCGAGGATGAAAAGCATGTTAGACTACTTTTAATTCATAACAAAGTTAACGTTCCGTCGGGTCCGCGTGTATTCTCGAGAATGATAATAATAATAATGCTTATGCAGTCCACCTCTTCCTTCTTTCCTTGCACATAAAAAGCAAGTAGTTAATGTTTTATCGCGACGTCATAGACTGGTCTCTGATACCTCTCACCTCTGCGGGGGTCTAACACTTATTCACAGCGCACACACTTCTCTTGTGTGTGTGCGCGCGTGCGTGTATGTGCGTTTCGTGACGCGCTGTAGTTCTCTGGCAAACGGAGATAATTACAAGCATACCATCTAGCAAGAATTAAACGTATTTACAAGTCGTATTACGTTTAGCAAGTAAGGAGACATATATAGTACATCTCAAAGCACTCGAAATTGAAATTTTTCTATTTTTACAGATTTCTGAAAAGCGCGACTTCCAGAGCATTTATGAGTCATTCTAAATCCCTTTGTTCTCCGCCCACAGGTCCAAAAAGCCCTGTCAACCTCAAGGGGTTAACACGTATGAAAGCAACATAAAACCCTTATTTATATTACAGAAGAGAGCAGTAAGAATAGTTCACAATGTAGATTCAAGAGAACATACCAACGAATTATTTATTAAATCCAGACTATTGAAACTTAAAGAGTTAGCTGAAATACAGACTTTATTAGTTTTGTTTAGAGTAAAATGCAGAGTATTACCAGCAAATATACAGAGGTTGTTCGTTCCCTAAACTTTCACACCCCCATGCAGTGTTTTGACACCTATAACAGGCCCCCTGTTCACACCTCACACACACACACACATCCACACAGACATTTCAGCACAGCTCTTTAAGCTAACACATTTTTATACTTAATCATATCTTTAAGTGTAATAATTAATGTGTATAATACAAAACACTGTAATGCAACCTTTTTAAAGAATCTATTTTAAATAAAAACACTTCACAGGACCGTATTAACGATATATTCAAACCCTAGACCCTTGCAGGCTAATGAAATGGTGCACTTTGGCACCCAAAGAGCATTAAGGGGATACATTTGTAATTTTCTTTTGCTTAAACACACGTCTAAAGATTATGTCTTTATCCAAGAAACTAAAATATAGACATACATACATACATACATACATACATACATACATACATACATACATACATACATACATACATACATACTTATTGTGGTTACAAGTTATCACTATTTTTTTCAAACAACATCAACCTATTATTCACTTGCATTTGTATTTTCTTTTATTTAGACTTTTGCTTAAACACACTCTTCCATATAAAACTATAAAATATAGACACATTACATTTGTAATTTTCTGAACACAATTATCTAAATATTGTGACATTGTATTTTACATTTGGCATTTGGAATACACAAAATGTATTTTATTCTTAATTCTGTAACTTAGACCACATACACACACAGACACATACACGCACACCCACACCTTGGGGGCCATTTTTTCTGCAGAAAGGAGAAGTCGGAGGGTCATAAATCTGCTTTGACAGAAGCTGTATACAGTAGTTTTAGACTTCCCTATTGGCCATCGTCATTCTCCCGCCTTCTATGACAGCTATGGGGGCTGTCACTTCAGAGAAGCTGCAGTTTGCCAGAGGGAGAAATATTCAGTCTACAGAGTGGAGACAGAAACATAGGGGAGACGCTTTCTACACACACACAGCAAACTGACAGAGAGATATTTTTCTTAATTCCCACTTGGAAGAAAACACTTTCTGAAGAATAATACATTGTATTTTACATTTGGCATTTGGAATACACAAAATGTATTTTATTCTTAATTCTGTAACTTAAACCACACACACACACACACACACACCCACACACATTTATTCTTAAACCACACATACTTTAAATGTTTATTCTGAAAACCTTGGAATACACATATACATATTGTGAAGATATTGTATTTTTCTTAAGATTTTTGGAATACATATTGTGAAATGTTTATTCTGAAAACCTAGGAATACACAAATACAATCTGTAAAAAAAAAAAAAAAAAACGTTTGAATCTTTTATTTCTGACAATAAAAAAAAACGTATTCTGAAAAACTTGGAATACACAAATACAATCTGAAAAAAAACTTTTGAATCTTTTTTTTCTGACAATAAAAAAAAACTTATTTTTGAATCTTTTATTTTGAAGAACTTTTATTTTGAAAAAAAACACTTTTATTTTGAAAAAAATCTGAAAACTCCTCCCCTTCCGTAACCAGATGTCCCTCCCCCTCCTAAACCGGATGTCCCTCCCCTCAAAACCGGATGTCCCGCCTCCTTGAATCCTCGACCAATCAGAGAAGGGGGCGGGACTTAGGGTCACAAAACATCTCAAAAAGGAGAGTCAAGGTGCCATGGACATTTGACAGCACAAGACCTCTGTATGTTACGCCATGTTTGAATTACGTGGGATATGATCAGTCCATATCGTAACTGGCATTTTGATATAGGGATATTGGAGTATACTACATCCTGTAATCTTTGTGGTGAGACCGCTGCTGCTTCTAAGGAGCGCCAAGATACAGCAATTTCAGGGTCAAACCAGCTTATCAGGGGTCTCAGCGAAAATGACCAGAAGTACAACTTAAAATTAGGGATTGCCAAGCCCCCATCCTGTTTCCTATGTTGAGTGGTGGTTCTTTTTATTCTTGGGCGTTTGTTGTTCCAAATAAATTTAGATATCATAGTTTGTGTCTTGCGCCAGTGGTCTATTGGAGGAGGCAGGGGGAGCATTGAGCTAACAAAATGTATCCTAGGTAGTATGTTCATTTTGATTATGGATGCTCGGGCCTGTAATGAGTTAGGAAGGCTCGACCATCTATTTAGATCTTGGTGTATTTTATTATATGTACCTGTAAAGTTATATTTAGTTGTCTCATTTAGTGTTGGGAAAATCTCTATGCCTAAGTATTTAAAGTGTTCAGCTGGTTTGGCCAACTCATTAAGAGGTAAACAAGCTGCTTTGGGCCAGTTAATTTTGAAGCCTGATAATTGACAGAAATCATCAATTATATTGTGGCTGATGGGGACGGGTCTTTCATACATTTTTTAAAGTAATTCGCATAAAGAGCTATTTTGTGTGGTGTATCATTGATTATTATAGAGGCGATTTCTTCTGTTTGCCTAATAAATTGGGTTAATGGTTCGAGGGAAAGTGCGAATAGTCCGGGGCTCAGAGGACAACCCTGCCTAGAAGATCTAGAGACCGGGAAGAGTGTGGAGCATATTTTGCCTGTCATTTGCCCGTGAGGCATAGTCCCATAGCCTCTAGTACCGTCCAAAGATATGACCACTATAGTCTATCGAATGCCTTCATGGCATCTGTACCCTTGCAGTCACTGTAAAAATCAAATATTGATAAATGATGGTGTATATTGTATTGTGTGAGATGATGACTGAAAAAAATTATAATAATAATAAACTACTACTACTACTATCTAAAGACGGAACCGTGGCGGGAGTAATATTGTCCTTACTGTTGTCAATTACATGTAATAATCTTCTGAGATTATGTGCGGCTAGGCATCCCGAATAAATCCGGTTTGATCAGTGTACCAGCACCGTCATATACTTCTGCAGACGTCGGGCTAGTACTTTGACAATTTATTTTTAGATCGGCCCCGAGAAGACTCAGGGGCCTATAACTGCCACAGACATTGGCAATCATATTTTATATTCTCCTTTGTTTCATCACAATTTACTCGCCTAGTAACAGACACAATATTTCTGACACTAGGAATACATTCCCTGAGATCCATAGATGTACCTAGATACCAAGAACATGCAAATTGTAGAAGTGGAGCAATCTTCCATTTACTTAGGTATGTATTTGTAGGCCGATTTTCAGAATATAGGGCTAGGGCAAATCAAAATTACGATTAAACCCCCACTAGTCTTGAAGTAACATCAATGGTTAATATAGTCATTGGTTAAAGTGAATTGAGTATTTCACAGTCCATCTGACCAGACACATTGCTTGGCAATAACAATAATCCTACATAAGCATAAAGATAAACACAAACGTTGGCCCTTCGTTGAGCCGACCGCCTAGTCCCCCAATAGATAGTGGATAAGACCCCCCGGCTTCAGGAACATACATATATAGACGTGGAGCACAGAAGTGCTCCCCGTTCATACACCATGAACATAATCAAGCTACCCATATGATAATTTGACATGCAATTGCGATCCGATGGCGATATATCCACCGGTCTGCTGCCTGGACATAGTGTCCTCTCCACCTGAAGAATCCCCCCCCCCCCCCCCACTGATTGACAACCGGCCAACCCATTAACGTTCAACAATTAACATCAACACTACAATTGTAATAAGCTACTCCTGAGTTAACAGTTCAATAATCATGAACATAAGGCTCATGGCTAGTTGAAAACCAGCCAAACATAATAAGTAATACAAAGTAATACAGATCTACCATCGGTATTACTAAACTAATAAGGTGCATTCAGCCGGTCAGCATTTTAGCATCCTCAATGCACCCGACCACAGATCACGCTAACCCCCACTGCTCAAAATGTTCCCGACATTTCATAAACATTGCGCCAACCTAACCCGTTAGATCATACATTAGTCAGACCACCCTGACAACTAAACAAGTATTAGTTTAGGCATGAGCCAACAGTATAGTTCAAAATATAGTAGTAAGACATTTGTATTAACAGACTAGAAATTAGTGGTCAATATCCATTGTAGCAGGAATGTTGGGCTACCTATCGCTCACTAAAGAGTGAGCTAGGTGCAATACATATTGTTATTTCAAGCACATGTCTATGTCCAGTTAGCTTAAAAGCACGAGGTTGAGGTTAGCTTATGTAATGATCGGGGCTGGATAGCATATGTAGCTAGTTAGCCCAATGCTGTATATCTGCATAGTCCACCGTACAGCTAGCCAGCTATTGTATCTGTTCCCTGCATGGCTTATTCAAGAATATGTTGTTCCCGGCTTGCGGGCCAGTCCAGTGTTACATCAATATAAATTTTTACTAAAACTAGCTTAGCTTAGCATCACAAAAGTTCAAAACCTGTTAGCCAACCTAGCTCCGCTCCGGTTTGGTCACAGCCGGTTCCTTAGAACGCCATTAGCACATACTCTGGGTCATCATCCAGGTTCAAATATTCTTCGGCCACGGCAGGCGACCAAAACCTCTGCATACTCCGTCCTGAGGCCTCCCCAGTGAGCGAGGCAATTCCTCCAATGTTAGCCAAGGCTCTTTTGCGAATCAACCCCACCTCATCCACCACCGGTCCAACAGCCGTTCCCATCTCCTCCGTCTCCGGTTGATGACAGGCGCCGAAGTGCCTGGTGAACAGGCCTTCAATCGATGCCGCTATGAGTTTTATTTTTTTTATAAATGTTTTTATTTTCAGAACAAGACATCACAATACAATAACATTAATAATAATAATAATAATAATAATAATTATAATAATAATAATAATAATAATAGTAACACTAACAACAATAATAACAGCACAAGACAGGCAAACAAGAAAGTAAAATAATAAAAATTTAATACAAAATAAGTGTGGCTCTTATGTGTGTGCATTATCTGTGTGTGCTATATATATGTGTGTTCTACCTACCCATGTGTGCGTGTGCCTTACCTATGTACGTGTTTTATGTGTGAATGTTTGATATGCCTATGTAATTTGCGCTTGCATGTTGCATGTGTGTGAGTGACGCGTGTTCTCTGTGTGTGCATGCATACATGTGGTGTGAGCGTGTGCATGTGTCCGTGTATATGTAAGCACCTTCGCATCAGTTACGGTTCCCTCGGCAACAATGCCAGTACAATCAGACAAAACAAGGCAGCATTGGTCCATTGGGAGGTTACTGGTAATGGGGAAATCCGGCGAGTACAGTGGTGGATAGCGCAGGTCCAATATGTGACAGATAAGGGTCCCAGATTTCATAAAAAGTGTCCAACTTGGAATGCAGCATGCACGTGATATACTCACAGGGAATGCATTCCATTATGATATTGTGCAATGACCTCTTTGATGGGACCTCATCCTTGATCCAAAACAATAGAATGTTCTTCCTAGCAGCAAATGTCAACAAATTGAACAGTCTCTTATGTTTGAAATTGACAATATGAATATCTGGGAGGCCCAGTAAAAGGCAGAGGGGATCCAGCTCGATGGGGGTGTGAAATATGTCAGATAGTTCCTCTACGATGTCGAACCAATAGCTCTGAAGCTTTACACAGGTCCAAAAGCAGTGGACGTGGTTTCCAGTCTCTATCTTGCATTTAAAGCAAAGTGGGGATGTATTGGGGTCCATTTTACTCTTAAGGGCGGGGGTAATATGAATGCGGTGCAAGATTCTAACTTGAATAGCCTTGGTGCGATTGCAAACAGAGATTTTCTTGCGTAGGTCCATGCATCCTGCCAGTCTACATCTGTGATCTCTATGTCCAGGTCTTTTTCCCAGGACTGTTTAGTAACAAGGGAAGATAAAGATGAATTAAGGTTTAGAGTACTATAGAAGATAGATATTTGTTTTTTGGGGATCTGCAAGGAGAGGGCTTTCTCCACCTGCGAGGTGGAGCTGTTAGTTAAAAGTGAGGTGTCATTGGTGATAAACTGCCTAATTTGTAGGTATCTAAAAAATTCTGCTTTCAATAGGCCATACCGCTGCTGCAGCTGTGTAAAGGACATTAGGGTCTGGCCATCAAACAGGTGGCCAAGATCAGTTATGCCCTGCTTATGCCAGGTCTTGAAGCCGCCGCCAATTTGGTCTGGCTTAAAGTCAGGATTGCCTACGATCGGGGTAAGAGGAGAGGTCAGCTTGGCTCGGCCCTCCACCTTACGGACAGTCTTCCAGGCCTTGACGGAGCATAGTGTGATGGGGTTGGAGCATATTTTCCTAACAGACTTAAAGTCTTTGATAAATAGTAGGTTCCATAGGGGGGACTTAGATTGTGAGGATTCAATGTCCAGCCAGATTGACAGTGGGTCTGATCTGAACCAGCCGACAAGTACCCTAAGGTAGTTGCTAGTTGGTAATGTCTAATATTAGGTAGGTCTAGACCCCCATCTTCACTATCCATCTGTAATTTGGCCATTTTCAGACGAGGTTTCTTCCCATTCCAAATGAATGAGCTTAGCCAGCCTTCTAGCACCTTGATAAACTTGTTTGTCAGCAGCACTGGGATCATTTGGAGAGGGTATAATAGTCTGGGGAGTACGTTCATTTTGACGAGGGCTATCCTACCCAGCCAGGAGATCGGTAAAGGGGCCCATCTAACTAAGTCTGCCCTTATGGTGTCTAAAAGCGGGGGAAAGTTGGCCTTAAACAATGTATCATAGGTGGGTGTCACAAATACTCCTAGGTAAACAAAGCCGGAGGGCGACCAGCGAAATGGGAAGGGCTCTGGCAGGATCGGAATGGATTTAAGTGTCCCAAGTGGCATTGCTTCGGATTTGGAAAAGTTAATTTTGTACCCCGAGAAGGTTCCAAATGTGGAAATCATGCAGGTTAGACATGGAATTGAAGAGTCAGGTTTAGATATAAAGATCAGTACGTCGTCCACGTAAAGAGTGATTTTGTGTTCCCTCTCGCCCACTCTAATACCTGAGATCTCGGCTGACTGCCTTATGGCCTGCGCGAGTGGTTCTATGGCCATGTCAAATAGTAAAGGGCTAAGAGGATCCCCTTGGGGGTTCCCCCATTGTAGAGGAAAGTTGTTAGACCTAAGTCCGTTAGTCAGGACCGCCGACATCCGTGAGTTGTAAAGAACCTTGACCCAGTCAATCAAAGTGTCTCCTAGGCCAAATTCAGCGAGGGTTAGAAACAAATACGGCCATTCTACACGGTCGAATGCCTTCATCGAGAGACAGTCTCACGAGTCATTTGGATGATATTAAGGAGCCGTCTCATGTTGTCGGTAGAGTTCCTACCCTTAATAAAACCAGTCTGATCTTCTTTAATAATAAAAGGGGGTACTTTTTCCAGGCGCATGGACAGGATCTTGGAGAGCAACTTTTGGTCCGAATTAAGTAGGGCTATAGGCCTATACGACAGGGTTAGAAAAAAAAAATTCAAGGGCTTTTTTTGCCCTCCTTAATTGATTTTCGGGGGCTTTTTTTTTTATTTCGGGGGCACTGAATTTTTATGATGAAAATTAACATAAGGATTATAAAACATTGTTGACACTTTTTTTTACAGTCTTCGTCCCTATGTTTGATAATGTAATGTTAATGTCTCCATATATAGGGCTCTACGCTAACCTTTTTCCCAAGGAGCACATGTGCTCCTAAATAAAATGTTAATAAATAAAATCTAAATAAAAATTTAGGAGCACACAAAGAAATTTAGGAGCACAGTGAAAATTGTTCAAGTAACAGAGTTTATTAACTATTTATCACATGCATATTATACTGTGCGTGTGCACACTATGAATTGAAAATGGGGGACCCTGATGTAAACAAGACGAAAGTCTTTCTCTGGTCTGCATCCCCTTAACAATTGTGTGTATTGAGCTGTACTGTATTGTACCCATTCTGCAATCTGTTAATAAAGTTTTCAATCAATCAAACGCAAAGGATATCGGTTGTCAAGCTGCTTTTGTATGTTGTAGTGTTGTTATGATACCAACATTTTGACTTTGATACAGATAGGAAAGGTAATGGAATATATTATTAGATGACAGAACATTGAAAATTCTTTATACAATTATTTAATTCATTATGAAATAGAAATTCCGTTTTTGGGTGGAACGTTTGTTGCAAGGAGCTAGGGAGGCGGGGACCGCTGCGTGTTACACACAACACTGAGAAATGTCCAAGCGTCTAGCTGCTTCGGTGCGTCGTTAACGTTAACGTCGGAAGAAATTCCCCACTAAGCCCTAAATTCAGAGCAGAGCAGTATCCTAATGACTTTTATGCTTCAGTCGATAAGGTGTTTTGCGAATTCTGTCAACATACCGTGGGGACTGGACCCGCAAAAACACGTGCGAATATCACTTCAAAAAACCATGTCAGCCGGATTCCTCTTTCTCCTCGTCTCTCTTTTGCTCAAAATAAAAATGAATGGGCTTCATGGCTGGCTGATTTTTTTGTGTTGTCTGATTCTGAATGTATAACTTGCCTAAGCCGGTACCGTGACTTTGTTTTCGGGCGCTACTGTGATTGGACGTTTATGCGCCTTGTGTAATGTGGGACTATTAACAGCGGAGCTGTTTTGTAATCGTCACTCGTCTCGAGTAAATAATTTTTCCGGGTCGCGCACACACACATATTATTAGGGGCAAATACAAGGGAAATGCTCGCACTGTAGATCATATATATAATTATATATATAATTAGTAAACTGTCGGGGGCATTTTCTGCCCCCCCTTAACTGATTTTCGAGGGCATTTTGTCCATTTTCAAGGGCATTTTTCCCCGAGCCCCCGTTAATTTCGAACCCTGCTATACGAGGTGCACTTTTCAGGGCATTTACCCTTCTTAAGGAGAAGGCAAATATTAGCCTCCCGTAGGGACTGTGGTAATATCCCCACCTCAGAAGAGTGATTAAGCATTGCCAGCAGGGGATCCAAAAGGATATGACCAAATTCCTTATAGAACTCGCATCCGAAACCGTCCGGGCCCGGAGCCTTACCAGATGGCATAGCCTTAAGGGCGCCCAGAGCTTCTTCCTTCGTAATTGGGGCGTTAAGGAGCAAGTTCTGATCTTTCGATACCTTAGGGAGGTGCAAGTCAGCGAAAAAAGCTTGCATGTCAGAGAGAGCACCGTCGGGTCGCTCGGTCCTATAGAGTTGGGCATAGAAAGAGGCAAATTCTTTATTAATAGTTTTGGTGTCAAAGGACCTGACCCCGTTGGAGTCCGAGATTGAGGCTATTACTTGGGTGTCAGCCCTCTTTTTTGCCAAGTTAGCTAGGCACCTACCAGGCTTGTCACCGTGTTCGTACATTCTCTGTCTGGCAAATTTAAGAGAGTATTCGGCGTCCTGGATCAGAAGAGTGTTTAACGCAGTTCTGGTGGCCGTAAGCTCTATAAGCACAGCCGTGGCTAGGTTTGAAACATGTTGATTTTCAAGGTCGGCTAGTTTGGATTCAAGAAGTTTGCATTGTTCATTTTTCTTGCGTTTCTTGGATAATAATAATAACTTTATTTGTATAGCACTTTTCATACAGAGGTTGCAGTTCAAAGTGCTTCACAACAGTAAAAAAAATACAGGCATGAGCGAGCATAGCAAGGTATGGTAAATCACAGTGTTTCACATTAGGATCTAGCATCCTAATAGGCTCTCTATTCAGTAATACAATTAATAAAATAGTTTAAAATGATTAAGATTCAAAAAATTATTAAATAGAACGGATGCCCTGTGACGATAATCGTTGATTCTGTTTTGAGCTCAATGGCAAGATATTCCATCGACATGAACTTGCCTAGTTCTGTGATTCTAAACAAGAGTTTTGAGGAGAAAATTGCTGCAACTCCTCCCCCCCTTCTATTTTTTCTGGTTATTTGAAGACAATTATAGTCTGGTGGACAAGCTTCTATCATTATTGATGTAGCTGTGTCATTATTTAGCCATGTCTCTACTAGGCAGATGCAATCTAAGTTATTTTCTTTAATCAGATCATTTACTAAAAATGTTTTAGTAAGGAGGGCTAATTTTATTTGTTGGACTTCTTTAGAGGAGGTCTGCTTTGGCTTGACCTTGATGGCCCTGAGGTTAATAGCAGGTAAACGCATTGATGGCGTATATTTTTCACCATGCCATTGGCTGGTTATGATTACTGGTATGTTTTGAGAGATGGCATGGCAGTTGTACTAAACTGTACTGTACTCTTTCGGGGACATTTGATTAGACGAGATGGCCTTGTGTGATATGGGGGGGGGGAGACGCCTTGTGCTGCTGCTGCACCTCGTGGCGAGATTGTGTCCTTCGTGATTATCTCTCGTGCTGGTATGAGCTTGATATCCTTGATGGCCATTAAGGCATGACGCATGTTTGCTGCTAGAAGCCTCGAACCTAAGCAATTTGGGAAGAAGCCATTTCTTTGAAAGCGTTCTGGGTTATTCCAGAAAACATTGAAATTGTCAATTAATTTCAGGCCGTGTATAAGACAAGCAGACCCTAACCATGAATTAAAATTTAGGAGTCGACTAAAGGCTTCTTGTCCTCTGAGAAAGCATGCAATTGGTCCACTGATGGACACATCAGTGTCTATGTACACAGACTGATGTTTGTCTAGTGTGTTCATTAAACGTGTGAAATCCTCTTTCAAAGTCTCTGTGCCCGTCTTCTTTCGCAGGATGTCAAACGATCCAGAGTGAATGACAATTTTTGTTATGCCCGATCTGATGAGTGTTGGAAGTATTTCGGCCAGCTCTTTCACAGATGTGTTGTCTAGACATATATTTTCTGTGTTTGCCATCTCCACATACCTTGTTGTGGAATCTCCAATCAGTATGCAGTCTGTTTTCTGTGTGGGGTTAGCATTTTTCTTTCCAACAGTTTTGGGGCCGTTTGTTTTTGGATTAGGCCTAGTCTGCCGGTTCTTACCACAGTCCTGTGGCCTTGGTGAAGCCTCGCTAGCTGTACCACTAGCCTTCTCAATAGCCGGCATGTTAACGCTGGTCTCGTACCTTCGGTGTCGGCTACCGCGACATTCTCCTCGGCACATGGTAGTCTCTTCGCTGTTAGCCGTTTGCTCAGTCTGGGTCGTGTTTGCTAGCCGCGTCGCTCGTGGCTCTGTTTTCCTCGTCGTCTCGTCGTTAGCGTGTGCTCCGATGTGCCGGCTGTTAGCTTCGCTAGCATTAGCGTGAGCTCCGGCATGCCCGCTGTTTGTTTCGCTAGTGTTAGCGTGAGCTCCGGTATTCCTGCTATTAGCGTCGTTAGCGTGAGCTCCGTTCCGCTCGCTGTTTGCTTCGCTAGCGTCGTTAGCCACGCTTCTAAGTCTCTTTGCTTTGGGTGTTGATATGCGTGTTTCCGAGAGTAGGTTGAAACTATTTCCTGGCAGTACCGGGGGTGAGGTAATAGTCGTGTTCCTGGTTCGTTTATTTCTCCTTTTATCCTTGACAGTGGTCCATTGCTTTGGTCTAGCTCCTTGCTTGTGCCAGGGACCGTCTTTTGGGTGGTGCTGTTCTGTAGCTAGCCTAGGCCAGGTCTCAATCATGGTATCGTTGGCTATATTTTTAGTAGCTTCAAAAATAGAGTCAATGAGTCGCTCATCCTGTTGGATTTGGTGCAGGATAGAAACTCGAGCCTCCAGCTCTACAATCCTCTTACTCATCCTCAGGCAGCTAGTACATTCTGTGGGAGAGCCGTGTCCCGGCATCTTCCCTTATTTATTGTCTTTTCAGGTTAGGCTAAACTGAAGCTAAGCTAGGTACTTAGCTGGTGATGGTGAGTCTTGTTTTCTTTCAGCCGGGGTAGTTATGAAGTATTCTCGCCTTTCATAAATATCCTTGCCTTCAGCAGTGCCCGACATAGTCCTTTGTGTGTAGCTGATAAGACGGAGACTTCTTCATCTTGCTGGTCCTCCCACGGAGAGATCTCGCTACTCGTCCTTTCGGCGAAGTACTGCGGTCATAAATCTAAATAAATAAATTCACAGTTCTGGAGAAGTACCATAGGAACTGGGAGTTAACGTACAGAGTATTTAGAGTTGAAAGGGCTATAATAAATCATTAAGGTAGCAATAGGTAGAAAAACACGGAGCAACAGTGAAAAGCAGCTTGCATAGCAGAAGCAGGAAGTGGGTGATACGTAAGACATAATCAGTCCGCGAGAAAAGACCTTGGATGTTTCCCAGAGCAGAGACGGGTTATCCGTAGAATGCGAGTTAATTGAGTAGAAAATGTTTCATTCCGATTCGAAATAGGAGACAAACATATCATCCTTGAGGAGGTATGGGTTGAGGCGCCAACGCCTCGACAGCGCCCTCTCTTCTGACAGGGAGTAGACCAGATATATAGGGGCGTGATCCGATAAAACAATACTTCCGATTGTGCAGGATGATACTAGAAAGAGCTTAGAGGAAGGGATGAAGAAATAGTCTATTCTATTGTTGCGCTTGTGTGGGCCGCTAAAAAAGTTCGGATGGGCAAAGGGTTCTCCAGACATCTGAGAACCCAATGTCTTTGCATAGGGAGGAGAGCATCTTTGCTTGCCTAGAGGCGGGAGCCAAACTGGGTGAGAGTTTGTCAAGAGACGGTATTAAGGTCAGTTAAAGTCTCCGCCCACAAAAGCATTCTCAGAGGCCAGGCCATTAAATTCAGTAAATATTTTGGATAGAAAGTCAGGGGAGTAGCCTGGAGGACAGTATACATTCATAAATGTAATTTCTTTACCCTTAAGAACCCCTTTGATAATCACATAGCGACCATGGCTATCTAAAGAGGAAGTTATGAGTCTAAAGGGGAGATTTTTATTGATCAATATGGCCACTCCCCTACTGAATGTAGAATAGCTTGTGGCGAAGACCTGTCCCACCCAACTCTTTTGGAGTTTAGCGGTGTCGTTGGGCCCCATATGGGTTTCTTGTAATAAAGCAATAGAGACATTCTCCTTCTTTAAAAAGATCACAATCGCCTTCCTCTTAGCTAATTTCTGAAGACCTTGAACATTCCAGGAGCAGAGCTTAAAGCTCTCAGAGTTAGCCGTAGCCATAGAATATTGAGGGGTGTGTAGGCGGGGCAGACCTGGACAGGCCTGTGGGCATGCAGAATTCACTTATCTTAAACACTATGCACACATACTTTGAGCCATACATAAAACAAATACTAATAACATTAAAAATATATAAAGGTGCAGGGCCGGTGGGCCTTTCCCCAACAACACAGGGACTCACCATAGGGCCTAAAACCCTCAAACCTACCATAAGTAGATTACTCTCTCAGTGGCTGCTTGCCACACTCCAAAAAAAAAAAAAAAAAGAAGCCTCAAAATAGTAAGTGGAAAAGTTCACATTAAACCTTATAAGAACATGGCTAGGTTTAAATAAGAAACCTAAAACAGGGACCATAGTAAGAGAAAAAAGGGGGGGGTAAATAACCTGTGCACTGCGTGATAAACGCGTGCCGTACGTCCACCAGGCCGGAAGAGGGCGATACTCTGCTGACAGGTCCGCTGTTTCCTATGGATCACACAGAGTATTTTGCTGCCTTGTCATAGCGCAATTAGGCCGCCGTGTCAGGAGAGGGCGCTGCGCAAAAGTTCGTCTGCCAGTGAGACGATTCTCCGGCGCCGCAGCTGGACCCTATTGAGCAGGTCAACCGTACAGTAGGTGGTGGCATGCGCCTTCCGTGGTCGCGACCTGCCATTAATCCCATTGAAGAAGAAGAGGACGCCTCCAGCCGCAGACGCGACCACTTGCCATGTGTGTGGCTAGCAGAACGTAGCCAGGAGAGCGTGGCTGGTGGATCCATGAGAACCCAGTCCGAACAAATATACACACGCTCACAAAAAAGAAAGAAAGAAAAAAAAGAAGTGCATCACGGAGGCATTAAGCCAAGTCTTGACGAGGCATAAGTGACACGCATAGGGTCCTAAGTCATTTAACCAAAGCTAGCGTTCAGCTCCCCGGCATATAGTGGACGCAAAAAGCAAACAGAATAAAGTGGCATTATGTAATAGTTATACAAAACAGACCAGGCCAACCCCCCCTTAAGTCAGACGCAGAGAAAAGTAAAGCATCCAGGCGATACCTAACGTCATACAGTCAACCATACTTATAAGAACGAAAAAATATATAATGATATGACGTTCGGCGCGTTTAGCCATAGCGAGGTGCTAGCGGCCCAAAATCAAGCTACTACCGCATCTGGTGTAGGTGAGGCCGGCGTTGTGGCTCCTCCACGCCGGGTCTTCAAGAAGTCCACGGCGTCCTCCGGCGATGAGAGATGTTTTCTCGCCCCGTCCTCGGTTGTGATGATAAGTCTCGCAGGGAACTGCAGAGACGGCTTGAGTCCTAGCTTGTAGAGGGGGGCCATGACGTCTTTGTAGCGGGCACGCTGTTCCACAACCTCTGGACAGTAGTCTTCAAAAATTAGGACTGGTTTCCCTCTGTATTTCAGCGTCCCTCTCCTCCTCCGTGCCTCCCAGATAATTCTCTCTTTAATTCGGTAGTGGTGCAGGCGGGCGATAACTGCTCTAGGCCTGGAGCCGGGCGCTGGCTTGGCCATGAGAGCCCGGTGACACCGGTCCAGCTCGGGTGGTGTAGGGAGGACATCATTCCCCAGAATTTCCACCAGCACCTCCGCAAAGAAGTCGCTGGGCCGGTCGCTTTGAATGGACTCGTCCAACCCCAAGATGCGTATATTGGACCTGCGACTCCGAGACTCAATGTTAGTTAGCTTAGCCTTTAGCTTGTCGTTGTTCGCCTCCAGCACCGTACACCTGGCCTCTAGCTCGTCCACCCTGTCAGTCCACGTATTTAACCCGCCTTCCACGGAGGTCAGATGCTCTGCATGGTCGTTGACCGTCGTCCAGAGGCTGTCGATCCTGGCTTCGAGCGAGGCAGCGGACGCTCTGATTTCGTTGGTCAGGGCCTGTCTTAGCTCTTCGATTAGCCCAGCAATGGAGGCTATATCTGCCGGCGCATCATCTTTCTTGGGATAATTTCTCAGCTGTCTCGTCGCCATTGTGGTTCTTGCAGCCAAAATAAATAGGTAGAAATATAAAGGGGGTATATAGAAAAAGGTTTAGCCGAGTTGAAAATATAAAAATAGGCTTTTAGGACAAAATATAAAAATACGGGAGTCACATGTGGCAATGAGCGACTACCCCATCCTTGACCCGGAACCGGAACCCCGCTATGAGTTTGTTAACACTTTAACGGCCACACACAAGATATCTCGGGTTTATTTTTATGTGGTTGAAAGCCACTCACGAGATTTCTCGGATTTTTTATTTTTTTTAGCGATCTGAAATCATATTGCATCACGCGAGCCTACCCGAGTATACACGAGCACCGCCGGAGATTATATGTGGAAAAAAGCGCCCCCTATCGTCTTTCAGATGACATAAGGGATTTTGGAATGGACTCAATGAAAATGGATGGGGAAAAAAATCCGGTACTCCACATTTTCCAGTCCACTGATCCAGCCGGGGTTACCACAGTTCATTCTGGATCCTCTGAGCCCCGCTGATCATGGAGTTCTACTGTATCGCGTTGGATCTATACACTTATCGATTCTTTCGAATGGTGATCAGGAATTGGAATATACCAGTTGGATACCATCTGATGTCAGGTAAGGACTCTATGTTATCAGTGTTAGGATAATCAGACTAATTTTGATGAAGTTATAAGCTGTTTTTGAAATGGGCTCTTTCGGTTTCACTGTAAAAGTCAGAGAGGAAATCAACGCGGCGATTATCCGTGCGCGGCCCGAATGTGCTTGCGTGCACGTATAATATTGATCATCTAGCGTTTATTTGAAAACGATTCATAAAAAGGCAGACGAATATCAACGTTGTGGAATATTCCAGTAAAAGACGATTTTCATAGAATGGTCCAGAATGAAGGCGGTTAGGTGGCCGAGCGGAGATTGCGTTCGTCACCAGCCCCGGAGCTGAGCTGGATTTGCCTGTTCGAATCCAGCTCACAGCTCCGGGGTTGTCACCAGCTTGGCTGGCCGTCTGCACTGATACAATTGGCTGTATCAGAGGGTGGGAGAAGCTGGCGGGGTGGGTCCGGGTCGTTGTAAACAGCGACTCCTACAGTTCGGTCGGGGCGCCTGCTAAGCGCGGATTGGACGTGAGGGGGATAGTGTGGTCCTCCCACACGCTACGCCCTCTCAATGAGAATCCGCGCTGCCAGGTGAAAAGAAGCGGTGATTGGCTGGACGTGTGTCGGAGGAAGCACGTGGTAGCCTCCACTCTCCCAGATGATCTGACTGTGGGGGGTAAGTGCGCAGCGACCAGGAAGGGACTGGGAATTGGCATACGACTAACATTGGGATGGGAGAAAATCGGAGGAAAATGGAGGGGGAAAAAGACCAAAAAAAAAATAAAAAATGGTCCAGAATGGGCTGTTTTTTATCTCAAAACGGGTGCTTTTCTAAATGATCTGAAACGGAAATGACGCGATAAAAAACCAATCTGCCTTGACAGCACTGATTGGAAAATAGTCTTTGATAATGCGATGGGCAGATTAGACACATAGCCATAATTTAAAACATAGATTAGGTGATATTAAGGTTAACATTGGAGCCGATGGTGGCATTCAGGGGGTAAAAAGGAAAACCCGGCCCCAGTTGCGGCCCATGAAGAGCCAGTCAGTGTGCTGTGTCGCTCGCCATATCCACAAAAACATTTATAAAGTAATTAACCTGTCTGTATTCTTAATAAAAACCAAAAATAAAACAAAGACTGTAGGGTAAAAAGGTATGTTTTACAAAGTTTGTGGGGAGCTGCTGTGAAACACATCCTATTCCATGCCGCCTCTAGCTCCGCCCTCCCACATGTCCCAGCTTGTATACTCTTTGTAAATCAAGTTCAAGTTTCAAGTTTCTTTAATAGTTGTCATACAGAAGTACAGAATACTTTTATACAAAATGCTTCTTTCTGTTACGCTCCATAGACTGTGCTAGACAAAAGATAAGTATGAAATAAAATAAGTATAGCAAGTAAAAGTAAAAAATAGAAGTCACATACGTAGACACAAGTGTTCAGTATGTACATATGTACAATGTTCAATGCAGGATAGCAGTAACTGAGTTACCATACAATATACTATGCAATATACTAATATACAATATACTATATAGTGCAGAGCAGAAATGGGATGAGGTACAATTTACAATTTACAGTAAGGTGTCCTGAGGTATGGGTTGTAGTGCAAATTCTTTGCCAATAAATATAAAGTGTGTCTACTGTAGGTGTTCTAAAGTGTGTAGAGTGGGTGCTGCAGTGGGTTGATTGTTTAAAGTGAGTGTGTGCGGATGTGTGTGCTGTGAGTGCATTTGATGGTTGTTGCATAGTGTTATTGTTCGTTGAGCAACCTGATGGCCTGGGGATAGAAGCTTCTTCTGAGTCTTTCTGTGCTTGCCATGAGACTCCGGTATCGCTTGCCTGACCGTAGCTGTTCAAAGAGGCAGTTGTTTGGGTGGCTGGAGTCCTTGATAATTATCTTAGCCTTACCCCTGCACCGCTTGTTGTAAATGAAAGGTTAACCTTCTAGTGTGGTAGTGAAAGGGTTAACCTTCTGTAGTGTGGTAGTGAAAGTGTTAATCCTTTGTAGTGTGGTAGTGAAAGGGTTAACCTTCTATAGTGTGGTAGTGAAAGGGTTAACCTTATGTAGTGTGGTAGTGAAAGCGTTAATCCTTTGTAGTGTGGTACTGTAGTGAAAGTGTTCATTCTTTGTAGTGTGGTAGTGAAAGTGTTCATTCTTTGTAGTGTGGTAGTGAAAGGGTTAATCCTTTGTAGTGTGGTAGTGAAAGGGTTAAGCGAGCCATTAGGAATGTCATCACAAACAACATAGATGCCTTTCCTTTCACCTACCTCAGGTTCGTCCCCCATCTCTACGCTCCTGTCTGTCCACTCTGGGAAAGAACAATGCAAAAAAGTCTGTAAAGATAACTAAAAAAACCAAGATATGTTGGTAAGATGAAGATTCGCAGATAACAAGTTGTCTGCCAGTCCGTTCAACCGCAAAATCGTAGGCTACACCTGACTCTAGACCAGTTAGTTAGTAATCGACAATGAGGCTGCAATCCTAGTGGTTTTATACTTCCTGTTTGGAATGCCGGGTTCAGGGAGGGACACTGTGCTACCCCAGCAAACAGGTGTGTGGGTGTGCAGTACGTGTGTGTGTGTACAGTATGTGTGTTTGTATTTGCTATGAAGACAAGCACATGACATAAACCACACTCCCTCTCTCTCTCACGCACACACGCACGCACACACACGCACCTCATAAGACATGTCACTCCCTAGGCCTATGAGCTCAGGGAACAGTCATTCTCACACCCCTCAGGCTAAGCAGGCCCTCTGATAGACACAAGTCTAGGGCCCCTCATAAACCTAACTGTTTTGGATGATTACGTTTATTTATAAATGCGTGATCAGCGTCAGGCGATACCCTCGTAAATACCTGCCTATTTTCTACCCCCGGCGAGAATCAATCACTTACCAGTGTCACCGGGGCGCCTGTGATCAAAACAGGCGCGCGTGTCCCGCGTTCTTAATTACGAAACATGACATATTACGTAATTGGTATGTGGCTGTGAGAGGCATTGTGACACCTTGACAAGTACTCTATATGCACAGGTCAAAAACGCCAGTCGATGTAAAGCAGTAGTGTAGAGTACTATTTCATCCCTATAAAAGTATGAGAATGACTGTGGCGCCCAAATCAATCACGGGGCGGTTTGATATAAATCACAGGACGGTCTGATATAAATCACAGGACGGTCTGATATAAATCATAATAAAAGACAGGAGAGCCGTAGACTTGGGATAAAGACAAGATGTGAATGAGAACGTGTCTGTGATACCCAAACCTACAGGGGGCGACAGTGACTCAGGAAGTAGCAGCGGTCGTCTGGTAATCAGAAGGTTTCCGGTTAAATTCTGACTCCCGCGCAGCGTGTCCAAGTGTCCTTGAGCAAGACACTTAACCCCTAACTGCTCCCGACGAGCAGGTCGGCACCTTGCATATGGGTGAATGTGAGGCTTAAGTTGTAAAGCGCTTTGGATAAAAGCTGCTATATATTGTACGTAAATGCAGTCCATCCAAACAAAATGACGTGCCTTCCTTGAGCCTGCGGTCACGTGTATGTTCACTGTGCACGCTTAGCTGTGTGGATATACGCTTTGAATGGCCTTGTATTATCAGATTCTGCACGTTAATAGATCCTTCAAAATAAACTGTGCACGCTCAGCTGTGTATATACCGTGGTGGGCTGCATCTCAAAAGGCGACGGGACCGCGTACCGCGATGAAGTAGAGCAGCTGTCAGCCCTGTGCAAAAATAACAACCTGCAGCTGAATAAGCTAAAGACCCAGGAGATGATCGTGGACTACAGGAGGAAGAAGACCGACATACAGCCCCTGTACATCGACGGGGGATGTGTGGAGAGAGTCTCGGTCATCAAGTTCCTGGGTGTCCACCTAGAGGATGACCTAACCTGGAGAATCAACACCACGGCGATTGTGAAAAAGGCACAGCAGAGACTCTACTTCCTGAGAATACTTAGAAAGTACCACCTCAGACAAGACCTGCTTGTGTCTTTTTACCGCTGCTCCGTGGAAAGCATCCTCACCTACTGCATCAATGTGTGGTTCCTCAGCTGCACAGCCGCAGAGAGGAAGGTGCTCCAGAGGGTCGTCAACTCGGCCCAAAAATTTTTCGGTTGCCTTCTCCCCTCACTGGAAGGACAATACAACTCCCGCTGCCTTAAAAAAGCAGTAAAAATACTGAAAGACCCACACCACCCGGGCAACAAACACCTCGTACGGCTGCGCTCGGGCAGGCATTTCAGCGTCATGCCCACCCGGACTAACAGACTGAAGTTTAGTTTTTATCCTAGGGCCATATGTGCACTGAAACAACAGTCTCCCTTGCACCCCCCCCCCCCCCCCGCACACACAACATTAAGGGATAGTGCAATTATCTTTTACACCCCCCTGTTTATGTTAATGTTATTTATGCCTTACTCCTGTTTTTATATTTAATACTGTGTTTAGGACTGTGTTTTTATATTTTTACTAGCACCTAGGGCTGCATTTAAAATGTTGTTGTAACAACTGTAACTGTGCTAAGCACACCATAATCCTATATTTCCCTCCCACTCTGCTATTCCCCTACTATCTCGCTTCCTCCCTACAACCTTCTCCCTGCCACTCTTGACACCACAATGTGCCTCATACCTATATCCACAATCTGCTCCTCCAGAACTGACTCTACCCATCCACGCCAGTTTGCTAGCAACCCGGCAAATCTCTCCTACCCTCCTACAGCCACTAATACACCTGTCACAGTACGGGGAGGCTTATGGAATTGTCAATCAGCAGTCAAGAAAGCTGACTTCATTACTGCCTACGCCCATAGTCTAAATCTGCAGCTCCTGGCTCTAACTGAGACCTGGATAACTCCCAATAACTCATCAACACCTGCAGCATTATCTACAAACTATAACTTCACTCACACACCTCGACCCTCCAGACGGGGTGGAGGCACTGGCCTCATGACATCTCCTTCATGGGCTTCAAACCTAACACAACTCCCAGAACTGTCACTCTCCTCCCTCGAATATCATGCAATATCTGTCTCTAATCCTTTCAATCTCACCATTGTTACACTCTATCGCCCTCCAGGTCCCCTCGATCACTTCATAGATGAGCTGGACATGCTTCTAAGCTCCTTACCGGAAGATGGTACCCCGCTCCTTCTATTGGGCGACTTCAACCTGCCTGACTCATCTCAGTCGGTCCCAGTGGTCTCCCTCCTACAACAATTTGACCTGACTCCCACTGCCATGCCTCCCACCCACAAAGCAGGGAACTCCTTGGATCTCATATTTTCCCGTAACTCCAGCATCATTAACACCACGGTAACTCCCCTACATGTATCTGACCATTCCTTCATATCCTTCTCACTAACTCTCATGCTTAACCGAAAGGTCTTCACCCCAACTCAAACCGTCTCACTCAGACGTAACCTGGCCTCCCTATCCCCCTCCACCCTCTCCTCTGACATAATATCCGCTCTACCTTTGAGTGACACCTTCTCTGCTCTCCCCACAGAGATGGCAACCTCCACCCTCCTCTCAGCCCTTGCAACCTCCTTTGACAAGCTCTGTCCCCTCGTTGAGAAACCTGCCCGCCGTTCCCCACCCAGTCCATGGCTGACGGATGCAGTGAGAGAACAAAGACAGGTCCTGAGAGCGGCTGAGAGGAAGTATAGAAAATCACGCCTCACTGCTGACATCGACACATATCACAACCTCTTGTTAACATTCTCCAAAACCATTACTAATGCCAAAGCTTCTTTCTTTCACCATAGGATCGAGGCCTCTGCCAAGAATCTTCGCAAACTGCATGCTACCATGTCCTCCCTCCTCACTCCCCCCCCACCCCCTCCTCCCTCATCTTTTTCTGCCGAAGACTTTGCGATCTTCTTTGAGGAAAAAGTGGTGAACATCCGCAGCTCCTTCTCCCAACCCCCACCCATTCCAAACGCTGAATCGAGAACCTCATCCTTCACTCTGTCATCTTTCTCTCCCATTACAGAAGCCGAGACCCTGACACTGGTAACGTCGAACCGTCCGACTACATGCCAGCTGGACCGGCTACCCTCCCCACTCCTCCAGACCATAGCACCGGACATCCTCCCATTCCTAACTGCAACCATCAACTCCTCACTCAACTCGGGGGTGGTCCCCACCTCCCTAAAACAAGCCAGAGTCACGCCCCTCATAAAAAAACCAACCCTGAACCCCACCGTCATAGCCAACTATCGTCCTGTCTCTCTTCTCTCCTTTCTTTCTAAAACACTTGAACGTGCTGTATCCAACCAACTTACTGCTTATCTCTTACAGAATGACCTCCTAGACCCCAATCAGTCTGGCTTCCGGACTGGCCACTCCACAGAAACGGCCCTCATTGCGGTCACAGAGGCACTTCACTTAGCAAAAGCGAAAGGCCTCTCCTCTGTCCTGATTCTCCTAGATCTATCTGCAGCCTTCGACACAGTCAACCATCAGATCCTCCTCGCGGCCCTCGCAGGAATGGGAGTGGCTGGATCTGCGCTGACATGGCTGACATCATACCTCAACGACCGCTCCTACCAAGTGTCATGGAGAGGGACTCTGTCGGCCACCCGCCCCCTCCGGACGGGTGTCCCCCAGGGCTCGGTCCTAGGACCCCTTCTCTTCTCCCTCTACACTAAATCACTGGGTAACATTATCACGTCTCATGGCTTCTCATATCATTGTTATGCCGATGATACTCAACTCTTCCTCTCCTTCCCTCCCTCAGATATCCACGTCTCTGAGCGGATCTCGGCCTGTCTGTCCGACATCTCCGCCTGGATGACGACCAACCACCTCAAACTGAACCTAAGCAAAACAGAATTGCTCCACCTGCCGGCCAAATCCTCCCCCCTGACCGACCTCTCCATCACAGTCGAGAATGCAGCTGTGACCGCGTCCCCGACCGCCAAGAACCTTGGTGTTGTCCTCGACGACCAGTTGAACTTCTCTGCTCACATCGCAGCGACAACCAGAACCTGCAGATTCCTCCTGAGCAACGTCAGAAGGATACGCCCCTTCCTGACAAAAGAAGCCACCCAACTCCTCGTCCAATCAACAGTCATCTCCCGCCTCGACTACTGCAACGCACTGCTAGCTGGCCTCCCGGCCACTGCCACCAAGCCTCTTCAACTCATTCAAACCGCAGCGGCCCGCCTGATATCAAACCTACCGAAGTCGGCCCATGTCACCCCACTTCTTAGGGACCTGCACTGGCTCCCCATTGCTGCACGTATCCGCTTCAAGGCCCTCGACCTAGCATACCGTGCAGCAAAGGGAACCGCTCCCGCCTACCTCCGGTCAATGGTCTCTAACTACACACCCTCAAGACCCCTACGCTCTGCATCTTCTGGCCGCCTCAGACCTACTCCTATCCAAGCTCCCGGAGGGTCATCAAAGAGAAGCCGCCTATTCTCAGTCCTTGCCCCACAATGGTGGAATGAACTACCCATCCCAGTTAGGACAGCCGAATCCCATCCAATCTTTCGCCGTCGACTAAAGACTCACTTCTTCAACCATTATCTGAAATGATTAAAAAAAAAAAAAAAAAAAAAAAAAAAAAAAAAAAAATCTAACCCTGACTAACCTTACTGTCATGCACTTGTCCTAATAAACTAACCTACACTGTAACACGCAACACTTGATGAACATTGTTACTCAGCTGATAGAGTTGTACCCTTCTTGCTGTCTTGTCGTACAGAACTTGTAAGTCGCTTTGGATAAAAGCGTCAGCTAAATGACTAAATGTAAATGTAAATGTAACAATGACAATAAAGATCTATTCTATTCTATTCATTGTGAATGGCCGTGTATTCTCAGATTCAGCACTCAATCAATAGATCCCTCAAAATAAACTGTGCACACTTCCCAGCACACACACACACCTTGATAGAGCACACACACCTTGATATAGCACACACACCTTGATAGAGCACACACACCTTGATATAGCACACACACACACCTTGATAGAGCACACACACCTTGATAGAGCACACACACACCTTGATAGAGCACACACAACTTGATGGAGCACACACACACACACACACACACACCTTGATAGAGCACACACACCTTGATAGAGCACACACACACACACCTTGATAGAGCACACACACACACACACACCTTGATAGAGCACACACGTTGATAGAGCACACACATCCACATGAAAAAGGGACGCTCTCTCTCTCATCCACCACGCCTCGTTCATTGTTTTCCCTCTGACACACATGGCCACTATGTCTACACCGCTTCCTGACTAGCGCCGGGGTTAATGTTTAACCGTGTCGGTGAGGGAAGAGGCAGAGTTCAGCGGCGTAGTAAGCAAGAGCAGCCATTTTAACAGGGGTAGAATATGAATCTCACGACTATGGAGGGCAAGCAAACCACCGGTACCAGCTAATATCACTCCCAGCGGTGAGTCGGTTTCATGTTCTAATGACTATTCCTCAAGAAAATGAAAAGAAAATACTATTGTCATTCCATATACGGCGGTGGGAGAGGGGGAGTGCTGGCAGGGTCTGATGCAGCGTGTTTGTTTCAGGTGGAGGGGAGCAGGTGCCATGGTGACTATGAGTGTCGCGGACCCGAGCGACAGCTGTCCTCTGCTGCCGGAGGCGACCGACGCCGTCGACAATACGCACCAACCTGTCACTCAAAGACAACGAGAAGCCAGGAGGCCGGACTCCAAAGAATTTATCCTCAGCAGGTGCGCCTGTGTATTTGCATGCGAGGGCGCTAAGTGTGCAGTCATAGAGCTGGTGATAAAAAGAGAGAGAGAGTGAGAAAGAGAGAGCGTTATGGCACACATTGTCTAGGCTCTTGTATAATGTCTTTGAGAAGCTTTGTGTAAAAAATAAATATATTTTGCTATATACACATGTACAGTATATATATATATACTGTATATATATGTAGTAAAAAAATTATAGTAAAGCTTCTCAAAGACATTATACAAGAGCCTAGACAATGTGTGTATATATATATATATATATATATATATATATATATATATATATATATATATATATATATATATATATATATATGTGGCTGTGAGAAACATATATATATGTTGTTTAGTATCTAGACTAAATAAAACACCAACTTTTATTCCCTCTCATGCAGGACTAAGAATTTGGCCCTGAGTCTGGTGTTGTTGACAGGATGCTACTCAGCTATTCTGATTCCAGCATATCTTCCCTCAGAAAAGCCGACAGCTGTAGACGAGCACCAAGAGCCCAAGAACCCAGTAAGGATGTCTGTCTATATACTGTATGTGTTATTCAGTAAGGATGTCTATATACTGTATGTGTCTGGTTATACAGTAAGGATGTCTATATACTGTATGTGTCTGGTTATACAGTAAGGATGTATATATACTGTATGTGTCTGGTTATACAGTAAGGATGTCTATATACTGTATGTGTCTGGTTATTCAGTAAGGATGTCTATATACTGTATGTGTCTGGTTATACAGTAAGGATGTCTATATACTGTATGTGTCTGGTTATTCAGTAAGGATGTCTATATACTGTATGTGTCTGGTTATACAGTAAGGATGTCTATATACTGTATGTGTCTGGTTATTCAGTAAGGATGTATATATACTGTATGTGTCTGGTTATAGTTATACAGTAAGGATGTCTATATACTGTATGTGTCTGGTTATACAGTAAGGATGTGTATATACTGTATGCGTCTGGTTATACAGTAAGGATGTCTATATACTGTATGTGTCTGGTTATTCAGTAATGATGTATATATACTGTATGTGTCTGGTTATTCAGTAAGGATGTCTTTATACTGTATGTGTTATACAGTAAGGATGTATATATACTGTATGTGTCTGGTTATACAGTAAGGATGTCTATATACTGTATGTGTCTGGTTATACAGTAAGGATGTATATATACTGTATGTGTCTGGTTATACAGTAAGGATGTCTATATACTGTATGTGTCTGGTTATACAGTAAGGATGTCTATATACTGTATGTGTCTGGTTATTCAGTAAGGATGTCTATATACTGTATGTGTCTGGTTATACAGTAAGGATGTCTATATATACTGTATGTGTCTGGTTATTCAGTAAGGATGTCTATATACTGTATGTGTCTGGTTATTCAGTAATGATGTATATATACTGTATGTGTCTGGTTATTCAGTAATGATGTCTATGTACTGTATGTGTCTGGTTATACAGTAAGGATGTCTATATACTGTATGTGTCTGGTTATTCAGTAATGATGTATATATACTGTATGTGTCTGGTTATTCAGTAAGGATGTCTATATACTGTATGTGTCTGGTTATACAGTAAGGATGTATATATACTGTATGTGTCTGGTTATACAGTAAGGATGTCTATATACTGTATGTGTCTGGTTATACAGTTATACAGTAAGGATGTATATATACTGTATGTGTCTGGTTATACAGTAAGGATGTCTATATACTGTATGTGTCTGGTTATTCAGTAAGGATGTCTATATACTGTATGCATCTGGTTATTCAGTAAGGATGTCTATATACTGTATGTGTCTGGTTATTCAGTAAGGATGTCTATATACTGTATGTGTCTGGTTATACAGTAAGGATGTCTATATACTGTATGTGTCTGGTTATTCAGTAAGGATGTATATATACTGTATGTGTCTGGTTATTCAGTAAGGATGTCTTTATACTGTATGTGTTATACAGTAAGGATGTATATATACTGTATGTGTCTGGTTATACAGTAAGGATGTCTATATACTGTATGTGTCTGGTTATACAGTAATGATGTCTATATACTGTATGTGTCTGGTTATACAGTAAGGATGTCTATATACTGTATGTGTCTGGTTATACAGTAAGGATGTCTATATACTGTATGTGTCTGGTTATTCAGTAAGGATGTCTATATACTGTATGTGTCTGGTTATACAGTAAGGATGTCTATATATACTGTATGTGTCTGGTTATTCAGTAAGGATGTCTATATACTGTATGTGTCTGGTTATTCAGTAATGATGTATATATACTGTATGTGTCTGGTTATTCAGTAATGATGTCTATGTACTGTATGTGTCTGGTTATACAGTAAGGATGTCTATATACTGTATGTGTCTGGTTATTCAGTAATGATGTATATATACTGTATGTGTCTGGTTATTCAGTAAGGATGTCTATATACTGTATGTGTCTGGTTATACAGTAAGGATGTCTATATACTGTATGTGTTATTCAGTAAGGATGTCTATATACTGTATGTGTCTGGTTATACAGTAAGGATGTCTATATACTGTATGTGTCTGGTTATTCAGTAAGGATGTATATATACTGTATGTGTCTGGTTATTCAGTAAGGATGTCTATATACTGTATGTGTCTGGTTATACAGTAAGGATGTCTATATACTGTATGTGTCTGGTTATACAGTAAGGATGTCTATATACTGTATGTCTGGTTATACAGTAAGGATGTATATATACTGTATGTGTCTGGTTATTCAGTAAGAATGTCTATATACTGTATGTGTCTGGTTATACAGTAATGATGTATATATACTGTATGTGTCTGGTTATACAGTAAGGATGTCTATATACTGTATGTGTTATTCAGTAAGGATGTCTATATACTGTATGTGTCTGGTTATACAGTAAGGATGTCTATATACTGTATGTGTCTGGTTATTCAGTAAGGATGTATATATACTGTATGTGTCTGGTTATTCAGTAAGGATGTCTATATACTGTATGTGTCTGGTTATACAGTAAGGATGTCTATATACTGTATGTCTGGTTATACAGTAAGGATGTATATATACTGTATGTGTCTGGTTATTCAGTAAGAATGTCTATATACTGTATGTGTCTGGTTATACAGTAATGATGTATATATACTGTATGTGTCTGGTTATACAGTAAGGATGTCTGTCTATATACTGTATGTGTCTGGTTATACAGTAAGGATGTCTTTATACTGTATGTGTTATACAGTAAGGATGTATATATACTGTATGTGTCTGGTTATTCAGTAAGGATGTCTTTATACTGTATGTGTTATACAGTAAGGATGTATATATACTGTATGTGTCTGGTTATACAGTAAGGATGTCTATATACTGTATGTGTTATTCAGTAAGGATGTCTATATACTGTATGTGTCTGGTTATTCAGTAAGGATGTCTATATACTGTATGTGTCTGGTTATACAGTAAGGATGTCTATATACTGTATGTGTCTGGTTATACAGTAAGGATGTCTATATACTGTATGTGTCTGGTTATACAGTAAGGATGTCTATATACTGTATGTGTCTGGTTATTCAGTAAGGATGTCTATATACTGTATGTGTCTGGTTATTCAGTAAGGATGTATATACTGTATGTGTCTGGTTATACAGTAAGGATGTATATATACTGTATGTGTCTGGTTATTCAGTAATGATGTCTATATACTGTATGTGTCTGGTTATACAGTAAGGATGTCTATATACTGTATGTGTCTGGTTATACAGTAAGGATGTCTATATACTGTATGTGTCTGGTTATTCAGTGAGGATGTCTATATACTGTATGTGTCTGGTTATTCAGTAAGGATGTCTATATACTGTATGTGTCTGGTTATACAGTAAGGATGTCTATATACTGGATGTGTCTGGTTATACAGTAAGGATGTATATATACTGTATGTGTCTGGTTATACAGTAAGGATGTATATATACTGTATGTGTCTGGTTATTCAGTAAGGATGTATATATACTGTATGTGTCTGGTTATACAGTAAGGATGTATATATACTGTATGTGTCTGGTTATTCAGTAAGGATGTATATATACTGTATGTGTCTGGTTATTCAGTAAGGATGTATATATACTGTATGTGTCTGGTTATACAGTAAGGATGTATATATACTGTATGTGTCTGGTTATTCAGTAATGATGTCTATATACTGTATGTGTCTGGTTATACAGTAAGGATGTCTATATACTGTATGTGTCTGGTTATACAGTAAGGATGTCTATATACTGTATGTGTCTGGTTATTCAGTAAGGATGTCTATATACTGTATGTGTCTGGTTATTCAGTAAGGATGTCTATATACTGTATGTGTCTGGTTATACAGTAAGGATGTCTATATACTGGATGTGTCTGGTTATACAGTAAGGATGTATATATACTGTATGTGTCTGGTTATACAGTAAGGATGTATATATACTGTATGTGTCTGGTTATTCAGTAAGGATGTATATATACTGTATGTGTCTGGTTATACAGTAAGGATGTATATATACTGTATGTGTCTGGTTATTCAGTAAGGATGTATATATACTGTATGTGTCTGGTTATTCAGTAAGGATGTATATATACTGTATGTGTCTGGTTATACAGTTATACAGTAAGGATGTATATATACTGTATGTGTCTGGTTATTCAGTAAGGATGTATATATACTGTATGTGTCTGGTTATACAGTTATACAGTAAGGATGTCTATATACTGTATGTGTCTGGTTATTCAGTAAGGATGTCTATATACTGTATGTGTCTGGTTATTCAGTAAGGATGTCTATATACTGTATGTGTCTGGTTATACAGTAAGGATGTCTATATACTGTATGTGTCTGGTTATACAGTAAGGATGTCTATATACTGTATGTGTCTGGTTAGGATGTCTATATACTGTATGTGTCTGGTTATTCAGTAAGGATGTCTATATACTGTATGTGTCTGGTTATTCAGTAAGGATGTATATACTGTATGTGTCTGGTTATACAGTAAGGATGTATATATACTGTATGTGTCTGGTTATTCAGTAATGATGTCTATATACTGTATGTGTCTGGTTATACAGTAAGGATGTCTATATACTGTATGTGTCTGGTTATTCAGTAAGGATGTCTATATACTGTATGTGTCTGGTTATTCAGTAAGGATGTCTATATACTGTATGTGTCTGGTTATTCAGTAAGGATGTCTATATACTGTATGTGTCTGGTTATACAGTAAGGATGTCTATATACTCTATGTGTCTGGTTATTCAGTAAGGATGTCTATATACTGGATGTGTCTGGTTATACAGTAAGGATGTATATATACTGTATGTGTCTGGTTATACAGTAAGGATGTATATATACTGTATGTGTCTGGTTATACAGTTATACAGTAAGGATGTATATATACTGTATGTGTCTGGTTATTCAGTAAGGATGTATATATACTGTATGTGTCTGGTTATACAGTTATACAGTAAGGATGTCTATATACTGTATGTGTCTGGTTATACAGTAATGATGTCTATATACTGTATGTGTCTGGTTATACAGTAAGGATGTCTATATACTGTATGTGTCTGGTTATACAGTTATACAGTAAGGATGTATATATACTGTATGTGTCTGGTTATTCAGTAAGGATGTATATATACTGTATGTGTCTGGTTATACAGTTATACAGTAAGGATGTATATATACTGTATGTGTCTGGTTATTCAGTAAGGATGTCTATATACTGTATGTGTCTGGTTATTCAGTAAGGATGTCTATATACTGTATGTGTCTGGTTATTCAGTAAGGATGTCTATATACTGTATGTGTCTGGTTATACAGTAAGGATGTCTATATACTGTATGTGTCTGGTTATACAGTAAGGATGTCTATATACTGTATGTGTCTGGTTATACAGTAAGGATGTCTATATACTGTATGTGTCTGGTTATTCAGTAAGGATGTCTATATACTGTATGTGTCTGGTTATTCAGTAAGGATGTATATACTGTATGTGTCTGGTTATACAGTAAGGATGTATATATACTGTATGTGTCTGGTTATTCAGTAATGATGTCTATATACTGTATGTGTCTGGTTATACAGTAAGGATGTCTATATACTGTATGTGTCTGGTTATTCAGTAAGGATGTCTATATACTGTATGTGTCTGGTTATTCAGTAAGGATGTCTATATACTGTATGTGTCTGGTTATTCAGTAAGGATGTCTATATACTGTATGTGTCTGGTTATACAGTAAGGATGTCTATATACTCTATGTGTCTGGTTATTCAGTAAGGATGTCTATATACTGGATGTGTCTGGTTATACAGTAAGGATGTATATATACTGTATGTGTCTGGTTATACAGTAAGGATGTATATATACTGTATGTGTCTGGTTATACAGTAAGGATGTCTATATACTGTATGTGTCTGGTTATTCAGTAAGGATGTATATATACTGTATGTGTCTGGTTATACAGTAAGGATGTATATATACTGTATGTGTCTGGTTATACAGTAAGGATGTATATATACTGTATGTGTCTGGTTATACAGTAAGGATGTATATATACTGTATGTGTCTGGTTATACAGTTATACAGTAAGGATGTATATATACTGTATGTGTCTGGTTATTCAGTAAGGATGTATATATACTGTATGTGTCTGGTTATACAGTTATACAGTAAGGATGTCTATATACTGTATGTGTCTGGTTATACAGTAATGATGTATATATACTGTATGTGTCTGGTTATTCAGTAAGGATGTATATATACTGTATGTGTCTGGTTATACAGTAAGGATGTATATATACTGTATGTGTCTGGTTATACAGTAAGGATGTATATATACTGTATGTGTCTGGTTATTCAGTAAGGATGTCTATATACTGTATGTGTCTGGTTATACAGTAAGGATGTCTATATACTGTATGTCTGGTTATACAGTAAGGATGTATATATACTGTATGTGTCTGGTTATTCAGTAAGGATGTCTATATACTGTATGTGTCTGGTTATACAGTAAGGATGTATATATACGGTATGTGTCTGGTTATACTGTAAAGATGTATATATACTGTATGTGTCTGGTTATTCAGTAAGGATGTCTATATACTGTATGTGTCTGGTTATTCAGTAAGGATGTCTATATACTGTGTGTGTCTGGTTATTCAGTAAGGATGTCTATATACTGTATGTGTCTGGTTATACAGTTATACAGTAAGGATGTATATATACTGTATGTGTCTGGTTATACAGTAAGGATGTATATATACTGTATGTGTCTGGTTATACAGTAAGGATGTATATATACTGTATGTGTCTGGTTATACAGTAAGGATGTCTATAATGTATGTGTCTGGTTATTCAGTAAGGATGTCTATATACTGTATGTGTCTGGTTATTCAGTAAGGATGTATATATACTGTATGTGTCTGGTTATTCAGTAAGGATGTCTATATACTGTATGTGTTATACAGTAAGGATGTATATATACTGTATGTGTCTGGTTATACAGTAAGGATGTCTATATACTGTATGTGTCTGGTTATACAGTAAGGATGTCTATATACTGTATGTGTTGTGAAGGGCCAGATTAAACCGAATATATATATTTATTTATATATATATATTTAATTGTATTTGTATATTCTCTAATATTCCCTGATATCCCTTGTATATTCCTTGTACAATATGCATTGAATATCCATTCTAGCCTACTGAACATCCCATAATAGTCTCCATTCTACTATTGGTCGAGACCTTGGTGCCAGGCTGCCATACCCCTCAGACCCAGTTCAAACGTACCGCTCGACATGTACGAACAAGTCCTAGTTCCGCGTAGGAATCTGGCTACCGCACCACTAATGGGACTATTTGTTCATAGTGCGTATATATACTGCGCTACTAAAGTAGGACTTTCCTTTTCAGTCCAGTTTCTTACCCTCCAATAGAGTCACAGACGTAAAGCCTCCCCGCGACTCCACGTGTGGGAGTAAGGCCAAGTTCGGCCTACCATCGGTATTGAGACATCGTGTATATTAATATTTGAATAGTCATATTTAGCACTATATCGTCGAGTTGGACGTAGTCTATTAAGCTAATAATAGTCTGTTAATATATAGTGCTTCGTGCGGTGAGAATACTACCGTAGTCAGTACCCCATCGTTTCGGGCAGAGAACTGGCTGCTTACCCAGGGTGGTTGACCCTATGTGAAGCTGCACCTGAGGAGCCCCAGAGCCGACGAGCGAGTGGACCTGTATACCGGATTATTCTACCGACGACAGCCCGCCTTCCCAGGCACGGATTATGCTTTGGATACTTTGATTATTCCATGGATAAAGACCCCCGACACTGCCGTGTGTTGGAACCCCCCCCCCTGGAGAGGACGCAAGGTGAGGAGACGCTCTGCAAGACGAGGTCTCTTCACGTCTCTCCCCCGTGGACCGGAGAGAGCCGGCCCACAAAGAGTCCACCTGCTTTCATCTGTGGTCCAAGGATCGCCGGCGCATTGAACGGCACTACAGTGGGTTCACCTGGGATACCCTTGGCCGGACGAGGCAGCTGGATTCTACCCCCCCCCCCCCTCCTACTCCTGTCGGCTTACAAGCGACCGGATTAACCCCCGCTAGTGTATCCAGCCTATAATCATTAAAGTATCATTGCTGTTATTCCTTAACTATTCCAGGTCGTATATTTACCACCTGCGCCTTCAGAGATTGGACATTCTCTATTGATATACCGACGAATACTCCTTGCCATAAAAGTGCATACTATTTCAATTCATAAATGTAATTAAGTGATTAAGTGCTTATTCTACACACCATCGCTGTGTAGGGAATAAAGACCTGTTTCTAATTCGTACATTTGTGTTGGATCCGTTTCATCTACGTGAGAGTGTTCATGATAATATATTTATGCCGTGTACTGGGTGGCCGAATATTAAGTACAAAGGTAGTGGTAGTAAGTATCATATCTAGTAATACAGTCAGGGAATTGTACCCCTCAGTTACAATTGGTCCTTCGAGCCGGATGGTAATTAGTGTAATATTAATATAGTGTTATTAATATTGAAATGGCCTATGATGAACACTCCACGAAACGATCCTCCTAACCAACGCCCGCAGCGCGAACGACGGCTCCCTCAGTACTTAGAGGCTTACGCTGTCAGTCAACAACCTAGTCTTCTACTAACAGTAAACGCGGTAAAACTAGAAAGTAAAAGTATGTCTAACCCCAACGCCCAGACTACCCCGACCATAGAGGCCCCTACGGGCTCTAATGTAACTGACCAAGTTCACGGTGGGGACCAGTGGGAACCAGACATGACTTCACACCCCGCCAGTACTGAAGAAGTAGTCCCCGATGAGTCCCGGGAGGAATACAACGCTACCGAGAGAGAACTCGGCACGGAAGAAGACGGGGAGAGCACCGTGGAGATAGAGCTCCAAGGCTCCGCAAGGAGTACCCCGAGGGAAGGCTCCCCTATACAACCGCCTTCTCCCAGCGAGGCAGAGAGGACCCTACAGCAGGCATTCCTCGTCAGCCTGAAAGCCTCTACTGAATGCGATAGACTCCAGGGTGAACGCGATCGATTGCAGCTACAGCAACGGAGCGAAGAAGAGCACATACGCCTGGAAATAAGACGCATTCAGATGGAAGAGAATGTGGCCCGAGACCGAGCAGACAGCCAGCGAGCAGCTGCTGGTGCTCTACGGGACGCAGAGCGCGACAGACAGCAAGCGCAACTAATAGAACAGCTGATCAGACGGACAACACCCTCTCCCTCCGCCAGAGGCTCCAGGAACTCGTCTAGACACACCTCCAGGGCGGCATCCCCTAGCCGAGTAAACAACCCTGAACTTGACCAACAGATGAGGTCTATACCCCCCACAGACCACCTCCCCCCACCGGTCCAAGCGAGACCTAGCAACCGGGAAGGAGCAGCATATCCTGTGGAGAGGCTAAACCAGAGACTACAAGCACTGGATGACCTAACTGAAGACGAAGAGGAAGAGGAGGAGAACCACGCCCGAAGACAGCACAGTACTCTACCGGACCAGGAGGTCCGGTACAGCCCAGGCTATACTCCCGCGGAGCTGCGCTACAGACCCCCGACTCTATACACGGGTGAGCACGACGCACGACCCGCACCGAGGAACAGCACCTGGACAAGCGGGCCATGGTACACTGCCGGTACCAGCCCATACCAAGGAGCGGGAGGAGACTCGCCTAGGAGGCCTCTCCCCCAACGCTCGCCGATGTATCCACAGTCAGCGTCATACATTGGCACGCCTATGGTACCCGACTTCACCCAAGAGAACCGGGCCCAGTATACAGAACTCCGCATGTGTCTGGAGACCATGTTGGTGGATGTATTGGATGAACGCCACAAATACGCCATCCTACTGCAGCACTTAAAGGTGCCCCGCGCACATAATATAGCGCTCGCCTACGCGACTTCCACCACCCCATACACAGCAGCGCTGGTAGCATTGGACCAGAGGTATGGGCGCATATGGGATTACGTGATCCAGGAGATCCGACACATCGACCGCTTACCCCCAGCAATAGACAATCGAGCACTGGACGACCTGTCCATCAGAGTGCAGTCCCTGGTAGGGATGTTGGGAGCGCAAAGAGAGAAGGGGAAGTATGAACTTTACGCCAACTCAAATGTGGAAAGGATTCTGGAGAAGCTGCCGCCCGCTCGTCAGGAGCGCTTTAGGCGGCAGAGGGACCACAGAGACCCGAATGGCCCCGAACCGAACCTCCTCGATCTAGCAGACTTCCTGGCGAGAGAAGTCAGCAGCCTACGGCTAGATACATTCGGACGGAGCACCCCTGGCTCCAGAGAAGGAACCAGACGACTAAATGATGGAAGAAGATCGGTGACTGTGATGCACCAATCGGAGTCAGTACCGAGCAGCAGGAGCCACAGTACCCCCTCCAGAACGGAGAAGTGGAAGATAGTGTGCCCCTACTGTGAGAAAGAACACTGGCTAGCGCAATGTGACTCCTTCCCCAAGCTGAACGCGGAGGAAGCAGGTCAATGGATAAAGTCCAACAAGCGCTGTTTTCGCTGTGCGCGCTCACACATGGCAGCCGAATGCCGCTTAAAGAAAAGGTGCACCAAGTGCGATGGAGCCCATCTGGACATACTTCACGACAGTAACAGACGGCGCCCTTCACCTGCACCATCCAGCCGCAAAGCGAGCGTCATGTACATCGATCCCGCCAGCAGCAGTGGAGCCCGAGTACTCCTAAAAGTAGTGCGTGTGACACTAAGCTACCAGAATAAAGTCCTGGACACTTACGCCGTCCTCGATGACGGGTCAGAGAAGACCCTGCTGCTCGCCCCCGCTGCGGCCCAGCTAGGGCTGCGGGGAAGCGAAACCCAAATGACAATTCGGACAATAAGACGAGATTTGAAGACGATAAAGGGCGAGAATGTCTCATTCTCTATCGCAGCAAGCGGCCAGCCTGAGCGACGGTACCAGATTGCAGACGCTTTCACCAGCCAAGAAATAGGACTGTCGCGGTACACATACCCCGTCGCCAAGCTGATGGAGAAATATGCACATCTGCGCAAGTTACCGATCCCGCTCATAGACAATGCTATGCCGACCCTGTTGATAGGCTCCGACCATGCAGACCTCATTGTCCCGATAGACCGGGTTCATACCGGACCCCGAGGCTGTCCTGCAGCAGTCGAGACCCGTTTGGGATGGACTCTCCAAGGCCCGCTCGCCAAATCTCTCAACCGAAGTACAGCCACTAGATGTCTCCACTCCCGAGTCACAGAGGGAGAAACCGCACTCCTGCAACACGTAGAGCGGCTATGGACCTTGGAACAAATGCCCTTTAAGAACGGAAAGAAAGACATTCGCTCTAAAGATGACATTTACGCCATTCACCTCCTCGAGACAGGGACCAAGAGAGTCCCGGTCAACGGCGTGTTGAGATACGCCACGCCACTCCTGCGGCGAGAAGGAATGCCTACTTTCCACGCCAAGACAGACGCCACAGAACGGTACCTGCTGAACACGGAGCGGCGCTTAGCCAAGAACCCCGCCCAAGAGAGTGTATACCGCGCTGAGATTGAGAAGCTCATCACAGCGGGACACGTCACAAAGATGGACATTAAAGAGGCTGACCAGACCACTAAATCGTGGTACGTGCCCCACCACAAGGTCCATCACAACGGTAAAGACCGCATAGTATTTAACTGCAGCTACCAGATCGGATCCCAAAATCTGAATAAAGAGTTACTGCCCGGTCCCACACTCGGCCCCTCCCTACTCGGCGTTCTACTCCGCTTCCGCCAGGAAAAGGTGGCCATCAGCGGGGACATTAAAGGAATGTTCCTGCAGGTGAGATTAGTAGAGGCGGACAAGCCCCTGTTACGGTTCCTATGGAGAGAGAAGCCAGGAGATGAGCACCCAGCCATCTACCAATGGGAAGTCCTCCCCTTCGGAACGACGTGCACCCCCTGCTGTGCGACATTTGCACTACAGAAACATGTAGCAGAGGACCCAGCAGCGGACGAAGAGGTCCGACACAGCGTAAAGAACAGCTTCTACGTAGACAACTGTCTACAAAGCCTTTCAACCCAGGAAGAAGCCGAGGCTCTCCTGATTAAACTCCGCGCCTCATTGATCAAAGGCGGCTTTGATCTCAGGCAGTGGGCCAGCAGCGATCCGCAAGTACTGCGCAGCCTCTCCTCCGAGGACAAGGCAGCCAGCAGCGAGACCTGGATGGCTACAATCCCGGGAGAAGCCCAGGAGATGACCCTGGGATTGGTGTGGCGATTCAAAACAGATTCGCTTCACTACAGACACAAGCCCCTGACTACGGAGCAGGGAAGGCCGGCGGCGGCGCCGACCACCAGACGGAGTGTGTACACAACACTCGCCCGACAATATGACCCGCTAGGATGTATTCTACCGTACACCACCAGGGCAAAAATGATTGTACGAGCATTGTGGGACAAGGACCAGGGCTGGGACGACCCCATTCCCGCACACCTTGCATCCACCTGGAGAGAGTGGGAGATGGAGCTCCACTCACTCCCAGGCGTTAATATGCGCCGAAGCTACTTCCCACCCACGGTGAGGCCAGAGACATGTAAAATGGACTTACACGTCTTCAGTGACGCCTCAGAGGTCGCATACGGATCAGTAGCCTACTTGCGGGCCCAAGACCAGGGGGGAGAGATCTACACAGCATTTGTCCTCGCCCGCTCGAGAATAGCCCCACGCAAGCAACAATCTATCCCACGTCTAGAGCTCTGCGCAGCCCTAGCCGGAGCGCACCTAGCCACGCTCATCCAACGTGAGCTCACCATACCGGTGTCTAGAACAATCCTGTGGTCAGATTCCACGACGGTACTCGCCTGGATCAAATCGGACTCATGCAAGTACAAAGTCTTCGTGGGAGTCAGAGTCACCGAGATTCAAGACCTAACCGAAGAGTTAACCGGAGAAACAGAGTGGCGCTACGTTGATACAAAACAGAACCCAGCTGACGTCATCACCCGGGGGATGCCCCTGGATGACCTCACCCGTCGCAATGTCTACAGTGACGGCCCCGCATTCCTAAGACTCCCGGAAGGACAGTGGCCCATGCCTATCCCGAGGGAAGCAAGTCCAGAGGAGGTGGAAATTAAGAAGTCTGTGTTCTGTGGATTGAGCACCGTAGCCTCCACCGACCCTAACATAAACGATTGCACGTCCATAGAGAGTGCACAACAAAGAACATTCCTGCGGTACCACCCGGAGTGCAAGTCCCCCGCTGATATGTCAGCAGCTAACTACGAGGAAGCAGAATTGCTTCTACTGCAGCGAGCCCAGAGAGACTCGTTCCCCGATGAATTGGCCTGTCTACAGGGAGGAAAGCCCGTCCCATCCGACAGCAGATTAATTCACCTGGCCCCCGAGAGCGACGCTCATACCCTCATCAGAGTGGGTGGTCGCCTACGCAGAGCCCCCAATCTACCGGATGACATTAAATACCCGATCGTATTGAACAGCCGACACAAGGTCACAGAGCTGATTATAAAGAAATACGATGAGGATGTACATCACGCAGGAGCAGAAAGAGTCTTCGCGGAAATCAGACGTCGTTACTGGATCCTACAAGGAAGAGAGGCGGTACGACGCTTCCAACGAACATGTCTAGACTGCCGCAAGTGGCGCGCGCAGCCCAGCATACCAAGGATGGCTGACCTTCCTCCATGTCGCCTCCGAATCGGTGACAAGCCATTCCACTCAACGGGTATGGACTGCTTTGGCCCGCTGCACATAAAGAAAGGAAGAGGAACCGAGAAGCGGTGGGGTATTGTATTCAAATGCATGACCACCAGAGCGATACACATCGAGCTTCTCCCGACCATGAGCACAGACTCATTCCTTATGGCCTTCCGTAGATTCACATCACGGAAAGGAAGACCGTCTACCCTATTGTCCGATCATGGGACAAACTTCAAAGGCGGCGAAAGAGAGCTGAGAGAGAGCTTCCAAGCTATGGGCCCAGAACTTAAGACCCACCTCGCTCCAGCACAGGTTGATTTCCAATTCAACCCCCCAAACGCACCCCACTTCGGTGGCACTTGGGAACGAGAAGTGCGCTCCATAAAGACAGCCCTGTACGCAGTACTTGGGGCCCAGACTGTGGCGGAAGAAGTCCTAATGACAGTCCTCACGGAGATTGAGGGAGTACTTAACTCGAAGCCCCTCGGATATGTCTCCAGTGATGTGGCGGATATCGACCCAGTTACCCCCAACACACTCCTGATGGGGCGGCTAGATCCTGCATTACCACAGACAATGTACCGGCCTGAAGAAGCGAACGGCCGACGAATGTGGAGGTACAGCCAAGTATTAGCCGACAAGTTTTGGAACAGTTTCCTACTGCACTACCTACCGTCTCTACAGACCCGCCAGAAGTGGGTAAAGGAGAGAGACAATTTGACAGAAGGAACAGTCGTCATGATTATTGATCAATCACTGCCCAGAGCTATGTGGCCGGCCGGCCGCGTAAGCAAAGTGATCACCGGTGCCGACGGCAAGGTCCGAGCAGCTGAAGTGCTCGTCCAGGGTCGCACTTACACCCGTCCCGTGGCAAGGCTCATAGAACTGCCTCGACTCCCAGACACAATCGATGATGACCATGACCCTACAACCCTATGACTTTGTGAAGTTGACTGACCCCTACAGCAAACCCTTATGTGTAAATAGACAACGCGATTAATCTGTCTCTGTTTAACTGATTAGGTCTGGGACCTATTCAGGGGGTGGCTGTTGTGAAGGGCCAGATTAAACCGAATATATATATTTATTTATATATATATATTTAATTGTATTTGTATATTCTCTAATATTCCCTGATATCCCTTGTATATTCCTTGTACAATATGCATTGAATATCCATTCTAGCCTACTGAACATCCCATAATAGTCTCCATTCTACTATTGGTCGAGACCTTGGTGCCAGGCTGCCATACCCCTCAGACCCAGTTCAAACGTACCGCTCGACATGTACGAACAAGTCCTAGTTCCGCGTAGGAATCTGGCTACCGCACCACTAATGGGACTATTTGTTCATAGTGCGTATATATACTGCGCTACTAAAGTAGGACTTTCCTTTTCAGTCCAGTTTCTTACCCTCCAATAGAGTCACAGACGTAAAGCCTCCCCGCGACTCCACGTGTGGGAGTAAGGCCAAGTTCGGCCTACCATCGGTATTGAGACATCGTGTATATTAATATTTGAATAGTCATATTTAGCACTATATCGTCGAGTTGGACGTAGTCTATTAAGCTAATAATAGTCTGTTAATATATAGTGCTTCGTGCGGTGAGAATACTACCGTAGTCAGTACCCCATCGTTTCGGGCAGAGAACTGGCTGCTTACCCAGGGTGGTTGACCCTATGTGAAGCTGCACCCGAGGAGCCCCAGAGCCGACGAGCGAGTGGACCTGTATACCGGATTATTCTACCGATGACAGCCCGCCTTCCCAGGCACGGATTATGCTTTGGATACTTTGATTATTCCATGGATAAAGACCCCCGACACTGCCGTGTGTTGGAACCCCCCCCCCTGGAGAGGACGCAAGGTGAGGAGACGCTCTGCAAGACGAGGTCTCTTCACGTCTCTCCCCCGTGGACCGGAGAGAGCCGGCCCACAAAGAGTCCACCTGCTTTCATCTGTGGTCCAAGGATCGCCGGCGCATTGAACGGCACTACAGTGGGTTCACCTGGGATACCCTTGGCCGGACGAGGCAGCTGGATTCTACCCCCCCCCCCCTCCTACTCCTGTCGGCTTACAAGCGACCGGATTAACCCCCGCTAGTGTATCCAGCCTATAATCATTAAAGTATCATTGCTGTTATTCCTTAACTATTCCAGGTCGTATATTTACCACCTGCGCCTTCAGAGATTGGACATTCTCTATTGATATACCGACGAATACTCCTTGCCATAAAAGTGCATACTATTTCAATTCATAAATGTAATTAAGTGATTAAGTGCTTATTCTACACACCATCGCTGTGTAGGGAATAAAGACCTGTTTCTAATTCGTACATTTGTGTTGGATCCGTTTCATCTACGTGAGAGTGTTCAGGATAATATATTTATGCCGTGTACTGAGTGGCCGAATATTAAGTACAAAGGTAGTGGTAGTAAGTATCATATCTAGTAATACAGTCAGGGAATTGTACCCCTCAGTTACAGTATGTGTCTGGTTATACAGTAAGGATGTCTATATACTGTATGTGTCTGGTTATACAGTAAGGATGTATATATACTGTATGTGTCTGGTTATACAGTAAGGATGTCTATATACTGTATGTGTCTGGTTATACAGTACGGATGTGATGTCTATATACTGTATGTGTCTGGTTATTCAGTAAGGATGTATATATACTGTATGTGTCTGGTTATTCAGTAAGGATGTCTATATACTGTATGTGTTATTCAGTAAAGATGTATATATACTGTATGCGTTATACAGTAAGGATGTCTATATACTGTATGTCTGGTTATACAGTAATGATGTCTATATACTGTATGTGTCTGGTTATTCAGTAAGGATGTCTATATACTGTATGTGTCTGGTTATTCAGTAAGGATGTATATATACTGTATGTGTCTGGTTATACAGTAAGGATGTATATATACTGTATGTGTCTGGTTATACAGTAAGGATGTATATATACTGTATGTGTCTGGTTATTCAGTAAGGATGTATATATACTGTATGTGTCTGGTTATACAGTTATACAGTAAGGATGTATATATACTGTATGTGTCTGGTTATTCAGTAAGGATGTATATATACTGTATGTGTCTGGTTATACAGTTATACAGTAAGGATGTCTATATACTGTATGTGTCTGGTTATACAGTAAGGATGTATATATACTGTATGTGTCTGGTTATTCAGTAAGGATGTATATATACTGTATGTGTCTGGTTATACAGTAAGGATGTATATATACTGTATGTGTCTGGTTATACAGTAAGGATGTATATATACTGTATGTCTGGTTATTCAGTAAGGATGTCTATATACTGTATGTGTCTGGTTATACAGTAAGGATGTCTATATACTGTATGTCTGGTTATACAGTAAGGATGTATATATACTGTATGTGTCTGGTTATTCAGTAAGGATGTCTATATACTGTATGTGTCTGGTTATACAGTAAGGATGTATATATACGGTATGTGTCTGGTTATACTGTAAAGATGTATATATACTGTATGTGTCTGGTTATTCAGTAAGGATGTCTATATACTGTATGTGTCTGGTTATTCAGTAAGGATGTCTATATACTGTGTGTGTCTGGTTATTCAGTAAGGATGTCTATATACTGTATGTGTCTGGTTATACAGTTATACAGTAAGGATGTATATATACTGTATGTGTCTGGTTATACAGTAAGGATGTATATATACTGTATGTGTCTGGTTATACAGTAAGGATGTATATATACTGTATGTGTCTGGTTATACAGTAAGGATGTCTATAATGTATGTGTCTGGTTATTCAGTAAGGATGTCTATATACTGTATGTGTTATACAGTAAGGATGTATATATACTGTATGTGTCTGGTTATACAGTAAGGATGTCTATATACTGTATGTGTCTGGTTATACAGTAAGGATGTCTATATACTGTATGTGTCTGGTTATACAGTAAGGATGTCTATATACTGTATGTGTCTGGTTATACAGTAAGGATGTATATATATACTGTATGTGTCTGGTTATACAGTAAGGATGTCTATATACTGTATGTGTCTGGTTATACAGTACGGATGTGATGTCTATATACTGTATGTGTCTGGTTATTCAGTAAGGATGTATATATACTGTATGTGTCTGGTTATTCAGTAAGGATGTCTATATACTGTATGTGTTATTCAGTAAAGATGTATATATACTGTATGCGTTATACAGTAAGGATGTCTATATACTGTATGTGTCTGGTTATACAGTAAGGATGTCTATATACTGTATGTGTCTGGTTATTCAGTAAGGATGTCTATATACTGTATGTGTCTGGTTATACAGTAAGGATGTCTATATACTGTATGTGTTATTCAGTAAGGATGTATATATACTGTATGTGTCTGGTTATTCAGTAAGGATGTCTATATACTGTATGTGTCTGGTTATTCAGTAAGGATGTCTATATACTGTATATGTCTGGTTATTCAGTAAGGATGTATATATACTGTATGTGTCTGGTTATACAGTAAGGATGTATATATACTGTATGTGTCTGGTTATTCAGTAAGGATGTATATATACTGTATGTGTCTGGTTATACAGTTAGGATGTATATATACTGTATGTCTGGTTATATTTTTTTCACAATCTAATATAATTATTATTATACAAAAATGTAATTTCAATATAGAATATTCACCCTACAAGTACAATTAGTTACTGCACACTACATCACCCCTGAGTGGAATATGGAAAGCCAAACTTTCCCCCACTGTACCGAAAACCGTACCGAACAGTGACTTCAAAACCGAGGTACGTACCTTACCGTGGTTTTTGTGTACCGTTATACAACGGCATGCAAATTTCTCGATTCTGATTGGCTGAAACAGTCCATTTACACGTCTTTATTGGCAACAATCCACGGTCCTGGGCTCAGGACCCGCCCACAACCGAATCACATAATCACTCCGCCGGCTCACTCCGGGAGAATGTTGATAGCGCCAGAATGTTGATAGCGCCATAACGACTAAATGTGAAGCGATTCTGTCAAGGGGAATGTGTTAGTCCTTTAAACAATGTTGGATGATGTAATTGATGGGTCTTGAGTCAATCTAGAACAAAAGAAAAATCGCGGATTGATTGATTGATTGATTAATTGATTGATTTAAATGTCTACTTCCTTCCCACTGACTGCAGCGTTCACTCTCACACTGTCCGACGCTGGCGTGCTGGCGTACCCACAAACACACACACACACACACACGCACACTCCTGTCTGCAACAGCGGGGGAGTCAGACTGAGAGAGAAGCAGCGTTGTTTTAAGTGAGCATGGTCTATTGAATTGATTGATTGGTTGATTGCTAATTTTATTACTGTACCCCTGGTTTCCAACTGGTTAAGTTTAGGCTAAAAGAAATAAATAAAAAAATAGGGCGAAGAAAACGTTTTTTTTCCTATAGGGCAAAGAAAACTTTTTAATTTGTTTTACCTACTTTATATAGAAGCATCTAAGAATGAAGTTCTATGGAAAGTAGGTCTGCATTCCCTTAACAATTGTGTGTATTGAGCCGTACTGTATTGTACCCATTCTGCATCTGGTAATAAAATTTTCAATCAATCATTCCAATAATACACAGTTGGATGTGTTAGTTGGTTGGATGCACTTCAAGCTGCTTCCACATGAGGCAACTTCTCTCAATCATTCCAATAATACACAGTTGGATGTGTTAGTTTGGTTGGATGCACTTCAAGCTGCTTCCACATGGAGGCAACTTGTCTTTTTTGTAGTTGTGGGAACTACTTTTTCTGGCGGATGGTTTTTTCAATAAATCTTCGATTAATGTGTGTTTATTGTATAGAAATAAGGTTGGATGAATCTGGCAGTTGTATAAAAGCTTTACACCACTTGCAGTCGTGATTTGTGAACAATAAACCATGCCTAGGGGGGTCTAACGACCACCCCTAGGCATGGTTTATTGTTCACAAACCACTCCTGCACGTGATGTAATGCTTAATTACACCCCTGTATGTGTCTCAGGTATTAAACCTCCCTCTCACTCTCACTCTATTCCTCTCCCTCCTCCCCGTATCTCTCCTCAGATCTTACTAAACCGATCGGCCGCCCTGCTGTCCAGCCCCTGTCAGCCTCGCTGGTGTCTAGACCACCTCAGGCCCCTGTCCTGCTCTGCTGGCCTCCTGGACGTGCCTGTGTTTGTCCAGCAGCAAGAGGGGCCTGTGCTCTGGGATCTGTCCCCTCCTCTGGGGCTCCAGGGCAGCGAGGAACACCTCGCCCTGGCTCTTGCCTCACTGCCCCAGCCCGGCCTGCCTCCCTCCCTAGGGAGAGAGGGCAGCTGTAGGCGCTGCGTGGTGGTGGGCAGTGGTGGGGTTCTCCACGGAAGCCATCTTGGGTCCCACATAGACCAGTATGACATTATTATCAGGTAAGTGTCAGAGATGGGGGATTTCAAAGGGGGCTAAATGTGAGAAGGTATGAAGTCAATGAGAATTAAACTCAATCCAATGGAGATGGTTCCGGTGAATCAGATTATGATCTCATGGTCATACAGGGACACTTTGTTCCGTCAGGCTGAACAACGCTCCGGTGCCTGGTTTTGAGAGAGACGCCGGCTCCAGGACCACCATCCGTCTGATTTACCCAGAGGGGGCGCCACACTCCCCGACAGAGTACCAAGACACCAGCATGGTTGCTCTGGTGGTCTTCAAGAGCCTGGACCTGGACTGGCTAACATCTGTTATCACCAAACAACCTCTGGTGGGCACAAGGCACTAGCAAATTACTAGCAGTACTTGTGAAATACTGCATTTATGTATTCTACACCCATACATACATTTCACGAGAGAGGTCAGCCAATTTACCTGCACCAACAGAGTAGGTAAGGGTTCATTGTTTTGCTTAAGGACACTTTAACAGGGATGGACACTGTGGCTGTCAGGGGTTCAAACATTTTACCTGCCAGGTATAAGATAAGTTAAGACAGGATATTCCTTTATTGGTCCCCTTGGGGAAATTCAGTAATGTTTTAGTTTCTATAACCACACACAATCTGCACGTGTTTTAAATAGGTCACAGGAATGCTTTCAACCTCACAATGGGGCCACCCATTAAAACGTACCTCTTCACAAAAGCCTTCTCTTAGTTTTAACCTTTTTATACATGCCTCGTGTGTTTTATCCCTTTTTTCTATGTGTAGCAGCCTGAATATTCTACTAAGTATTCAGAAGTGCTAACTAACTGTTACTTTCCCTGTGTGTGTATAACGTGTGATAAACAGTGTTCCTTTGGATAGCTCGCCCAGTCTAATAACGAGGTGAGGTGCTACTCTTCTCCGGCTTCAGTATGGATCACTAACAATAACATTGAAGCACCCTTTCCCTTTCTGGAGTGGTCCTAGAGTGGGATCAGTGGCGGTTGCCAGCAGGGGGCGAAGTGGCAGTGGTGGCAGGTGGAGCGGAGGAGAGAGGAAAGCAACGAGGAAGAGGGGGCGAGAGGACCAGGAAGTTCTCTTCGGCAGTGGACTTGACCGTGAACAGTCGCAGTCACAGCGGGCGTGTGCTCTGGAAGAGCCCCGTTGCAGAAGTTATGAGGAGAGCCCCGTTGGAACGAGCAACGGGTGATAAGAAGTACTTGCTAGTTGACGGGTTATCCTAGGGGTACCAGCGATGGTGTGTGAGTAGGCGATACAGAACGAAGGACTAACGTCTAGAGTTAACGGGACTGGCGTCTATAGTTGACGGGTTATAGTGGTAAGTGTGCGGTCTATTAGCATGCTGCTAACGGCTCCGTCTGACTCCGGTGGACTGCCGGGCGCGCGCCGCTGAGGACCGGTGGTATAGTCAGCCACGTTGCGTTAGTAGTGCAACCGATGTAGCAGGAGGGTGCATCCAGACCCGAAGTTTGGCTGTGTTTAGGGTAGCAACAGTATTAGCAGTTCGCGCGACAGCAGCAAGCAACAGCCAGCAGTGGACGTTCCCCAGACGTTACAGAGGACGCCTCTTCCCACCAGCAGAGGTCGCCATCACAGCACGCTCCTCCAGCTGGCCACTGCCCATGCTGTTCGCCCAGCCCGCTGGCTGTGCTCGCGGGATCGCCGACGCCATCTTGTCACCTGGACGAGAGGTGATAAGAGTGGGTCCGCCGTCTTGGCTAGGTACGAACGGTACCTCGTGTATCCACATCAACGTCCATTCAAGTGAACGCTAACAACCAGTGTCTAAGGGGTACCCCAAACAATTTAAGCCGGCTTTAGTGTAGGTTTTATTTGGGTAACGTGGGCCCACATTTACTTGGTTTTCTTTTGGTATTTTATTATTCTTGTTATTTGAATTCCCAATGTTTCTCTACTTTATGCCTGGGTCTCCCCTAGTACAAGCAGGGTGTTATTAATGTATTGAGCACGCAGTGCCTATGGTGGGAATAGTTTCCCCTACATTATCAGTGAGAGCACCCGGTGCCATGTATGAATAAATCTGAAGTATTATCTGTAACTGATAACCTGCCCAGGCTTCAATACAAAGTAGACCTTATTGGGAGCACTGTGTGTGTGTCTGTTTCTTCCATTTGCTAATCTAACCCCTGGGTAAATATTGTGACTGCATAATTATTTAACCCTTACACCCCATTCACAGAATAGCATTTGAAGGGTCTATACAGGTGGTCAAGGAAGGGTACTGCTTAAAGGGAAGCCCAATAATACTATTGAACTGACAGTCACTGGGTGTGGGAGGGCAGTCGGAGGTACTGGGGGAAGTGAGAGTGTGTGGGGAGCTACTGCTGACCGCCTTGGAAGGCGAGGGAGACCAGAGTACCCATCCCCAGGTTAGTAAATCCTGGGCCCCATCCACTCCTGCTGCAAGCCCTCCAGAACGACGTTCCGGGCCAAAGACGGGGGTACATATAGGTCCAATTCTATAGTATCCTACTACCCAGTGTCTGTGTACTACTACTCCCACAAGCAGGGATAATCCACCCTTCTACATATGCTTGTTTTTTTTTATTGCCTATGTTTTTAGAGTCTATGTTTTTACCCTGTAGCACTCTGAGATTTGGTTTCCAAATGTAGAGGGAGTGCACTATAAATTGAATGTATTATTATTATTACCTGCTAAAAAAGAGAACAATAGTCCATAAAGACAACAGCTTGTGTAGTGAACCTGGTCCATGTAGATCCAGGAAGCCATCACGCTCACCGCTTGCTGTGCCTCCTGCATTCCGTTGTGTAGAGCTTCTGGTCCAAGCTGTGGTTCTGGAGGGAGGTGGTGGACGACATTCCCCTGAGACCAGAGCACTTCAGGATCCTCCACCCAGAGATCATACACAAAACAGGACAGGCCTTACAGGGCTACAGTCAGAACCAGGCCAAGGTCAGTGGCTCTTTCTTTGAATGAATGAATGAATGAATGAATGAATGAATGAATGAATGAATGAAACCTTTATTGCCCTTCAAGGGAATTTTGCTTTGCACAAAGACAGCAACAAATAAGCCTCCACTGTGATATATATAAGGAAGCCATGACTGCCTATAACAAGAAATACGAGTGGCAAGAAAGGACATTTTTTCTAAGATTATCACAGAGAATGCTGGAAACTCTCAAAATGTGAAGAACTAGCATCATTATTCAATAACAAAATAACTTCAATTAGAGCCAGCATTAATCCTGATACAAACATGGACACCATCAGCAAACCCTGCGAAAAAGTAACCATAGGAAAATTTGCTTGCATTACATCAACTGAGCTTTACAAAACTGTCATGGAATTTAACTCCTCCTCTTCCTGTATTGACCCTATACCCACAGCATTTGTTAAGCGAATATTCGAGAGTATTGCAAGTCATGTCCTAAATATTATAAATACATAGCTTCTGACAGGTATTTTCCCAGACGCATTCAAAACAGCTGTCATAAGACCCTTACTAAAGAAACCCAAACTAGACAGTAATGTACTAACCAACTATAGGCCGATATCCAACCTCCCATTCATCAGCAAGATACCTGTTAGATACAAAATAAACTCCTTTCTCAAAGAAAACAACATCATGGAGGAATTTCAATCAGGCTTCAGAACGCACCATAGCACTGAAACTGCTCTTACTAAAATAATTAGTGACCTCAGAATAAACTCTGATGCAAACAAAGTCTCAATTCTCGTCCTATTAGATCCAAGCGCAGCGTTTGACGCGATCGACCAAGATATCCTAATAAATTGACTAGAAACTAAAAACTAACTAGAAAAGTTAGTGGGTCTTTCTGACTATGTATTAAACTGGTTCAGAATCGGGCGCCCTCGTGGTGCATACCATAGTGCCTCGCACACCTACGCGGCCGTCCCGGGTTCGCCTCCCGCTCTCGGGGGATAATTTGTCGCATGTCTTCACCCTCTCCTCTGTCTGTCATATCTGCCCAGAAAAAGCTGGAAAAATGCTAAAATAAATCCAAAAATAAAATAAAAACTGGTTCAGAATCAGAACATATATCAAGTCAGAGTACAAGGGGCAGTGAACAACTAAATTAAATGCATCCTCCACCACCCCCAGATCAGAGAACACAGAACAGTTCCTCCTCAGGTGTACCTTGGAATCTACCCACTTCCACAGCCAATGGCAGGGTGCCATACCCCATAATAGGCTAAACTATCTTTTAATAGATATCACTATGAAACTTTCCCAGTTTGTTATGTACATAAAAACTAAGAAAAAATGTATTGCAAGTTTTCTGAATTGTATGTGTATATATGCAAATTAGGCACACCCTCGATAAATATGCACATATTTGCATATATCGCCAAGACACGAATCACCAACATGGATAATAAACTTGGTTTCATTTTGTTGATATTTTTTACAGAAGGGATTGTGGCCTCTTATCAGCCCATACTCTGTCATACAATTTTTATTTTCGCCTAGTTTTGGTATAAAATGTACTATAAATGCGGCTATGAATGATATATCAACAAACCCTTCTGTAATTAGAAGCAGGATATGGATAGGAATAATTGTGGAAATATTGGTGTGTGTAGGTACTAGGCAAATTTCTTTGTGTGTAAGTAAAATGCATAAAAACTAGTTTTTGAGAAAACTATATTGTAAAATGACAAATGAACAACATGCCTATCTATTTTAGTGATTGGCTGCTGATACAAAGGATGTTGTCAAGTTTGGTTGCGATAAGATTGTATGTCACAAATAGACGTTTCCAACGATACCAAGGTTGCCATGGTGCACGCAGTAGCCACTTCAGAACAGTTGTGCGTAAAAGTAGTAACTTTTGGCAAATTTATGAAGAAATCAGGCAAAATTAAGTAGAATAAACAACTAAATGTGTGTTATTGACGTTTTATTGTCACTAGTTTCATAGGAGACATGTTTAGGAAGCAATATATAACACACACAGAGAAACATCCGTCCTCTTTAAATTTACCATTACATAAGGTTCAGTAAAATACTCATCTTTCATTTCAACATATCTTCTAAGTTTTGGTTTCTTCCACTTATCCTGATGAATTGTTGATCATTTTGGTTTAATTATATTAACCTTATACTGCAGATTATTCATAAAAATCATACTTAAATTTGCTTGACAAAACATGAGTCCCAACCCATGTCCCCTTCTATAGCCCCTGTTGTGTTGGTGTATATTTATGGAATCCCAAGAAGTATCTCATGGCATGGTTCTGGATAGCATTACACTCAGGTGCATCATCAAAACCCCATACTCCAGCAACATAAAAGAAAACAGAACCAACCATTGAATCATAGTTGTGTAAATGTTGAAAACCCAAGGTCAGTGCACTTTAATTTTACTCAACACACCCCCGGGCACCCTTCCTGCTGTATTTTCCTTCCTTCTATGAAGCTCATGTACTCATTAAAGACCAAACCAAGATATTTATAAGACTACATGTAAGTCAGCTGTGGTCTCGACTCCCGGAGTCAGCATTGCCTGCGGCTTGGGCCGATCGTCATACTAACTCGTTTGGCTGAGTTAGCGGGAGGGAAGTCGTGGGTGGTAATCTGGCGTTGTGGACAGCGACTCCTACAGGTCAGGTCTGGGCGCCTGCTCAGCAAAAGGCAGGAAGTGGTGAAGGCAGCGTGACCTCCCACGCGTTACACTTCACCAATGAGAGTCCTCGCTGCCAGGTGAAAAGAGAGCCGCTGGCTGTCTCTGCATGTGTCGGAGGAAGCATGTGGTAGACTTCAGGGTTCCCTTGTACCGACCAGTAGGGGGAACATGCGCACAACAACCAGGTAGGGGAGGGGGGGAATTGGCATAACGACTAAATTGGGACGGGAGAAAAGCATAGAAAATCAGGCGGAGAAAAAGAGAATAAATATTTTTTTTAAAGACTACATGTAAGTCAGGGGTGTTGGTCCAAATTGAAACCTATGGTTTTTTCCTGAAGTGCATAATCAGATGTATTTTCACTGTTAATTGCAAGTCTCCATTTCCTGCACCAAGAACTCATAATATTCAAAATGTTTTGTAAATTTGCTTCATTTTCTGCAAACAGGTTCTAAAAAGATCCAATAAATGAAAACTTGTTAGGCAGCTGAATGCTGCGTGGGACAAAGGACGTGCATCGTTTGGTTCTAGTCCTAGGCATGCAGTGCCTCTGCCCTGAGGGTAAGAGTGCGTACTCAGACCATAGTGGGTGCAATTGATCGGCTATGATCTTTTCTGCCAATTTCCTGTTGTACTGGTCTAACATGTTTGTAATACTGCACATTGCTTCACCAGTTATCTTACCTCCTAATTTGACCACCCTATCTAATTTATTCTTATTTTCTCATTTCTTTACGAGAAACACGCATCCACTGTACACAAGATATATATTTTAGGATTAAATCTGTGACGCGAATAGCAACATGGTTGGCTATAAAAAAATGCATAACTAACTATCTATTGTGTTCATTCGACACTCTTTCATCTCTCTGCCTCCCTGGTCTCTATTGTACTTTAATACTTAAGACCGTCTCTGTGCAATAAAGCAACAAAGCTCCATCTATTTCTGCTCCGTGCTGCAGTGGAACCCATGGTAGCTTATTAAATGTCAACACCAACACATACAGTGTATCGGGTATTAATGCACAGTGATGCATGTATGGATATCATATAGTGAGGGAGTGCTGGATATTAAACAATATCCTCATTGGTAGGACAATGTGTGTACTGTATATTAACCCTTTCACTACCACACTACAGAAGGTTAACCCTTTACTATCACACTACAGACGGTTAACTGTCTGTAGTGTGATAGTAAAGGGTCAACCTTCTGTATTGTTGCAGTGAAAGGGTTAACCATTTGGTAGTGTGGCAGTGAAAGGGTTAACCCATGCATCGTCTACGGAGCAGCCCCAGATTCTACTTCCAAGTGACATCACAGACTGAACCGTCACAGGGCACGGGAAAAACACATGGGAATTCAAACGAAAAATTGGTGACATTCCCCTTTAAGTATTTTCTGACTAATATGGAGCTCACGGCATAATAATGGCAGCATTTCGATAGCGCTTTCGTAGTACAAGGCAGGGGTGTCATTTTGGTATGGCACTCGCCATACCTTGGCAAATAAAAATGTAAAAAAAAAAAAAAAAAAAAAAAAAAAAAAAAAAAACTATTTTTTATGTTGATTTAGAATTCGAATGTCAACATTATGAACGAAGCTTCGAACTATTCGGTACAGCCCTAGCATGTTTTGATATTGTCAATTATCTCACTTTTACTAGGTGACTTTTACTGTGACTAACTGAAATATGCCCAAAAAAATTGGAAAATGGACATAGGGACGTTTTTTATTCAAAGGGCAGCAGAGACAAGTGATACAGGGACACAGGTAAGGTCTGGCTTAGTGATTATAATAGTGCAGTTCAGCATTCAGTAACCCATACTTTTTGTGAATGTGTTTTCACACACCTCAAAACCGTACCTAAGGAAAATTGGCTCAATTGCAAGAAAAGTAATACAGTTATGATATTACATTCTGCATAATTCGTATGCAAAATATTGTGGTTCCCTGCTTTAGTCTGTTGACACATTTCTATACTAAAAATGCTTGTGTAGTCCTGTGTCATACCTAAATGTCATATAACTGAATTGTATAGAAACAACTCACCAAAAGTGACTATTGCACTCCTCGCCATACCTTGCCTTTTACTGAAATTACGCCACTGGTACAAGGTACTGCTCAAAGAGCTTAATGGAATGATTTTTCAGTATGGTGTCCCCAGTGGGAATCGCACCCCCGTTCCTGGCAGTGTTAGTGCCATGCTCAGAGCTCTATCCATTGAGCTACACAACTACACAGTATACGGAGAAGTAGTGGAAATAATTTCCTAACCTGCCTCGGTGGTGCCTATACTGGTGGTAGGTGACAGTGGTTCGGGAGGTAGTGCGGTCGTCTGTAATCGGGAGGTTCCCGATTCGATTCCTGTTCCTCCCGGGCAGCGCGTCGAGGTGTCCTTGAACAAGACACTTAACCCCTGCTCCCGATGAGCAGGTTCACCTCCACCGTCGATGTGTGAGTGAATGGGTCAAATGTGAGGAACAATTGTAAAGTGCTTTGGATAAAAGCACTATATAAATGCACAATATATATATATATTTTTTTTAGGTTGCTTTTATTTTGAAAAGTCTTGACCTGAAATCCAAGTGGTTCTGTGGCTCCTGACTTGAGGATGACACAGCCGCTGACTCGTCAAAACGGTCCCGTTTAACAATATTTTTATTGTCATTTAATTTTTTTCACACATACAAGACAGAAATACATGAAAAAAAAACACATTCAACCCCCTCCATTCCCCAACTATAATTAAAACTGACATTCACATAAACCGTCCACAAAAAATAAATAATAATACTGTAAAATGAACTATAAGAAATCATAAAAACAAAAAACCCTCTTCGGCCTATCCACCTTCATCTGTCCTCCTTTCCCGCCCCCAAACTCTCCTTTCTCCTTCCATAAATGCACAATTTACCATTTTTTAGGTCTTCTCTTTCTCTCTCTCCCCCACTCAGATGGTTCCCACGCTGGGGGCCAGTGCCGTGGTGATGGCTCTACAGCTGTGTGACCAGGTGAGCCTGGCAGGGTTTGGCTACGACATGCAGCACCCCGAGGCCAGGCTCCATTACTATGAGGCAATACGCATGGACTTCATGGAGTTTCAGGTCAGCGCAACACGGGCGAGAAGGTGGGAAGTCTCTTCCGTGCCCGCCACAGAACTTGGAAGGAACATGCCGACATTCATGGGAAAATGCACTTACGGTCTGTCAGGCGAGAAGATTATCTCTTTGCGTTTGGTAGAAAGCTATCCGGCTGCAAGCTAGCCGAGCACAAATTAAATGGAAGCTGATCCGTATCTGCCACCAAAGAGGAAACTGGTATCTATCTTCTTGTCTTGACTCTGGCAAAGACGATAAGCACATTTCCCATGTTGGCACGTTCCTTTAACTGGATAGAAAGGGCATTCGCTTAATTGACTAATGTCAAGCCCCGCCCTCTTTTCTTGATCAAAGTTTGTCCCGAGGGAAGCAACAGTTGTGATTGGAGGATCAATAAAAGAGGGTGGGGCTCGAGATAGGTCAACTGTACTATGGTAATTTCCTTCAGTACGCCTTAGATGGCTTCCATATAATTTTGACAATGGTTTCATACATGGACAGAGAATGAGATCTAAGATAATATAAAATCTTTATTGATCTTTATTAATTGGGGAAATTCTGGAGTCATAGTTGCACAGGGGAGGGGGGAAATTCTGGAGTCATAGTTGCACAGGGGAGGGGGGAACTTCTGGAGTCATAGTTGCACAGGGGAGGGGGGGGGGGGGGGGGTACAGGCAGGGTGACCGAAGTAAAATATAAGAATAAAAAGATAAAAAATAAAGATAAATCTGCTGAACAGGTATGTATGTATACCGTATGTATACTCCATCGATAATAATAGCACAATGCACGTATGTACCATGTCAACTTTCTGTCTGTTGTTGCTAGGCAACTGTGGCGCACAGATCGGAAAGTGGCTAATAAACATAATCTAGGGTAATTTTCTTCAGTGCATCAAAATGGCCAAAGTGCTGCTGTGTGACCTTTTGTACCAATAACAAAATCAAAAATCAAGTTTTATATAATACCAGTTGAGGCATCATGGAGGAAAAAGTGGCTGGCGGCTATCAAGAGGGCACACGTAGACGCAGACTGGAGAGTCGATCAAAGCAGACACTGGTCCCCCAAGTCAAATCATACGTATGTCTGCTCTACCCATTTCATAACAGGTGAGAATAAGGAACAAATATTTATATCGTAAATGAATTATTGGCTGTGAGGCTGTAAACAGCAGATAAATGTTAGCTGCTAGCTACTTCGCCATATAGTCCATGCACTGGAGGCTTCAAGTAGCCTACATGCCTTTTTCATGTTTATATGTTACTACTATTTAAAAACGGAGCTCACTTTTGCTCGTACACACCTGTTTGTTGTCCCCCTAAACTAAGATGGCGTTGGAGTGTCTTTGATGCAAATATATATAGCTAACCTAAATCTACTCTGTACAATGTGCAATACTCCATACTGAGTCTTAGTCTATCTACCCTGGTATATGTAAACAGATTAAGTGGATTATCAATAAATATGAATGTGCGTATACAAATAAGATGCTAATAAATGAATGAGGTGCAAAGTGTGCCAAGAGTCCATACAGGGTTCAGTAGTTAACAGTTGTCCAGTTCTCAGTCAGTCCTTGCCCACATGGTTGTGGAACCCGATAGCTACTGGCACAAAGGATTGACCGAGGCGATCTGTGTTGGGAACGTGCTGTCTTTGCTCTCATCACAGAGGGGATGGGAGCGCTTTCGTCAGGATCGTAGCGTCCATCTATAGAATGACATTACAAGTATGGGATGCAGCCCCAACATTCTCACGGAGCGGAGCGGGGCGCTAGGAGACTTTGTTACTTCGAACGTTCATATGACTCGTCTCCCAGTGGAAGCCATTTTCAATGGTGGTCTAAGCTAACATTGACTCATCCCCATCTTATAATTCTAGCATGAGCCTTTATAAAGTTGGAATGTTCAATGCATTCATACTAGGGATGGGCGTGAGTAGACCGAGTACTCGCATGAATTACTCGGGTAGCGCAAAGTGGGCGACATGTTGTTGGCACAATTTGGAAATGCACAAACAAGAACCACTGTTTTTATCTTTAGATAACGCTAAGCTGGGAATTCAGTGGCACAAACAAGCACTTTGTGATAAAAACTAAAGAAATCGAGCACCCTCAAAAACCACTCAAGTTCATTTGAAACAGCGATTACTCACGCCCATCCCTAATTCATATATATATATATATATATATATATATATAAATAATGCCTTTGTAATGGTAACACAAACTTTCAGAGTTTCTTGCACCAAACTAGCACTGGCTGTTTCTCAATTCAACTTGATGTATAATATTTTAAAAAGTACCGTTCCAAAACTGATTTCCAATGTTATCAAAGATTCTATGGCAGCCGAATCACCATAAGTCTCTATTGAATAAATCACCATTCAATAGAGATTAGAATAGTCGTTCTATCAATTCACATTCTATTGACCATATTCTTGGATCACCTTGGGTGGGAACAGGGTGAAAAGGAATCCCACCCCGAGCATGACATGAGGGAATACTAACATTGTACTGCCTTTCACTAGTATGCACTCTGCTACTAATGAATCTACCTTGCCTCTATGCTAATATGTACTCAAGTTCAACACTGTTTGACGAACAATCTTACTGACCCTTAGCTGCCAGAGTTATACCCTTCCTGCTGACATGCAAGTACAGAACTAGTACCGGTAATTCACTTTGGATAAAAGAGTCAGCTAAAAGACTAAATGTAAATGTAAAATGGCCACCGTGTGAATAGGGTCAATCAATGGTTCCAGCTCAGTAGGACTATAGAATAGTTTAGGATTAGGATCGACTAGTCTTAGGGTAAAAACAAAACATGAATTTATATATTGCTTAATCATAAAGACCTAGTGTCTACATTATGAAGATGACGTGAATATGTGAACATGACTAAATTGCAAAGTTTATGTAACGCTTCCCGTGCTGCCGTCTGTCTCTGAGTCTACGGTGTTGTTCATCGCTCCTCCAGGTGGTGCATGACGTCAGCGCAGAGAAACTCTTCCTGAGGGAGCTGGTAACTGCAGGAGCTGTGGCTGACCTCACAGGGGCGCTATGACGCAGCAGAGCAGAGAACTGATGAATAGAATGAACTCTACACAACACTCCTCCCTATTCCTGACGCGCGGAGGCAGTGATCAGCGGTTAGGGATACAGGTTGACCTTTATGGACGTATGCGGTCTCCACGACGGGTTATGAACGAGCCAATTAGACTATACTATGGCCAGGTTCACACTGCAGGCAAAAGTGGTCCAAATCAGAATTTTCTTTGCTCATATGTGACTCGGATCCTTTTAACATTTTTAACGACACAAATTACATTGAATCTGATCTTTTCAATTCAGATTTGGGCCACTTTGACTGACGTTGACACTGCAAGCCTTTGTTCTCAATTCTGATTTATTGCTCACAGTGGAATCTGATATTGACCACATTTTTTAAATAATGTGAACAGCCGAACAAAATAAATCTGATCTGAGCTATAAATCAGAATTTAGCACTAAGGCTTGCAGTGTGAACGCAGCCTGTGTACAGGTAGATTTAGCTCATGATTAAAACCAGGTTACGTTAGCCCTTCTCACCGGAGCTCATTGAGCAGATCACCAGCTATTCACTCAGCTACTCATCACGGGTGAAAAATCATTGGTTTACAAATGAGCACATTATGAACGAGCAAACCCTCTGTGACAGGGACCATGTCTGGGTTTTTTAATAAACACAAACCGATACAAAGACAAAAGTGCGGCATCCATTTTCTGTTTACAGTGATTCAATAAACAATTGAATGTGATTCTTGTTACACTTTTGTTTCTCTCCAAAAATTTAAAATAAGAATACAAAAAAAAATAAAGCTTTAGTTGCAAGTTGCAAGTAATCAATAATAATCAACATGAGAACAAACTAATGAAAGCGATAGAAGTACCAGCAGCAACTATAGTACCTGGTAATAGTAGTAGTTCATTGTACATGTAGGTGCAGTGACAACAGGAGCCGTAGGTTGAAATGTTGTTAGAAAATACTGTTGTCATGGCGACGAACACAAAGTGACAAAAAGACTCAAACAGCCTTCTTGATTCTTAACCATTTTTTTTAAAAAGAATCTCTATACTGAAAATAAATAGAAAAACAAGTTACAAATCACAATTAGACATTACAAAAAGATGATAAAGAGTTGTCACTGTTTTAGATACATTAGGTGCACAGAAGGTGTTAAAGACAAAAGCTCCAGAAAAGTGCTGGTCATAAAGGTCATAAAGGTCATCAGTGCTTAAAATCTATTTCTCTCAACTCCTCCACATATCATAGAGATATTAAGGAGCTTAAAAACAATGGAATATGCACATAATTATACTGTGGAAGACAGTAATGGCATACAATATATTTTCTTGGCTCTGCCAACAGATATATGTACATTGGCCATTATGGCTCTGGCCGAGAGGATGCGTGTGTGTGTGTGTGTACTAGGGATGAGTACTCGCATGAATTACTTGACTAGTACTCGACAGTGACTCAGGAGGTAGAGTGGTTGTCTGGTAATCAGTTCCAGATTCGATTCCGATTCCGGCTCCTCCCGGGCAGCGTGTCGAAGTGTCCTTGAGCAAGACATTTAACGCCCAATGAGCAGGTTGCCTCCGCCGTTGGTGTGTGAATGAGTGGGTGAATGTAAGGCATAAGTTGTAAAGTGCTTTGAATAAAAGCTGTTATATAAATGCAGTCCATTTACCATTTACTCGAGTAGTGGTATCTTTTAGAACGCGTCTTAAAGAGGATGACGGCAGCAATATATGCCGATGCTTAATAGATATTGTCAGTCAAAGCAGTCTATTTCCATTTGTAATAATTACCTCCACTGTGTCTGCAAAAGTCCTCTACGCTCATGGAATGGCAAAAACAATTAGTAACAATTAATTACTTTTATAATACATTTATATGGCGCTTTTCTAGACACAGGGTATCTGCAGGTTTAGCCCAGTCAGATTTAAGGCTTTTTAAGACTTTTTAATGCCACTCAGAATTAAATTTAATACCAATTTCACGATAACAAAATGGCAAAAATCATGGGTACTCTCAGTACTCATTCAAGGGTACTACGACTATGCTTGCACCTCATGGTACCAAAGCACCTCAAAGGCACTAAAAACAAGATTACAAACATCACAAAACAAACTGGTCAGACTACTGCTTAACCTCACTCCTAAAACCCATTTTTACCCCTGCCTGCCCACATTCAAAACCGCTCTTAAAGAGCACCTACGGGAGACTGCAATTCGAAACTGGCCACCGTAAATGTCCAACCCCCCCCCCCCCCCCCCCCTCCTAATGTACAGTCTCATCCCCATCATATATATATAATATTTTCTGTTAGGATCTCTGGGTAACAGTACTGTATATTATTTGCATATCGTATATGTCACAAATGTAACAGTACTACAGTATATACCTGTATGTCATGTATGTCCCTATGCCATAAATGTCATGTCATGTATGTTTTTACTGTATTCATTTCTGTATATTTTATTTCATTTTTATTCTATTTTACTCTACTCTTATCCTAGGCAACTTGATTGATTTGTGTTATTATTCTAATTCGTGACCTGTCCTGTCTAAATGTTTAAATGTTGAGCGATTTGCAGTGTCAAATTTCCCACGGGATAATAAAAGTATTTCTATTCTATCTATTCTATGTTGTGTATGTCAATATGAATTCAAAATGGGGGACCCTGATGTAAACAAGACAAACGTCTTTCTCTGGTCTGCATCCCCTTATTATTGTGTGTATTGAGCTGTACTGTATTGTACACATTCTGCAATCTGTTAAATAAAGTTGTCATTCATCCAGTTGTTTTGTTTTTGTGGTTTGGTTGAATGAATACTTTATTTAACAGATTTCAGAATGGGTACAATACAGTACAGCTCAATACACACAATAATAAGGGGATGCAGACCAGAGAAAGACGTTTGTCTTGTTTACATCAGGGTCCCTCATTTTCAATTCATAGTGACATTTATGACATGCACAACATACATGACATCATGACATTTATGGCATAGGGACATACATGTATATATTACTGTTACATTTGTGACATATATGATATGCAAATATACAGTACTGTTACCCATAGATCCTAACATATATATATATATATATATATATATATATATATATATACATATAAATATGATGGGGAGGAGACTGTACATTAGGAGGGGGTAGGTGTGTGGTAGAAAATAAATACATAGGGTGGGGTGAAGCTCTCACTCTCATCAACACAAACGTGTCCTTGCCCTTGTTTACATCCGTGGAGAGATTTTTTGGATGCAAGAAGCCAATCCAAACCTGGCTATGTAGGACGTTTTATCTTTTCCACACGTGAATGTTTTAGCGACTTCAGAGTCAGGGAACATCGCTTGAAACACCTCTCCTAGTCCCTCATTTCCATTGTAGGACTGATGCTTTGCGACCGTATTTAGAACCCACAGTACCTCAGCTTCAAGGGTTGGCGTGGAGCCGAACGTTACCCGGACAGGTGCAGATGTAATTGGTGGTAGACCTACCTGTCCCTCAGCAGTTGATGTGGACAGCGTCGCCGTCGAAAATAAATTTGATATTGAAGTTGTCTGCAGGCGGGTTTTTGCAGAGGTAAACATGCTTAGCGCTGTGCATGTGTGACTCGACTGCTTTTATTCCCATCGTTCCCAGTTTAAAATCCTTTTTGCGGAGTTTGCAGCGGGCCTCGTAATTATCTTTCACTGGGACCAACCACGTTCATTTCCCATGTTAAATTAACGAGTGCAAATAAATACAAATCAATTAAACTAAACTAAGCGTCAGCGTTATCGCTACGGCTTGAATAACGTGTTACCTATGCTCAGGTGTTCTGAAATAGCTCCCGACGGCGACACACATTAAGGACCACATTAAGGTTCCGCCCCACTGCGTACCGTTTGCGTGAAAGAAAGAAAAAAGCCTGATTTATCTCCCGTTAATAGTTTCCCCCCAGATTTCACAATGAAACATAAGATGACATGGCATGTTTTTAAGACCTCCGAAAGTCGGATTTAAGACATTTTAAGACAAATTAAGGCCTTAATAGTTGATAGTTGAATTTAAGACTTTTTAAGGTCCCGCGGACACCCTGAGACACTCAAAGCGCTTTACAATGTAGGGTGGAAATTGTCTCCTTCACCAAGTGGACGCACTTGGTGGAATGGCGAGTAGTCGAGTAATTGATAAAGCACGCCCATCCCTAGCGTGTGTACTGATGTTTATGAGTGTGTAGGATTTGATACCAATACCAAAATGATACCTTATTTTGCAGAGTTACGTGCATAAATATCCTATAATGACCTTTTCACCACATGTTCTGCACGAGCCAATCAGAGACCTTGTTACATTTCGGATCGGTTGAACAGAAGAAATGGCCAATCACCAGCCTTACGTCTTGGAAAGAAACATGCTTATTGACTCACTGCTGCTGATGAGATTAACCACTTAGGTATCGAAATTTGGTCACCAAAGCAATTCGATCGATACCGTGAAAGCGTTGAATTCCGATACCCGGCTCTAAACTGCCAGAAGATCTTAGATCTGCCCCAACTCTGCCTATTTTTAAGAATAGGCAAAAAATCCTTATGTTTGTTTCTGCTTTTAACTGCTGCTAAACCACTGCACTCTTTTTTGCACTTTACTGCACGTTTTGTTTGTTTTAGTGCACTGCAAATCTATTTGTGAGAATGTACCGCTTTTATACTGTACCCTTCTGTGTTCCTTTTATATATTTTTTAATTCCAGAGAATCATAATTTTTTATGCTGTGCCTTCTCCTTTTTATAGTTTTTTTGTGTACAGCACTTTGGATTGCCTCCGTGTATGAAATGTGCTTTATAACTAAATTCGACTTGACTCGACTTGCGTGCATGTACGCATGTACGGTATGCATGAGCTTACAGCAAAGGGTTGCGCGAGGGTTCCCACAGCTTGCTGGCCAGCTGTCTGCAGTGCTGCAGGATGTACTCGGTGGGGATGACCCCCAGGTGCAACGTCAGCAGCTCGTAGCACTTGGCCACTTCCCCCTGGTGGTGGTTCTTACCGTAGAACCTCAGTAGCTTCCTTAAAAAAAGGGAAAAAAACACATTGTCCTCATTAGCAAGCGGTGCTCCGTTCATAGGGGGTGAAATGTGCTCAGAGCGAGTGATCGCGTGTTGATTTATGAATGTATTTATGAACACGGTCACTTTCATCAGCAACCGGTGTTCTCGTTTTATTAATGGAGTACCTCAGACGAAGAAACATATAACCATAAAACTGTTTTATGTTTTAAGACGAACAGATGTAATTAATTTCAGATGTAATTAGTTGTTAAAGACAGTAGAGGTTGAGTACATTATTATCTAAAGAGGGTGAGTTAGAGTGTTGTGTTCATTCATAGTTAAAGACAGTCGAGGTTGAGTACTTTATTATCTAAAGATGGTAAGTTAGAGTGTTGTGTTCATTCATAGTTAAATACAGTAGAGGTTGAGTACTTTATTATCTAAAGATGGCAAGTTAGAGTGTCGTGTTCATTCATAGTTTAAAAACAGTAGAGGTTGAGTACTTTATTATCTAAAGATGGTAAGTTAGAGTGTCGTGTTCATTCATAGTTAAAGACAGTAGAGGTTGAGTACTTTATTATCTAAAGATGAAGATATTCTTTATATAGTGAACATAGGTTCTGAAGAAGTAGATCATATATTCACAATGACACACATTTACATACATTTCTTTAGAAAGCAATATTCTCATTCAATTAAACGTTATGAGGTAAAAGGTGTATTTCTTCATTTTTTATTCATCATATCAAACTCACATGCAGTGGAATTCAGCTCTAAGGCTGTGATCAGATTGGACGCCTTTTTCTAAAGTGCACAGGGCGCAACGAGCGATACCTCTGATTACACATCCCCAAGGACTTCAAAATTGCGAGAGTGACCCCTCTGCACAAAAAAGGCAGTAAATTAGACCCAGGCAACTACCGCCCTGTTTCTATCCTTACCTCCATCTCGAAAGTCATGGAAAAAATTGTATACGAACAGGTCGAAAAATACCTTGCGAAAAAAAATCTAATCTACGAATTCCAATCTGGCTTCAGAACATCCCACTCCACTGACACATGCCTTCTCTATTTAAACAACCACATCAAACAAGAGGTGGACGCGGGCAAATACTGCGGCATGGTCATGCTGGACCTACAAAAGGCCTTCGACACTGTCAATCACACCATTCTGATTGACAAGCTAAAAGCAATTGGTTTTGATAGTCTATCAGTGAGCTAGATGCAATCCTACCTGGAGGGGAGAGAGCAGATGGTGGAGGTAAACGGTACCCTATCCCCCCCCCCTAACAGTAAGCTGTGGTGTTCCACAAGGAAGCATACTAGGTCCGCTACTGTTCCTAATTTATGCAAATGACATGTCATCAGCTTGTGACTGCAACTTGTTCCTGTTTGCAGACGACTCAGCCCTGCTGGTCTCTGACAAGAACAAGTTACAGGTTGAAAAAACCCTCAGCTCAGAACTAGGCAAAATCTGCATATGGCTCGCTGATAACAAACTATCATTACACATGGGCAAAACAGAGTCCATTCTCTTCGGTTCAAATAACAAACTCAGCAAGACCGACGGCTTCTCAGTTACAGTGGGTGACAATATTGTCACAAGAAAAGAAGATATTACCTACCTGGGTTCCATCCTAGAGGCAAATCTTTCCTGTGACAAAATGGCATCCAATGTAATAAAAAAAGTCAACCAACAAACTCGATTCTTGTACCGGATCTCCTCACTGGTAAACAAGAATACCCTGAAGACTCTGGCAGGAGCACTCATTCAAGGGTACTACGACTATGCTTGCACCTCATGGTACCAAAGCACCTCAAAGGCGCTAAAAACTAAATTACAAACATCTCAAAACAAACTGGTCAGACTACTGCTTGACCTTACTCCTAGAACCCACCTCACCCCTGCCCACTTTGACAACCTAGGATGGCTTAGAGTAGACGACAGAGTACAGCAACTTGCAATGGGCCTGGTCTACAAGATACACTACACGACCAAGATACCCATGTACATGTCAAAATACTTCCCAAAGGTCAGTGAATACCACGATCACAACACCAGAGGGAGCTCCACAAATCATGTTAAACCCAGATTCGGCTCAAACAAGGGATTAAACACGTTTCGCAATTATGCCACATCAATGTGGAACGCACTACCCAAAGCTGTAAAGGAATGTGAATCACTACCCACTTTCAAAAACACTCTCAAAAAACACCTAAGGGAGACTGCAACTCGAAACTGGCCCCTGTAAATGTCCGAACACAACCCCCTCCAATGTACAGTAAATTACCAAGTATGGTCTTGTCAATATTCCAATGTACAGTTTTGTTTGTACAGTTGTACAGTGTCCCCCCCCCACCCCTCCTACCCAACCTCCCCCCCCCCCCCAACCACCTCCAATGTACAGTCCCCCCCACCCCCCCCACCTACCCAATCCAATGTACAGTTTCTACGTCAAATGTATATACTCTTTTTTCTGGACTATTTTTGTATCACAAACAGTACTGTATTTGCAAATCTGGTATGTCATAAATGTATAGATGTAGCAGTACTGTCTATCTGTATGTCATGTACCGGTATGTCATATATGTTACGATGAATTGAAAATGGGGGACCCTGATGTAAACAAGACGAAAGTCTTTCTCTGGTCTGCATCCCCTTAACAATTGTATGTATTAAGCTGTACTGTACTGTACCCATTCTGCAATCTGTTAATAAAGTTTTCAATCAATCAATCAAACTGTTGCTACCTCAGCTAATGTTACATAAGTTACGTACATTACTGCCGATTACTGTTGCTACCTCAGCTAACGTTACATAAGTTACATACATTACTACTGATTACTGTTGCTACCTCAGCTAACGTTACATAAGTTACATACATTACTACTGATTACTGTTGCTACCTCAGCTAACATTACATAAGTTACATACATTACTACTGATTACTGTTGCTAGTCAGCTAACGTTACATAAGTTACATACATTACTACTGATTACTGTTGCTACCTCAGCTAACGTTACATAAGTTACATACCGCTGCTGTCGGGACAAAACCTCATAACTCCAAAAACCCAACTTTTCAGCAAGTGAAAAAAACTAACACAGATTTGAGGGTGAATAGAGTTAGGAGGTTTAGACAGATGATCGGTTTAATGCTTTCCCATTGTTTAAACTTTGTAAAACCCACACACACATATGGAGGATGATCTACAGAGTTGATTTATATAAAAATAAATATATAAAAAAAATGGAGTTATGAGGTTTTGTCCCGCCAGCAGCGATACATTACTGCCGATTACTGTTGCTATCTCAGCTAACGTTACATAAGTTACATACATTACTGCTGATTACTGTTGCCACCTCAGCTAACGTTACATAACGCTGCTGGCGGGACAAAACCTCATAACTCCAAAAACCCAACTTTTCAGCAGATGAAAAAAACAAACACAGATTTGAGGACGAATAGAGTTACGAGGTTTAGACAGATGATTGGTTTAATGCTTTCCCATTGTGTAGACTTTGAAAAACCACACACACATGGAGGATGATCTACTGAGTTGATAAAAAAGAAAAAAAGAAAAAGAAATATGGAGTTAGGAGGTTTTGTCCCGCCAGCAGCGATAAGTTACATACATTACTACTGATTACTGTTGCTACCTCAGCTAACGTTACATAAGTTACATACATCACTACTGATTACCGTTGCTACCTCAGCTAACGTTACATAAGTTACATACATTACTACTGATTACCGTTGCTACCTCAGCTAACGTTACATAAGTTACATACATCACTACTGATTACTGTTTCTACCTCAGCTAACGTTACATAAGTTACATACATTACTACTGATTACTGTTTCTACCTCAGCTAACGTTACATAAGTTACATACATCACTACTGATTACTGTTGCTACCTCAGCTAACGTTACACAAGGTACATACATTACTACTAGGGATGTCCGATGTTATCGGCCGATATTGGCATTAAAATGTAATATCGGAAATGATCGGTATAGGTAAAACAATTATATATATATATATATATATATATATACACAGATATATATATATTTTTTTTTACATTTATTTAACCTTTACTTACCCAGGCAAGCAAGTAAGAACAAATTCTTATTTTATTTATTGTCAAAAGTATGCATAATGTGTTAATTCCACGACGAGATATGTAATGTTAATTACCAGAAATTATTAAGTTTACCGCATACGGTATATCGGTATCGGTTGATATTGGTATCGGAAATTAAGAGTTGGACAATATCGGTATATCGGATATCGGTAAAAAAGCCAACATACATACGTTACATACATTACTATAGTGGTGCGGCATAGCATAACGTTACATAAGTTACATACATTACTACTGATTACTGTTTCTACCTCAGCTAACGTTACATAAGTTACATACATTACTACTGATTACTGTTGCTACCTCAGCTAACGTTACATAAGTTACATACATTACTACTGATTACTGTTGCTACCTCAGCTAACGTTACATAAGTTACATTATACATTACTGCTCACAGCCCTCCAGGCATTGGTGTTCATATCTCGCTTGTACAAATCCAATCAAATTTATTTGTAAAGCCCGAAATCACAAGTTAATGTCCCCATGGGCTGTACAAGTCTTCTTTAAACAAGTCAAGAAGAAACATCACAATAAATCAAGAACAAAAAACTAGAGTTGTTCTGATACCGATAACAGTATCGGAAATGCCGCCGATACTGCCTAAAATGCTGGTATCGGTATCGGCAAATACCCTCTAATTTTGCGCTCCGATACCACGTAATTTATCAACAACACTGCGGTCTGCTGTGAGCATTATAAAACAAACGTGTGTTTAACCGACCGTGAATTAAAGTGTCAATGCTGTTTGTCATTTTAACAGCAAATACTTTCTTAAATACCATCTTCCCGAGAGAGGGGTGTTGACGGGGAGCTCTGATTGATTGATTGATTGATTGATTGATTGAACATTTTATTAACAGATTGCAGAATGGGTACAGTACAGTACAGCTCAATACACACAATTGTTAAGGGGATGCAGACCAGAGAAAGACTTTCGTCTTATTTACATCAGGGTCCCCCATTTTCAATTCATCATAACATAATATGACATACATGACAGACAGTACTGCTACATCTATACATTTATGACATACCAGATTTACAAATACAGTACTGTTTGTGATACAAAGAGTTTAAAAAAAAGAGTATATACATTTGACGAAGAAACTACATTGGATGAGGTGGGGTGGGGGGAAACTGTACATGGGTAGGTGGGTTGGGACTGTACATAGGAGGTGGTTGGGTGGGTGGGGTGGGGGGGTAACTGTACATTGGATTATCAACGAAACCTTACTTGGTTCCAAGAAGAGGGTCTCGTGTATTATTGGGTTAGGACATTTATTGTACATTGGAGGGGGTTGGGTTAGGACATTTACAGGGGCCAGTTTCGAATTGCAGTCTCCCATAGGTGCTCCTTGAGAGTGGTTTTAAAAGTGGGTAGTGATTCACATTCCTTTACAGCTGTGGGTAGGGCGTTCCACATTGATGTGGCATAATTGCGAAACGTGTTTAGTCCCTTGTTTGAGCCGAATCTGGGTTTACCATGATTTGTGGAGTTCCCTCTGGTGTTGTGGTATTCACTGACCTTTGGGAAGTATTTTGACATGTACATGGGTACCATAGTCGTGTAGTGTATCTTGTAGACAAGGCCCATTGCAAGTTGCTGTACTCTGTCGTCTACTCTAAGCCATCCTAGGTTGTCAAGGTTAAAAACAGAACCTACGCTGGGTAAACAAAAGGTTAAAAACAGAACCTACCCTGGGCAAATAAAGGTGTGCAAAGACAAAAAAAAAATACTGAAGATGGTCTCGAAAAGCCGAACACACAACAGGCTCGAAATACAAAGCTTTCTTGTTTCTTTTATTTTTCACACAACAAGCTCAAAATACAAAGCTTTTTTTCCCCCGTTTCTTTTAGTTTCAAATCATATGAAATGTTCACCCTTCTCATCATGGTTTTAACACTGATAAACACTTGGGTTTCTGCAAATCAAATCTAACAGAAGAGGAAAGTTGTCATTTGGTGCAGTGTGTGCCGGAGAGAAAAAAAAAGAAGGAAAACATTATCACCAAATGCTTTAAGACCAACAAATGTCTCCCCTACTCAACATGGGTTCGCTTGGTTGTGTTATTAGCATTGAACAGCTAACCGAAAGCTAGCGTTAACTAACGTTAAAGGTTTAGCCATAACGTTACCTTGGCTAAAGTTGGGGCTATTCATAATCCAGCAATAATGGCTGCAGACCTGCAAGCAAAGTACAGCAAGTTGGCAAAGGAGTATCCCAACGTAAATCACATTTTCACCAGTAACGTTAGTCTTTCCATCTCCGGTTAGCTCATGCTAGCTAACCTAGCTCACGTTAGCGACGTCACTGAACCACCTCGCATACACAATTAATGACATGTTGCGGACAGCCATATCGGTGACAATGTTTAGCTTTTAGTGCCAAATGATAAGAGTCTGAGGCGGAGTCTCAAAAGAGAATGTTGAATATTTATTGTGCAAAAATCACAACAGAACCTCTGCTACTTCAACGGAGCCTTCTGGAAGCAAGTGCAGCAACGAATAATGTCTGTGTGGATCATTGGAGTAGGGTATATCTGCAGTGCTGTGGCAGTGCTGCAGCCCCATACTCATTGATTAATGATACTAATACAAATCTATACAATCACCCGTTGTTGAATAAATACCATTACTTTCTAGTTATTACTAAAAAACAGTATATATAAAACAGTAGCTGTATATATAAAAAAAAAAATATATATATATAATTTATATAATTTTTTTTTTATTTAATTTTTTTTTAATGTATGCACTGGTATCGGATCAGTATCGGTATCGGCCGATACCCAAAGCTTAGGTATCGGAATCGGATCGGAAAGGTAAAAATGGTATCAGAACATCTCTACAAAAAACCCACCATGAAATCCAAAATAAATGTAAAATAAATAAATGCAACACTCCCAGACATACCCCAGCAAAGGAAAAACTCACTAAAAACCTAGCAATAGGAAAAAAGCACCACAGGCAATGTGGAGGAGAGAAACCTTAGAAGGGCTGTTCAAGGGGGGATCCCCCTTCTTGGATGTCGGTGATTGTAGTGTTGCTATGGATGATCGATGGGTGGAGAATAAAACAGGCGAAACAGTTGGTATGTATGAACATATACGTGTAATAAAACACAAACATGTACCTACAGTAGCAACTGGGTACATAAGAACAACGAGTGCAAACAAGGTTTGTCTGAAACTGCCAAAATTAGCTTCTCCTCCATTATCGATTGGCTTGTTTTGCTGTCGATTTCTCTTCAGATACCTCAGATTTGCAATGCCTCCCCTCGGTTGATTTGATTGGTCCGTCGATAAGAAGGTGACATTGACGCCGGTGTGCTCCGCGGCTAAAGTTGAAACTTTTTCAACGAGTGCCCGAAAAAGCCTTGCTACAAAAACGTGAGGTGTGTAGTTTGGACGAGACACACGCACCTGTCGCAACAAAACCATTGAAAACAATAGAAGAAAGGCGCAGGTGCATTCAAAAAGGCGTCCAATGTGATCACAGGTTTAAGAAGCAGATGATTAATTTTTTTTTAATTTTTAAAAATCTTTTCCCCCCTCCTTTTTCCTCCGTTTTTCTCCCATCCCAATGTTAGTCGTTATGCCCATTCCCAATCCCCTTCCTGGTCGCTGCGCACTCTACCCCCTACTGTCGGTCTGGGAGAGTGGAGGCTATCACATGCTTCCTCCGACACATGTGTAGCCAATCAACCGCTTCTTATTCACCTGGCAGCGCGGACTCTCACAGAGGGTGTAACGTGTGGAAGGATCACACTACCCACCTTAGATCCTTTCCTCGCTGAGCAGGCGCCCCGACCGAACTGTAGGAGTCGCTGTTTACAACGACCAGGACCCACCCACTGGCTTTCCCACCCTCTAACACTGCCAATTGTGTTAGTACAACGGCCGGCCAAGCCGGAAGCAACGGCGAGAGCTGGGTACAGTTTTTCTTTTTCTTTTTACATTTCTTTACCTGTAATAGTCCCAGGCCAGCATTCCAATGGGGGCAGCATCATCAGGTAGGATGGGCAGGTCCACCGCCTCCAGCTTATAACCCTGATTGGTCAGATAAACTCAATCATAGACACATGCTGTCCTATACCTGTGTACACCATTACATTCCATGCCATTGTTTCCCATACAAAGATGTATAAAGCAAAGCAGCCTATTCTCTGTCCTCGCTCCACAATGGTGGAATGAACTTCCCACCACCACAGACAGGACAGTTGAAACCCGCCCAATTGTCCACTGTCTACTAAAAACACACTTCTTCAATCAATATCTGAAGAAAAAAATAAGTACTGTCTTTTACTATTATGCACTTGCATGTTATTATGCACTTACATGCTACTAAGTAATCTACCTTGCCTATATTACTACCTACTATGCTAATATGTCTATTGTCTCAAGACTGTAGCACTCAAGTTCAACACTGTTTGACGAACAATGTTACTTACTAAAAGCTACCTGTTGTACAGAACTTGGAAGTCGCTTTGGATAAAAGTGCCAGCTACTAAATGTAATGTATTTGTGACGTCTTGTTTAGACAGACCGAACACAAACCGTTTCCCCAAGCATTCCTACATGAATAGACAACCCTCTCCGTCTGTGTGAATTTTTTTTACCACATCCCAGCCTGCCAACGCACCACAAATAACCTGAGAAACCCGTGTGGAAATGTACATTATAACGTCGGGGAAGACTTACGGTTTCGTTCTCGAACCAGAGGAAGTAGCAGAAGTAGTAGTCTCCGTCTCGCATGGTGATGGTGGAGTAGCCCTTCTGGAGGTATCGGCGGGTAGTGCTGACCAGACTCCATACCTGCAGTAGGGGGGGGGAATGACTACCATTGGTCTCGATGTACAGAACACTCTACTGAGTGAGCAAAGTTAATGGTAAATGGACTGCATTTATATAGGGAGGTGTAGTGGTTACGTCATTGTTGTTTCCTGCGCGGTCCACCCCACTTGAAATTGCAATGTATTCTCAATGGACACATTTCTAAATCGTCTCATTTAAAACAAATAAAGCATGAACATTGGCATGGTGTACCTTTCTGTGTGTATTCATCCACAATCTAATAATAATAATACTAATTTAGGACCTACTCAGAGGCCATTAATCGGCATGCATGCGATGCATGTATGCAATTCGTCTCTGCGATTAACCCATCCCGTCGTCCTTCCCCCCCAAGGGCAGCCGGGAGCAGACAGGCACAACGTGAGCCGCGCCAGGGGACCAATCCAAGTGCTCCTGTCCGTCTTCGTCAAGGAAGTCTTTCTCTGATCTGCATCCCCTTAACAATTGTGTGTATTGTGCCGTACTGTATTGTACCCATTCTGCAATCTGTTAAATAAAGTTAATTAATTTCTCCCCCACTACTCCCAAAAGTAACACTAAATAGATAAAGTACAACAACGCCAGACTCAAGAAACTGTGTTCCCTTTGGCGCAATACACACAATTGTTAAGGGGATGCAGACCAGAGAAAGACGTTTGTCTTGTTTACATCAGGGTCCCCCCATTTTCAATTCATATCGACATTTATGACATACACAACATACATGACAGCTTTGGCTGTTTGTACGATGAAACAAAGAACTTCTAAGATATACATTAACTTGGATTTCAGTGATATTCAGCGGTTATGTCAGTGTTCTTAAAAGCTTGTAGTTGTGCATGTCATAAAAAAACAAACTCGCATCATTTGGGTATTTCTGAATGTTTTGGCATATGAGTCTATATAGGATGCATTTTTGTGTAATTGTTTGATCATAATACAGGACTAAGGAACATGGTATTTTTTTATTTCAAATTATATATATAGGACTATGTATAAAGAAACCATTTCTTCTTTCAGAAAGGCTGATATAAAGCTAATGTTTTGTGTAATTGTTACTCATTGAGGACCATTACATTTGTAGTATTAATCGTAGAATCATATCATATCAGTACCTTCAATAAAGAGTAGATCTGACTACTTTACTGAATTAACAATTACTGTGAATATCTCCAAACCACGCTCACAAACATTGAGTAACAATACCTTGGATGATGTAACTGATATGGATATTAGTCGCGCTACTGGAGAAAAAGACGCTGGTACGCTTGACAGTTAAAAAAAATAAATCACTTTATTCATTCCAGATGTAGCTTATTTTTCCAATCATATTGTACTGAACAAAGATTAGCAACACATTTTCTTGCGGTGAATTCCTGCCTGAACATTCAAGACATGCTGTATTGCGTGGGGCTTTTAGAGAGGAAGATCTGTAGGACATCACAACGTCGATTCCTGAACGCAACCTCTTTGATAGAGGAGAGATTACACCCATGCAGCCTCGAGTGTCGTGTGCAGTGTAAACAAACATTGTTTATGAGAAACAACATACATGACATTAGGGATTAATAAGAACGAGCCGCCTCGGAGGAAGACGGCCGCTGCTGCTGAAACCACCGCCTCGCGTCGCCTCGCTGGCTCTTCCGCTTCACAGCGCGGCAGCGGGAGATAAGGGGGGCGTGCTAGCCGCGGTCACGTGGGCTTAGTGGCCAATCAGAGGAACCCGGAAACCGAACTGCGTTGTATTTGGCATAGACGAGTGCGGGAAACTAAAGTGACGTCAGACTACACCTACCTATAGGGAGGAGGAGTCTGACGTCACTGGTTGTTCCACCCTCTGTGGAATGCATGTATTTCCCCATTGACCATTTCTAAATCGGCTATTGTAACAATTCAGCCGCATGGAATTTGAAAAACATTCCACTTTTGCACAAAATGAGTTCCCTTCTATCACTAACATTATTGTTTAAGCATTTTTTATTGAAATAAAATTCGACGATTTTTTTTAATGATTAATTGCGAATATTTTCATGTTGAGCTATAGATTGTGGATGAATAAGCACAGAAAGGTACACCATGCAAATGTTAATGCTTTATTTGTTTTAAACGAGACGATTTAGAAATGGGCAATGGGGAAATGCATTGGGTTGGACAGAGGGTGGAACACGAAAAACGGCAATGACGTACCCAGTACGCCTGTAGCTGTTCCGCAACCGTTGCTATTTCCGGGGTAGGCCTGATTGGCCCCGACAGGCACGTGACCCGCCGCGGCCACGCCCCGCGGCAGCCCCAGCGGCAAGCGCGCTACTGCTGGAGTTCGCTTCGCCTTTCACATCGCTGCCGTTGGCGAAAGCAGGATGAGAGGCAAGAGCGTAGATTTCGCTGTGTATCATTTAATCATTTAACATTTGAAAGGCATACATTGTTGTCATACAGAAGTACAGAATACTTTTATCCAAAATGCTTCTTACTGTTACACTGTTAGAGACTGTGCTAGACAAATGAATGACTAATTCGGTCAGAAATAACGTAACTAATAACGTTAGTAAGCACTGCTTATATGCTTATTATGTATGTACAGTAAACGTTTCTCCCGGTACATTCTGAAGAGCACACGGCTGTATGTTGGAGAACCAGCGGTCTTCCGAAGTTCCGCTCCTCCTCACTCGAGTGAGACTAAAGCCGTGCACAGCTCAGCCCTGTGAGACGCGAGCAGGAAGGAGCTGGGAGTCCTTCCAATCGGAATATGTTGTTTCTTTACACATATGTTGGATTATGAATATGTCTTTATAGCTACAAATGAATGACTAATTCGGTCAGAAAGCAGTAACACAACAGTTGCAATGTTGTGTTACTGCTGTTCTCGGCATAAGCCCCAATAAGACCGTCACCAGAGCTCAGCGATGCCGCTCGCGTGAGCATATTCTCCCCGCTATTTTATTTCATACAACAATGTATGCCTTTCAAATGTTAAATGATTGCATGACTGCCGACTGCGGCGCGACGCTGTACATATGTCTCTATACTATTTTATTTCATACAACAATGTATGCCTTTCAAATGTTAAATGATAAATTATTGCATGACTGCCGACTGCGGCGCGCCGCTGTACATATGTCTCTATACTATTTTATTTCATACAACAATGTATGCCTTTCAAATGATAAATGATTGCATGACTGCCGACTGCGGCGCGATTATTATGACTGATGACTGCGATGTGAAAGGCGCCGCGAACTCCTGCCTAATGCTGCGGGCAGCGTTGAAGGCGGAAAGCGCCTGTGAACCACAGCAGCCTCGTTGCCGCGTCCTGAGGCTGCCGCGGGGCGTGGCCGCGGCGGGTCACGTGCCTGTCGGGGCCAATCAGGCCTACCCCGGAAATAGCAACGGTTGCGGAACAGCTACAGGCACCCAGTACGCGTGAATACTTTCAACAACAAATGTTTGTTTCCGCGTGCGAGTTTTGCGCTCTGATTGGCCAGGTCATGTGACATGTGCGCCAATCGTGGGACAGCAAGTTCTGCGCCTATTTCCGGGTCTAACAGCCTGCAAACTACCTGGCGTTCTATCGCCATGCTCTAAGACAAACTCTAACCGTAACCAACTTCGAAAGAGTGCCTAAGCTTAACCGTCGGAATCAGGGCAGGCGTTCTATCGCCATGCTCTAAGACAAACTCTAACCTTAACCAACTTCGAACGAGTGCCTAAGCTTAACCAGTGTAGACACTTGCGGTCCCACGATTGGGCGTACATGTCACATGACCAGAAATGACCTGGCCAATCAGAGACGCGGAAACAAACATTTGTTGTCTAAAGTATTCAGGCACCCAGTACACATCCCTATAGACCAGGAAGTAACCACTACACCTCCCTATAGACCAGGAAGTAACCACTACACCTCCCTATAGACCAGGAAGTACCCAGTACACCTCCCTATAGTGCTTTTATCTAAAGCGCTTTACAATTCATGCCTCACATTGACACGCCGGCGGCGGGGGCGACCGTGCGAGGTGCCGACCTGCTCATCGGGAGCAGTTAGGGGTTAAGTGTCTTGCTCAAGGATACTTCCGACACGCTGCCCGGGAGGAGTGAGATTCAAACAGTGAACCTTCTGATTACCAGACGACCGCTCTACCTCCTGAGCCACTGTCGCCATGGTCAGGAGTAGGGCTGGGTGATTCATCAAGTGCGATTTTGGCTAAAAGACGCCACTCACTTTATCACAGATGATAATCCGTCATGTTTTTTTTTTTTTTTTTGCTTTTCAACAAATCCAATATCGATACCGTCTGGCTGGAACTGTCAAAGCAGCACAATATACACAGCACAGTATACACAGCACAGTATACACAGCACATATACACAGGGGCAACAGTGGCTCAGGAGGTAGAGCGGTCGTCTGGTAATCAGAAGGTTCCCGGTTCGATTCCGGCTCCTTGAGCAAGACACTTAACCCCTAACTGCTCCCGATGAGCAGGTCGGCACCTTGCATGGTTGCCTCCGCTGTGAGTGTGTGAATGTGTGAGTGAATCTGAGACGTAAGTTGTTAAGTGCTTTGGATAAAAGCGGGTTATATAAATGCAGTCCATTTAGTATACAAACGACAATCCAAATGCACAGTTACAAAAGATTTTGTCTTATTTTCAAAGTGTAAGAATGGTAAATGGTGCATTTATATAGCAGCTTTTATCCAAAGCGCTTTACAATTTGGTTCCTCACATTCACCCATTCACTCACACATTCACCGCTCTACCTCCTGAGCCACTGTCGAGTAAAGAACAGTGTGTATCTGTGGTAATAAGCTGAGCACACGGGACACAGGTCCGTCTGACCTTGCTTCTGATGAAGTGCGCCAGTGGGCCCTTCCCCAGCTCTGAGGTGGTGCGGTCGGAGACGTTGAGCGACGGGGCGATCATCTGGCCGGTCGATCGGTCCACGCAGATAAAGTGGATGAGCCCTGGGAAGTCTTCCAGGTATGTGATGGTTGCTGGGGTCAAGGTCGATGCATTACAATTCATGAGATTTCGGTTAAAATTATTTAAAAAATTAACCGTAGGTCTAATTCAAGTCTTATAATATAAATATAAACATACAACATGATTGTAAATGTATATCCAATCCACATAATGTTATATTGCATACACACAAACAGACTTACATGTTTATTTGTCTGAATTAGGGATGGGCAAAACTCTTTTAAAATAGTTACTATTCGACAGTCACTGGGAACTATTTGAATACTAATAGAAAATTGCCCAGAAACAAAAGCTTTAATTCCGAAAGTTACATTGTTGATGCTTGAAATGTCTAAGCTTCCATGTTAACGTATGATTTTACATTTACATTTAGTCATTTAGCTGACGCTTTTATCCAAAGCGACTTACATGTTCTGTACGACAAGCCATGTACGACAAGCCATCAGGAAGGGCACAACTCTATCAGCTGAGCAACAATGTTCATCAAAGTGTTGAGTGCTACAGTGTAGGTTAGTTTATTAGGACAAGTGCATGACAGTACGGTTAGTTAGGGTTAGATTTTTTTTTTAATTTTTTATTCAGATAATTGTTGAAGAAGTGCAGCTTTAGTCGACGGCGAAAGATTGGACGTGTTTCGGCTGTCCTAACTGGGGTGGGTAGTTCATTCCACCATTGTGGGACTGAGAATAGGCGACTTCTCTTTGATGACCCTCCCGGAGCTTGGATAGGAGTAGGTCTGAGGCGGCCAGAAGATGCAGAGCGTAGGGGTCTTGAGGGTGTGTAGTTAGAGACCATTGACCGGAGGTAGGCGGGAGCAGTTCCCTTTGCCGCACGGTATGCTAGGTCGAGGGCCTTGAAGCGGATTCGTGCAGCAATGGGGAGCCAGTGCAGGTCCCTAAGAAGTGGGGTGACATGGGCCGACTTCGGTAGGTTTGAGATCAGGCGGGCCGCTGCGTTCTGAATGAGTTGAAGAGGCTTAGTGGCAGTGGCCGGGAGGCCAGCGAGCAGTGCGTTGCAGTAGTCGAGGCGGGAGATGACTGTTGATTGGACAAGGAGTTGGGTGGCTTCTTTTGTCAGGAAGGGGCGGATCCTTCTGACGTTGCTCAGGAGGAATCGGCAGGTTCTGGTTGTCGCTGCGATGTGAGCAGAGAAGTTCAACTGGTCGTCGAAGACAACACCAAGGTTCTTGGCGGTCGGAGACGCAGTCACAGCTGCATTCTCGACTGTGATTGAAAGGTCGGTTAGGGGGGAGGATTTGGCCGGCAGGTGGAGCAATTTTGTTTTGCTTAGGTTCAGTTTGAGGTGGTTGGTCGTCATCCAGGCGGAGATGTCGGACAGACCGGCCGAGATCCGCTCAGAGACGTGGATATCTGAGGGAGGGAAGGAGAGGAAGAGTTGAGTATCGTCGGCATAACAATGGTAGGAGAAGCCATGAGACGTGATAATGTTACCCAGTGATTTAGTGTAGAGGGAGAAGAGAAGGGGTCCTAAAACCGAGCCCTGGGGGACACCCGTCCGCAGGGGGCGGGTGGCCGACAGGGTCCCTCTCCATGACACTTGGTAGGAGCGGTCATTGAGGTATGATGACAGCCATGTCAGCGCAGAGCCAGCCACTCCCATTCCTGCGAGGGCCGGACTTCTGGTGGTTGACTGTGTCGAAGGCTGCAGATAGATCTAGGAGAATCAGGACAGAGGAGAGGCCCTTCGCTTTTGCTAAGTGTTTTGTTTTTACTTCATAGCAAACGTGAGATAATTCAACAAGCGAGCTAGCTGGCTGCTGTCATTGCTAACAGCTAATGCTAGCGGGCCAAGGTAGCGTATTTCCGGGAACAAAAGCATTAATTCTGAATGTTACATCGCTGATGCTTGAAATGTGTGAGCTTAGTGAAACATGTCAAACGTATAAAACGTTACACAGTAACATCTCCAGTCTCTCTTTCTTAATCTTTCTTTTCTGTTCTTCCAGCTGTTAACAGACTGTAACTGCCTCTGTGTTCAGTTTAAGTTTTGGTTCCTACCAGTTTTTGGTTCCTACCAGTTTTTTCCTACCTAAATGCTGCTAGATTGATGGCGGAACTAGTGGTTGAAGCCCACAGTGTCCGGGGACGTTTTATGCCGACGCACGCGTGTCAAGAGATAGTTCAGTCACAGTCTTCTTGTAAAGCGATAGCTTCGGTCACAGTCTTCTTGTAAAGAGATAGCTTCAGTCACAGTCTTCTTGTAAAGAGATAGCTTCGGTCACAGTCTTCTTGTAAAGAGATAGCTTCAGTCACAGTCTTCTTGTAAAGAGATAGCTTCAGTCAGTCTTCTTGTAAAGAGATAGCTTCAGTCACAGTCTTCTTGTAAAGAGATAGCTTCAGTCACAGTCTTCTTGTAAAGAGATAGCTTCAGTCAGTCTTATTGTAAAGAGATAGCTTCAGTCACAGTCTTATTATAAAGAGATAGCTTCAGTCACAGTCTTCTTATAAAGAGATAGCTTCAGTCACAGTCTTCTTGTAAAGCGATAGCTTCAGTCACAGTCTTCTTGTAAAGAGATAGCTTCAGTCACAGTCTTCTTGTAAAGAGATAGCTTCGGTCACAGTCTTCTTGTAAAGAGATAGCTTCAGTCAGTCTTATTGTAAAGAGATAGCTTCAGTCACAGTCTTCTTGTAAAGAGATAGCTTCAGTCACAGTCTTCTTGTAAAGAGATAGCTTCGGTCACAGTCTTCTTGTAAAGAGATAGCTTCAGTCAGTCTTATTGTAAAGAGATAGCTTCAGTCACAGTCTTATTGTAAAGAGATAGCTTCAGTCACAGTCTTCTTGTAAAGAGATAGCTTCAGTCACAGTCTTCTTGTAAAGAGTTCATAACATCAAGAAGATGATAAAGTCCCCATAATTTCCTCTCTTATTGCATGCAGCCAATAAGTTATCACTGTAATTCCCTCTTATGCAATGATGACAGCAACACGTTCTTTATAGTACTGGTTTGAAATAAATCCCACCAGTACTATAAATAACGTGTTGCTGTCATCATTGCATAAGAGGGAATTACACAGACTGTTACGCTTGATACCTAGCTAGCTAGCTAGCTACCTGTACCTAGCATGCCGTTCAGCAGTGTTAATAGGGTCTCCTCTCAATACACTACACAGTGTAGGTGTCGGTAAAAACAAGAAAAAATATAAAAATATTAGACAATTATATTTGCATGAACTATTCGTTATTATAATTTTTTTTAATAATTGAACTACTATTCGAACATTCAAAAATCGATGACCATCCCTAAAAGCGTTCAATTATTGAGGAAGGTGTGTATCTAGATATATTGCCATGAACAATGTTTTGTCCAAAAATCCTTTACAGCAGTGATCAAAGTTTTACTGCAGAACTCCAGAAATATTAAGAAGGTGATCTTGTGCGCTAACCGTCCTAAGCCATAGCTGGGGGGTTATCTACGACCCCCCCCCCCCCCCTGCTGTGTAAAGGAGATCAGTCCCCCAACATGGTACCCCCAAGGGGCGGGATTAGTGAGCTGACAGGATATGAAACCATGGTGATGTTCCTTTTGCTCTTCACCAACAGGAAGTCTTTCCAGTCCATTAGCTTCTCCCTGAGAGAGAGAGAGAGAGAGAGAGAGAGAGAGAGAGAGAGAGAGAGAGAGAGAGAGAGAGACAGAGAGACATAGAGTGAGAGAGACACACACAAAGACAGCGAGAGAGAGAAAAAGACAGAAAGAGAGAGACAGAGTGAGAGAGATAGACAGAGAGATACAGAGAGAGAGAGAAAGAGAGAGAGACCAAGAGAGAGGAGAGAGACACAGAGAGAAAGGAGAGAGAGAGAGAGAGACACACACAGAGACAGAGAGCGAGAGAGAAAGAGACAGAGAGAGACACAGAGAGACAGACAGATCGAGATAAAAGAGAAAGAGACACACAGAGAGAGATAGAGACAGACAGAGAGAGACAGAGAGTAAGAGAGAGAGACACAGAGAGATAAAGAGAAAGAGACACCGAGAGACCCCAATAGAGAAAGAGACAGAGAGTGAGAGAGACAGAGAGAGAGACACACAGAGACAGAAGCAGAGAGAGACAGAGAGAGGAGAGAGAGAGAGAAAAGAGAGAGACACACAGAGAGAGATAGAGACAGACAGAGAGACAGAGAGAAAAGAGGGAGAGAAAAAGACACAGAGAGAGAGACACACAGAGACAGAAAGAGAGGGAGAGGCCACCGATAGAGAGAGACAGACGGAGAGAAAAGAGAGAGAGAAAGACACACACACACAGAGAGATAGACAGACCGAGAGAGACAGAGAGAGAGAGACAGAGACAGAAAGAGAGAGATAGAGAGACAGAGTAAGAGAAAGAGACAGAGACCCCAATAGAGAAATAGACAGAGAGAGTGAGATAGACAGAGAGAGAGAGAGAGAGAGAAAGAAAGAGACACACAGAGAGATGATTATGATATAAACAGAAGGCCTACTGCAGAGATGCGCGAGACGGAAGTAAATACCACTCTCAACCAAATCATCTAGAGCTGTGTTGTAATTACCTTTGTAACGTGCAAAATTAAACAGACATTCGTCTTCATTTCAGTTGCGGGTGATTTTAAGGCAGTCTTGATAGATATCATATACTGTATCTTCTTACCAAACAGCTGGTGCGATAAGCTATAAATAGATAAATACCCTTTCATTCCTACTAGCACTCCAGCTCCCCGAGATGCTCTGTTTACTTAGCAGCGTAGTCATAGTGACGTGGAGCGATTGGCATTTTGTTGACTATGTCTGTCTCTCACCAAGAGACTAGGGCTTCTTTAGCCCGAGACACTTTATTTGGTGAATTATGCGTCACCCTTGGCCCCTGGTTCGTTAAATATTACCCTCACTCTAGTCATGGAGAGACACTAGAGGAAGAGCTGTGACCTAAATTGGGTCACTGTCATAGATAATGAAATGCAGCTTATAAAATAATAATATGAACAAGTGCGACATTGCAATAGCTGCAACCTTTTTTTGATAGGCCACACCCATTGCCACACCCCCTTTCAGCCGATTGGCATGATTTTTGTGGACCGACCCACCGACCGCGTGGGGGGTTGCCATGTGACAAAGATTACCTACCAGATTCAAACCCGCGATGCAGGAGCAAATTAAACATGCCTAAGCCCACTAAGCCAGCAGGGAAGCTGTCATTTTTTGCTGCAACCAGTAGCTCTATAGGTCACTCTGCAAAACTGTGTCAGCCTATAGAGCTGCTAGTCGCAGCTCAAATCAACAGCATCCTGCTGGCTTAGTGGGCTGAGGCGTGTTTCATCTGCTCAAGCATCGTGGGTTTGAAAATGGCAGGCGAGTCTTTGTCACATGTCAACCCCCCCCCCCCCCCCTACACAATCCCATCTTTCCTTTTATTTTTTTTAGGGCATTTTTAAGTGCTTTTATTGACAGGACAGTTTGGAAATTGAGAGAGAGAGAGAGAGAGAGAGAGAGAGAGAGAGAGAGAGAGAGAGAGAGAGAGAGAGAGAGAGAAGAGAGAGAGAGAGAGAGAGAGAGAGAGAGAGAGAGAGAGAGAGAGATGAGAGAGAGAGAGAGAGAGAGAGAGAGAGAGAGAGAGAGAGAGAGAGAGAGAGAGAGAGAGAGAGACACATTTTATTTGACAGGACGGTTGGAAATTGGGAGAGAGAAAGATGGGGAGGACCTGCAACACATGTCCCTGGGCTGGATTCGAATCCAGGACGTTGCGATTACGTGTTACGTGGTGCCCCAGAATCCCATCTTTCCTGTCACTCTCTACTGTATTCTATCTATTCAAACAGGGATGTCTTAACATTAGTAGGGTGTGTATAACAAATCTCCTAACAGGATGTAATAGGAAGAGATCCAGGGATATCAGAGATGGGGCAGAAGTGAGATGATGATTCAGTTCCTGTTATTGCATCGTCACAGCGCCAAGAGGTGGGAGAACAAAGTGCAGACCTGTCTCTTCTACAGAGACGACACACTGGCTCCAATTCGCTAGGCAGCCATTCGGGCTCCATTCACTTCCTGTGGCTATTGAGTCACCGCCGCATGGGACATGGTGGGACAGGTGGCGATGTGAACCGATGCCCTCAGCATGTAAATAAATACGACGGTCGCTGTGTAATCAACCAATCATGTTCAGTCAAACCAGCTAGAACTGCACAACCTTTTGCAACCATGAAATGATTGATTCATTGGTTGATTCTTTTATTTTTGTGTCATGCACACAAAGTGCCCAACCCTCATGGGTTTATAAGACACCATTATCACATTACATTTCATTTCTAAATACGGATTACATGAATACAGATTACAGCTCGGTCTCAAACAAAGTATTCTGCCTTCTCTCAAATCTGCTACAAAAAAAGTTCCCTTCCTGAAGCACAACTCAAGTTGTTCATATACATCCGGCTCAAGAAAATCTACATAAATGGAGGACATTTCACTAATATATATATATATATATCATTATCTATGCATGAAAAACATAGATTTTTCAATGTCTAAATAGGAAGTTATAATTGGAATGTGCTGGCAAGGCAGTTTTGTATTTCTAGGTAAAGCATTTAAAAAGGTTAGATTTAGCTCTCAACACCTGTACACCAGGTACAAACCCTGTGCAACACAGGCAGCCAGCTTAGAGAGCAAAGCAAGGCCACCTGCAGCCCTCAAGGCGGCTGTGTTCTCCCGGTAAAATGTTCTCCCGGTCAAATGTTCTCCCGGTAAAGTGGTCTCCCGGTAAAGTGGTCTCCCGGTAAAGTGGTCTCCCGGTAAAATGTTCTCCCGGTAAAGTGCTCTCCCGGTAAAATGTTCTCCCGGTAAAGTGTTCTCCCATTAAAGTGTTCTCCCAGTAAAGTGCTGTCCCAGTAAACTGTTCTCCCAGTAAAGTGTTCTCCCAGTAAAGTGTTCTCCCAGTAAAGTGTTCTCATAGTAAAGTGTTCTCCCAGTAAAGTGTTCTCCCAGTAAAGTGTTCTCCCAGTAAAGTGTTCTCCCAGTAAAGTGTTCTCCCAGTAAAGTGTTCTCCTAGTAAAGTGTTCTCGTAGTAAAGTGTTCTCCCAGTAAACTGTTCTCCCAGTAAAGTAAAGTGTTCTCCCAGTAAAGTAAAGTGTTCTCCCAGTAAAGTGTTCTCCCAGTAAAGTGTTCTCCTAGTAAAGTGTTCTCCCAGTAAAGTGTTCTCCTAGTAAAGTGTTCTCCTAGTAAAGTGTTCTCCTAGTAAAGTGTTCTCCCAGTAAAGTGTTCTCCTAGTAAACTGTTCTCCCGGTAAAGTGTTCTCCCAGTAAAGTGTTCTCCCAGTAAAGTGTTCTCCTAGTAAAGTGTTCTCCCAGTAAAGTGCAACCATGCAAGGTGCCAACCTGCTCATCGGGAGCAATTAGGTGTCTTGCTCAAGGACACTTCGACACGCTGCCCGGGAGGAGAGGGAATCAAACCGGGAACCTCCGGATAACCAGGCGACCGCTCTACCTACCGAGCCACTGTCGCCCGCGTTCTCCCAGTAAAGTGTTCTCCCAGTAAAGTGTTCTCCCAGTAAAGTGTTCTCCTAGTAAAGTGTTCTCCTAGAAGGGGCCACCCTGGCGTCAATATCTATTCGCCAATTTTGGGTCAAATTATCTTCTAGCTTAGGGGTGAGCAACCTTTACTTTACCATTTTCCCCCCTCCCACGATTTTTTTTTATCTGGAGTCGCAAAACCTATTTACCCTAAAATGAAGACAGTGTATAACGTTTTATATATAGTTATCCCCTTAACCTCTTCAGCATCAGGCAAAAACGGGGCCATTTTTGTTTTTGACGACTGCACTAGCTGAAAGTAACGTCAGCATTCTGTACCAAAAAACAACATACTTTTGTAGTTGTGTAGTTGTGGTGGAAAAATAATCTACCGGTACTTTGAAGTCTGTACCAGATTGCTATGGTAACAGTAGTCTGTTAAGTGCTGTGGCGAGATCCTATTGGAGGTTTGGCTTCTCCCCCCCCAGTGGTGAGCGTTGAGTGAGGGTGGAAGCACACTCTGTGCGCAGACAGGAATAATGACTGTAAAGTGGCCATAATGTGACATGTCAGTGTATAATTCTGACAAACAAAAGAAGAGGCTCTGTCTCTCTGGATGAAAGGTGCATACGAAGTATTCTGTACTTCTGTATGACAACTATTAAATAAACTTGAACTTGAAACTACTTGACTGATACAACCGAAATCGTTTTCGTCTGGACATGGCCTGTGTCTCTGTGTCCCTCTCTCTCATTTATTTATATATTTTTCACTTATTTATTTGTCATTTATTTCTTGTTTTTCAATTAAATTATATTTAAAGCTCAAAGGCGTTTAAAGCCCATCGTAACACTGGTATGACATCCTGAGTATTCTCTGCATTCTCCATCTACGCTTCCCCTGCCTAATTATCTCCTCGTCATTCCTAGATCTGGCTTTATCCTATGTAACTTAGCTGAGGTAGCAACAGTAATCAGTAGTAATGTATGTAACTTATGTAACGTTAGCTGAGATAGCAACAGTAATCAGTAGTAATGTATGTAACTTATGTAACGTTAGCTGAGGTAGAAACAGTAATCAGTATGTATGTAACTTGTGTAACGTTAGCTGAGGTAGCAACAGTAATCAGTAGTAATGTATGTAACTTGTGTAACGTTAGCTGAGGTAGCAACATTAATGAGAGGTAACGCTTGTTGCGCCCTGTCACTGTGCACTTTAGATTCTCTTTGAACACCGCCTCGCCTCAAGTTTGAGCGCAAGAAAAAGGCGCCCAATGTGATCACAGCCTTAGATCAATTTATTCTTATCGACGCCGTTATCTTCTACCCTGTGTCTGTGTGGTGTGAGCTGAGCGAGTGGATGAGGGGTGTGATAGAGCAGTGGTTCCCAAAGTCGGGGTCGCGACCCAAAGGTGGGCCGCGAGCAGCCACGGGTGGGCCGCGAGATGATTAAAAAAAAAAAAAAAAAAAAAATTGTCAGGCCACTGAACTTAGAAGCAGGCCAGGACAGTGTTTCTAGTTGTATTCTAAAATGCTATTCTATTGTATTCTAAAATGTGACTATATGGTTTTATATTAACTTAATAAATAAACAAAAACGAAAAATCTACTTATTTCAACGAACATTTCAAACTAAATAACAGATTATGCACATAAAACGCTGAAAACAACCGAAGCAACAATAGTATTTTAATGAGGCTATTATTATTATCATTATTATTTTGCAACAAGTTAGCCCTCTCATAAATAGCACATATAAATGAATAACTAACTTGAACTAACTTAATAGGATTGAAGTGATATTTGGCTTAAAAAATCGGTCGCCTGGCAAAAAAAAAAAAAAAAAAAAGCCAGACAATGTGCATTGGGCCGCGGCTCTCTGACGCCTTATTTTCTGGGCCCCGGCCTGAAAAGTTTGGGAACCCCTGTGATAGAGGACACACTGGACCATGGTGTGAGCTGAGCTAGTGAATGAGGGGTGTGAGGTGTGATAGAGGACACACTGGACCATGGTGTGAGCTGAGCTAGTGGATGAGGGGTGTGAGGTGTGATAAGAGGACATACTGGACCATGGTCTGAGCTCTCTGCTGCAAGCTGGGAGAGAGGCGCTGTGAGGTCTCTGTGATGAAGCACTGTCTGTACACTCCACACAGCTCGGTCTTCATGCTCTTACACCTTGGGATCAGACTGAAACACACATTTTACATTTAGCTGACACTTTTATCCAAAGCGACTTACAAGTTGTGTACAGGAAGACTAGCTGCCGCTAAGGCATCAGCTAATGGGGATCCGTTTAAATAAACAAACAACAAGTCAGCAGGAAGGGTACAACTCTGGCCGCTAAGGGTAAGTGATATTGTTCTAGTTCGTTAAACAGTGTTGAACTTGAGTGCTACAGTCTTGAGTCTATAGTAGTATAGACACATTGGCATAGGCAAGGTAGATTCCTTAGTAGAAAGAAAGCAGGGAAGCCGGACCAGCACTCTCAGGTTCAAGTATTTAATGGCAGCCTGAAGTGGAAACAAACATGTTTCGGAACTAATTGTTCCTTCATCAGTGTTATGGCTAGCAATGGAATTACAGTCAAGATAGTGGTTATATACACCTGGTAGTTAATGACTTGACAGGAAATTACATCACGGCGCAGGTGTGCCTGAGCTTATTGGTCCACAATGACCAAAGGAATGACCTATCGAAATAGAGTCTATTCGTAAATACCCAAATTATACATATATAAACAAAAACAAAAATACATTACATTACCAGAAACTTGATATGTAACATGCCCATAGTTTCCACTTTTAGCCCCATCACGAGAGACATACGGAGCATTGTCAATAAATATTGGCATATCCTGCAGTCTGACCCTCTTATAGGGGCAGCGTTTCAACATTCGCCTAATTATTTTTATAAGAGACAAGCGAATCTATCTAACCTTTTAGTCAAAACAGACTTGCCCTTAAGGAAACCTACACATTTTATGTCGAATATAATATCCCTGATAGAAATTTCCCCTGTCAAGCCTGTGTACAATGTCAAGGCATGATCAAAGAAAAATTTTACACACACCCGAAAACGGGCAAAAGTATACCCGTTAAAGGACGGATTACGTGTAATTCCTCAAATCTGGTGTATCTGCTAAAATGTCTGTGTAATTTTTCTTATGTGGGGAAAACAACTAGAGCCTTTAAATCGAGAATCAGTGAACACAAATGTTCAGTGAGAAATTCAGATGTCAAGTCGTCAGTAGCTAGACATTTTTCCAAGTGCAAACATACCGTTAACGACCTCAAATACATGGGACTTGAGTTAGTCCACAGGCCCGCGAGAGGGGGAGACAGACACAAGTTACTATTGCAACGGGAATGTTATTATATCCATCTGTTCAATTGCATAGAACCTAGAGGAATGAATGAGGAGAACGTTTTAACCTGTTTCCTTTAAGCACCTTTTACCGATATTATTATTTCGGTTTAATTATGTTGTTGTTGTTTTTAAGCAAGAGGTATGGTTTTCCAAGGATTCTCAATAGAGAATATGGAATTATTTATTTAAATATGTAAAGGGGCTCAATTTGCCCTAGAAACTATGGGCATGTTACATATCAAGTTTCTGGTAATGTAATGTATTTTTGTTTTTGTTTATATATGTATAATTTGTGTATTTACGAATAGACTCTATTTCGATAGGTCATTCCTTTGGTCATTGTGGACCAATAAGCTCAGGCACACCTGCGCCGTGATGTCATTTCCTGTCAAGTCATTAACTACCAGGTGTATATAACCACCATCTTGACTGTAATTCCATTGCTAGCCATAACACTGATGAAGGAACAATTAGTTCCTAAACATGTTTGTTTCCACTTCAGGCTGCCATTAAATACTTGAACCTGAGAGTGCTGGTCCGGCTTCCCTGCTTTCTTTATACTTCAACTTTACGGGATTTCAGCACCCAGTGTCGGACTTTGAGAGCGCGGTCTAACTTGACATTTAGATTCCTTAGTAGCAAAGACAGATATATTTAACATATAGACACACGCTTATTGTAGTTTATTTATAATAAAAAAAACATATATGGATATATACATATTGGAGTTAGAATCACACATAAACACACACCCACACTTTTGGTTGTATAATGCACCATAATACTGGGATGAACCAATAGCTTTAGGACCAAAAAGATTAGCTATAACCCACCCTGGCCGGCAGGGGGCAGCATCAGACTTACTCTTTGTTGAAGCCGGGGCCTCCTCTGGTGAACGCTCGATTCTTGAACTCCGTCCACACGTTCTGGAGCTGAGAGGACTGTTGGAGGAGAGAGAGAAGGAACACATTATTTATTTTGAGATACATTAAGTTTGACCTCCTAATCATTTGTAATGTGTTTCACTCATCGATCACAAGCACCACAATACACACACGCACACATATAACGCACACACACACAGGCTTATTCCTTAACTCATTGACCGCCGGGGATTAGCCTTATCCTGTGGTAGTATTGCCACGCTGTAAACAATGGGAGTTAGTCACCTTGTTTGTAGAGCTAAATCTATATTCTATATTATAGCCATGGATACAATACTATAGTCATTTGACATTGAGTTTCTTCCGGTCAAGATGCAAAAAAGAGAAAATGTTTCCATCCATACGTTCCCGTGTTATATCATGGTGAATATAAGTATGGTTTGAGAGCGGTCTAGGGTAATTCATGAAATGCTTAGTTATGGCAGTATACGTCGATTCCATTGTAGACGTTGCCGTTTCTTGCCTGAACCCGCTATTGTTCCGGAATCAAATCTACATCACAGGTATTATGTTCCATCATGAATGCATGATTCCTTCAGTTAAATGCAGAAAAAACTGAGGTTCATATTATAGGCTCAGAAAAAGTCACCTCAGAAGTTGCCACATGCATGGGGACCCTCTCAACAACTCTGAGGCCCAAGCTCATAAACCTTGGTGTGATCTTTGACCAGCAGATGCACTTTGATCACCACATTAGATCTCTGACACGTACCTGTTTTTTCCATTTAAGAAATATCGCCAAACTTCGATCTGTTGTGTCCCAGGTAGAGCTGGAAATGATTATTCATGCTTTTGTTTCATCCCGCCTGGATTAGTGTAACTCCCCTTTCACCTGCCTCGATGCATCCTTTTTGGGCCGGCTACAAATGGTCCAAAACGCAGACGCAAGGCTGCTGACTAGGTCCAGAAGATATTGCCACATCACTCCCATCTTAGTTTCCCTGCACTGGCTCCCCATCAAATTCAGAATTCACTTTAAGGTTCTGGTCATCACCTACAGAGCCCTCCATGGTCAGGCACCTGCCTACATCTGCGACCTACTGTGTCCATACACCACGAACAGATCACTCAGGTCGTCTGATCAGGGCTTGCTGGCTGTCCCCCGGTCTAGATTGAAAAAAAAAAAGGGGGACGAGCATTCGAAACCGTGGCCCCCAGGCTATGGAATGCTCTGCCCTTGGACCTTAGATCTGTGGTCTCTGTAAACACTTTTAAAAAGCAGCTAAAGACTGTGCTGTTTAAACAGGCGTTTGGCGAATTATGCTCCGTGTAAATCTTTTGTCTTTTTTTATCCGTTTTGGTTTTCCTGATCTTTCACGTTTTTAATTATTTTCTTTTACCATGCTGCTATCTTTTTGCATTTTATTGATGTTTTTGCTATGTGAAGCACTTTGTGACCCTGGTCTGTGAAAGGTGCTATATAAATAAACTTTACTTACTTACTAACTTACTAAAAACACTTATCAGCCCGATCGGTACAAAAGCCTTGCAGGATCAAGCTCTAATGTACGTCAAATCGTCCTTACCTGCGACCGGGAGTATTCCAAAAACAATATTCCAATTTCTTGATCGCCATCTGGTACATCCAATGTCCATTTGCTCGACGGCATAATCCACCATAACATATGGATCGGGCATATTTGACGGGCTTCAATGTAACCGGCAGAACCGTTTGTCTTGCCCAACAAGGAAAAATGTAACCCGAAACCTTTGGCCATCCCACAGCCCAGGATACATCCCACAGCCCAGGATACATAACACAGCCAAGTATAACCATTGTTGGCAGTGAATGAGTTAAACATCCCATGAAATGTAACATTTTCCTGCACTCTATTGTCTCTATTTAGAACTAGGTATGTTGAGAAGCTTGAGATTATCCTCTCTGTTGCAGAGTTTAAAACCTTGATCTCCAACTTTCGGCAATAAAGTTGTACGTGTTTTAATTTATTTGTTATCCTTGCTCTTCGTCTCGTCTTGTTGTCTTATTGTTATGATTTTATATGCTTTTTCTTATTCTCCTTCTTATTTCTGTATGTACATACTAGACGTGACTGTAAATTAGGGAAACCTCACTTGCCTTTCGAGTTTAAATAAAAAAATGAAAAATGTATCACTAAGTGCCAAGAAATTGCCAGAAATCCATTGTTTTCTCTTCCTGGACAATGTACAGAGTACCGACTCTGTGAGTCACAGTGACATCTCTCGTACCCCCAAAAAAATTGTCCAACACATTTCAACTTTGAACCATGTCCTCTGATGCATGGGTACTTTAAGACGACAGTCAAACTGGCCTCCCACCCCCAGAGGTCCGTTGCATTCGGAAATATCTCAAATCGTGGAAGCTTGTGGCGCCGTGAATGCCGTTCCTGTGGCTCTTTGATTGAATTCATCTTTGCGGGATAGGGGTGCCACTCTGCGGCAGGGGTCAGAGGTCAGAGGGCCGAAGGGGACAGGGTGGTTTGAACGTCCTCAACGCCATCTGTGAACTTCCCACATTACGGATGCACACTGGAATTCCTCTTTTTGGCCAAGGTCTGAAGTTAACATGTGGAGGAGAGGGATGGTGTGAAAGCAGAGGACACGACTGATTCTTTCCAGGCTACAGAGGACGGATCTTCACAGGCCAGACCGTGATATGGTGCTTTAAGGCCCGTAAATGCTGCTAGTAAATCCCTTTGGCCGAGTTGTGAAGAGGCCCCCGGTTTGGGATGAGACAATAGTTGGACACGATCTGCACACACACACACTCTGCATTGTACTGTATATTGTAACTCAGTTAAAAAAAATTCCCCTACTCTGTATTGTATATATGTATATTGAACACTTTTGTTTACACTTGTTTACGTACTTTTCACTTTCTATTTTATACTTATCTATTTTTATCTAGCACACTCTCTCAGGAGCAAAACAGAAAAAAAGCATTTCACATAAAAGTATTCTGTATTTTTGTATGACAACTAATAAAGAAACTTGACACGTGAAACTTGAAACCTGTATGTCGCTGGTGGCCAGAGCCTTGATGAACTTGTCCAGTTTGCTGCGGAGGTCGTGGATTGCCGGCTGACCCCTGGTGGCTGCAGAGCCCTCGTGGCCCTCGGTCAGACGCTTCTCCAGCTTGGCGAAGGCCTCCAGGAACCCATACACTGACATGGCCACTCCGCTGTTGGGGATCTGATGCGGAAGACGGGACGGTTTTTGAGGGGTGAAAAACACAGGAATAAATTGGTGCATTTATATAGCAGCTTTTATCCCAAAATCGCTTTACAATTTTGTTCCTCACATTCACCCGTTCACTCACACGTACTTCACACACCGACCGCGGAGCCAACCCTGCTCATCTGGAGCAGTTAGGGGTTCTGCTCAAGGACACTTCAACACGCTGCCCCGAGAGGAGCAGGAATCGAACCGGGAACCAGGCGACCCAAGTTGTAATAGGTAAATTAATCCTAATGACCAAGTATCAAACCAAATGATAACAGCAGCCCATACTACATGTAGTCATTGAGCTGTATTTAATATGTATGTTAGAGCGCCCTCCTCTGGCTGAAACGTGGCATGTCGTCACACTGGGCCTAGTCTCACTAGGAGGAGGCCCACGGCAGTGAGCAGGGTGTTGATTGGTATCTGCAGTATTGCCTACAAACCTTAGTGAGGAGCACTAGAGTGATCCCAGGCCACAGAGGCAGGCAGTACATGGAGTGAGGCATCATGGGATATAAGCCCTCCTTCAGGGAGACCTCTAGGAACACTCTTCTGGGGGTGGAGCGGTCAGGAGGCGGGACCTCCAGGGTCTGCAAGCTGTCCTCCGCCATCTGAAGATAAATCACACTTATTATTCAGGGAAAGTACAATACTAATTTATTAGTTTGTTTACTTTTACTGATAGTATGCATTCAGATAAAAAAAATGTATTGCCTATATTTATTGTAATGTATAATATAACCGATAGGGCATACAGACCCTCATCTGCACCTTTATTCACACTGTGTTACAAAGGGTCAGATTAAACCGAATATATATATTTATTGCCTGAGATCCCATGTATAATATTTGTATATCGTTTGATATTCCCTGTATATTCCTTGTACAATATGCACTGAATATCCCTTTAGTCTAGCAGGACAGACCATAATATTCATTCCTCTATTGGAAGCGATCCCATGGCGCCAGGCACCGAGTAAAGCCTTGCCCACTCGAGCTGACTTGAAAGCTGCCGCCGGGACTCGCCCAAACATGCCCGCTTTTCGCCCACGGCTACGAGACCTAGAGGCGACAGAAATGAGATAGGCACTATTTGTCCACCGTGGATATAAATATGGCGCAAGAATACAGAACCCCCCTTGCAGTTCCCCCTTGCAGTTCCTCTTCAGTTCGCCTTCAGTTCAGTCTGGTTCAGTTACCAAGTAAAGCCTTACCCACTACGTAACGTGAGGTATAGCAGGGCTCGTATCGCCCAAGATAGAATCGTGTTATCCTAAATACGTCTGTTTGTCGTATCGTTCTCCATATATTAGTAAACCTTCATTACGAGTCAAAGACCACGTGAAGTGGGTAATTGTGTGTCTATAATAGAGCACTTATTGCCGCGTGCTAATAGTACAGTAACGTCAAGTTCAGCCGTGCACTACCGCACCGGAGAGGATATCTACACCGGAGCAGCAGCACCACGGAGGAATTACACCCCACCGGCAGTGCCACTCTCCGGGCAAGGATTATTCTTCTTCATTGCTTTGACCAAGCTGCTGGAACAGAGAACCGCCTACCCCACTGCTACTGTGGGATTTACACCTGCCCGTGAGACCATCACTCAAGCCTGTCTCTGTCGTAACAGAGGCTCGACGGCTCTCACCTACACGGCGCGCATCCTGGGACCAGGTTGCCTATCCCCACTGCTCCAGGGGTGATATTGCCCCCGTGAACCATTGACTTGCATAGAGCTTTGGCCCCCTCTGCTGGCTTACAACCGGTAGTACACCCTTTCCCAGAAGATCCCTAGATAATCCTTAATATCCATTATTGATTTACCTGCACATTCTATTTGCCTTATAAGCGCATCTAAAGTGACCAAGTGATGTAACCTAATATCCCCTTTGTGTAATAAATATTGTAAACGAGTATTTTGAGTGGAAAACCTGTTATTGTGCGAGTGTCGTCATCTAGAATACCTTTGTACGGTGTTGGCCAGCAATGTACAAGTCGGTAGTGATTCAATGATATCAGTACTTGATTAATACAGTCAGGGAATTGTACCCCTCAGTTACAATTGGTCCTTCGATAGCCGAGATAATAATTAGCGTAATATTAATATAATATTAATATGGAATTGGCCGATGACGAACACTCCACAAACGGTTCTCCTAAGCTAGACCGCCCGCAGCACAGACGACAGCCACCTCCCTACCTAGAGGCATACTCTGTCAGTCCAATACCTAGCTTTAAAGGGAAGTTAAACGCGGAAAAAGTAGAAAGTAAAATTATGTCTGACCCTAACAACCAGGTTACCCCGACCACAGAGGCCCTAGTGGGTGCTAATGTAACTGACCAAGCTCACGGTGGGGACCAGGAGGGAACTGACACGACTTTACCCCCAGACAATACCGAAGAAATAGCCCCCGATCAGCCCCGGGAGGAAGACAACCCTAAAGAGACGCGCACCCAGGAGACGGATCTCCTCGGTACGCAACAGGAGAATGGATCCCCAACCAGTACTGCCGGGAGCCGATCGCCCCGAACGGCGTCTTCCCCCAGCGAGGCGGACAAGATGCTGGCGCAAGCACTCATCGCCACCCTGGCAGCCTCCACCGAACGCGATCGACTTCAAGCGCAACAGACGTGCGAGCGCGAACATTATGCAGGCGAGCGAGAGCGCTTCCAGGCGCAACAAAGGAGCGAAGACGACCGAATAAGACTGGAGACCAGACGCCTCCAGACAGAAGAGAACATCGAGAGAAGCCGCGCCGACGCCGCCCATGCCAGCGCCAATGCCCAGCGCGACGTCGAGAGAAGCCGCGCCGACGCCGCAAATGCACAGCTCCACGCCGCCCATGTCAGCGCCAATGCCCAGCGCGACATCGCCAATGCCCAGCGCGAAGCAGCGCGCGACGCAGCCCATGCCCGGCGCGAGGAAGAGTGCGACCGGCTGCAGGCGGAGCTGATGGACAAACTGGTTGCCATGGCGACACCCCCTCACTCCGCACGGAGCTCTCAGAGGTCGTCAAGACATGGGTCTAGGACACATTCCCCTACCCGACGAAGCGACCCGGGACCCCGCCTACAGGAGGATCCTGTCCACGTCTCCGAACCCCCTCCCCAGCCGGTCCATACGAGACCCAGCAACCGGGTAACGGAACCGGACCACGCCGAGAGACTGAGCAGACGACTCCAGGTCCTAGCAGAGGAAGAGGAGGAGGAAGAGGAGGGGTGTCAAGCCGACCAGCAGCAACGTGCTCTGGCCCAGGAGGCCCAGTACAGCCCCGACCCGCAGCCACGTACTCAGGACCAGGAGGTCCAGTACAGCCCAGAAGTCAGCCCCGAGGCCCTGCGCTACCAACCCCCGACTCAACTCACGGGTGAGTTTGACGCACCGCCAGCCCCGAGGAACAGCACCTGGGTACCCGACCTTTGGTACCCACCAAGTACCAGCCCAAGACGACACGCAAGAGGAGACTCGCCTAGGAGGCCTCTCCCCCAACGCTCACCGATGTATCAGTCACCCACAGCGTCATACATTGCCACGCCGTCAATCCCAGACTTCGTCTATGAGAATCGAGCACAGTACACGGAGCTCCGGATGTGCCTAGAGACAATGATGGTGGATGTCGCTGATGAACGCCACAAGTATGCAATATTACTGAAGCACCTGAAAGTACCGCGAGCGCACAATATAGCGCTGGCCTACGCCTCCTCTTCGACACCATACACAGCGGCCCTTGCAGCGCTGGACCAGAGATATGGACGTATATGGGATTACGTGATAGAAGAGATAAGGCATATTGACCGCCTACCCCCAGCCACAGACAATCGAGCACTGGACGACCTGTCCATCAGAGTGCAGTCCCTGGTAGGGATGCTGGGAGCGCAGAGGGAAAAGGGTAGGCATGAACTATACGCCAACTCAAATGTAGAGAGGATCTTGGAGAAGCTACCGCCCGCCCGACAGGAGCGCTTTAGGCGGCAGAGAGACCACCGAGACCCTAATGGCCCCGAACCGAACCTCCTCGATCTAGCCGACTTCCTGGCGAGAGAAGTCAGCAGCCTACGGCTAGATACATTCGGACGGAGCACCCCTGGCTCCAGAGAGGGACCCAGGAGAATAAATGATGGAAGAAGATCGGTGACTGTCATGCACCAATCAGAGTCAGTACCGCAGCACTCCAACCACAACACCCCCTCGACGAAAGAGGACCAGTGGAAGATTGAGTGCCAGTACTGTGCGGGAGAACATCGGCTCCATCAGTGCGAGGATTTCAAGAAGCTGACCACGGATGATGTGAGCCAGTGGGTCAAGGACCACCGCCGCTGCTTCCGCTGCGCGCGCAGCCACCTAGCAGCTGAGTGCCACCTGAAGAAAAAGTGCAGCAGGTGCGGTGGCACCCACCTGGAGGTCCTGCACGACATCAACAAGCGTCACCCAGGACAACAGAGTGGGCCCGTCGCGGTACTGTACCATGCCGAGGCGGTGGCACCAGCACCGAAGAGCCCCCAGACCGCTCCCTACTGTACCTACTGCGACGGCAGACACTGGCTGGCACAGTGCGCCGAATATAAGACACTGAACCCCGTCCAAGTGAACCAGTGGCGCCAGGCGGCCCAGGCGGGCGCCGTTTACCGCGCAGCACGGTGCGGAGCCCACCAGAAGGTCCAAGACAACCAACTAGCAGGAGTGCTCCACATTGACCAGCACAGCGGGACCCCCCGTGTGCTCCTCAAAGTGGTCAGAGTGCTCCTGAGCCACGGGGACAAAGTCATGGACACTTACGCCGTCCTTGATGACGGGTCAGAGAAGACCCTTCTGCTCGCGTCCGCTGCGGCCCAGCTGGGACTGCGGGGGAGCGAGAACCAAATGACGATTCGGACAATAAGAAGAGATTTAAAGACGATAAAGGGCGAGAATGTCTCCTTCACTATCGCAGCAAGCGGGCAGCCAGAGCGACGGTACAAGATAACAAATGCTTTCACCAGCCAAGAAATAGGACTATCACAGTACACCTACCCCATCCCACAGCTGATGGATAAGTGTGCGCACCTGCGTCAACTACCTATCCCGCTCATAGACGGCGCCACTCCGACCCTGCTGATAGGCTCCGACCATGCAGACCTCATCGTCCCGATAGACCGGGTCCATACCGGAACCCGAGGCTGTCCTGCAGCAGTCGAGACCCGCCTAGGATGGACATTGCAAGGCCCCCTCGCTAAATCTCTCAACCGAACAGCAGCCACTAGTTGCCTCCACTCCAGAGAGACAGAAGAAGACACCGGCCTCTCCCCCATACAGCAGAGGCTACTGACATTAAGCGAGAGGCCCGTGAGAGAACCGTGGGTACCAGAGGGAGTTCGGAACTCCACCCCCCTCAGCTGCGCTTCAGACGTAGCTGACCTCGAACCCAGCACCCCAAGCGACTCCTTGACGGGGCGGCTGGGACCGGCCCCTCCTCACACAGGGTACAGAGCGAACAAGAGAAACAGACGGAGGAGGAGAAAGCACAGCCAAGCCAAGATCAAAGCAGTCTCAGGCCCGCTTCCTCCTAAGCCCCCCTTCATCCCGTCCAGTCGTCATGACCATAGACCAGTCACCACCCCGAGTTGCGTGGCCGGCCGGCCGCGTAAGCAAAGTGACCACTGGTACCGACGGAAAGGTCAGAGTGGCAGAAGTGCTCGGCCAAGGGCGGATCTACAACCGACCCGTGGCGAGGCTGATCGAGCCGCCAAGGCTCCCCGACTTGCCTAATGACGACCATGACCCCCTGACTTTGTGAACTGACCGACCCCTCACAGACATTGAGTAGTGGACAGTGCGGTTAATCTGCCCCTGCTTAGCTAATTAGGTGGGACTAATTAGGGGGCGGCTGTTACAAAGGGTCAGATTAAACCGAATATATATATTTATTGCCTGAGATCCCATGTATAATATTTGTATATCGTTTGATATTCCCTGTATATTCCTTGTACAATATGCACTGAATATCCCTTTAGTCTAGCAGGACAGACCATAATATTCATTCCTCTATTGGAAGCGATCCCATGGCGCCAGGCACCGAGTAAAGCCTTGCCCACTCGAGCTGACTTGAAAGCTGCCGCCGGGACTCGCCCAAACATGCCCGCTTTTCGCCCACGGCTACGAGACCTAGAGGCGACAGAAATGAGATAGGCACTATTTGTCCACCGTGGATATAAATATGGCGCAAGAATACAGAACCCCCCTTGCAGTTCCCCCTTGCAGTTCCTCTTCAGTTCGCCTTCAGTTCAGTCTGGTTCAGTTACCAAGTAAAGCCTTACCCACTACGTAACGTGAGGTATAGCAGGGCTCGTATCGCCCAAGATAGAATCGTGTTATCCTAAATACGTCTGTTTGTCGTATCGTTCTCCATATATTAGTAAACCTTCATTACGAGTCAAAGACCACGTGAAGTGGGTAATTGTGTGTCTATAATAGAGCACTTATTGCCGCGTGCTAATAGTACAGTAACGTCAAGTTCAGCCGTGCACTACCGCACCGGAGAGGATATCTACACCGGAGCAGCAGCACCACGGAGGAATTACACCCCACCGGCAGTGCCACTCTCCGGGCAAGGATTATTCTTCTTCATTGCTTTGACCAAGCTGCTGGAACAGAGAACCGCCTACCCCACTGCTACTGTGGGATTTACACCTGCCCGTGAGACCATCACTCAAGCCTGTCTCTGTCGTAACAGAGGCTCGACGGCTCTCACCTACACGGCGCGCATCCTGGGACCAGGTTGCCTATCCCCACTGCTCCAGGGGTGATATTGCCCCCGTGAACCATTGACTTGCATAGAGCTTTGGCCCCCTCTGCTGGCTTACAACCGGTAGTACACCCTTTCCCAGAAGATCCCTAGATAATCCTTAATATCCATTATTGATTTACCTGCACATTCTATTTGCCTTATAAGCGCATCTAAAGTGACCAAGTGATGTAACCTAATATCCCCTTTGTGTAATAAATATTGTAAACGAGTATTTTGAGTGGAAAACCTGTTATTGTGCGAGTGTCGTCATCTAGAATACCTTTGTACGGTGTTGGCCAGCAATGTACAAGTCGGTAGTGATTCAATGATATCAGTACTTGATTAATACAGTCAGGGAATTGTACCCCTCAGTTACACACTGTTTATGTGTTTTTGCACACAATGAGTTCCCTTCCATCACTAACATTATTGTTTAAGTATTTTTGGTTGAAATAAAGTTAGTTATAAGGTTTTAAATTTGTCGTTAAAAACGAACTACAATTACGGTCTACTACTACTAGTATAACTACTACGTACGGTATACGGCTGTCGCCTAATACAACCAGGAGTCTACGCTGTGGTGACATCAGTCAGCAGCGCCAAAGTGAGTAGTTCCTCAGTGAACAAAAACATAAACGTTGTTATTTTGCTACTTTTACGATTAACTCATTCCCCGCCAACGACGAGTACAGTATACTCGCTATTGGCCGCCAATCGTTGGACGCCAACAACGAGTATACTCGTTATTTGATCGTTATTTCTTTTATTCGCTATTTCCAATCGTTATCCATCCAGGGAGCCTGTGTAACCATAGGGAATGAGTCTGAGGTAGCAAAAGTCCAATACCGCCGCCTGGTGGTATGCGGCCGATGTTGCACTCCCTTTGAGATCGCGTTCACACCAACAGCAAACGCACCATGGTCCACTTTGAAACGAACCGAGTCCCAACTTTTCAAGAGGACCATGGTTCGGTTGTTTGGTCCTCAATATAGTTTGGTTTGCGTTCACACCTGTACAAACCAAACGGACTATTGATCTAAAGGGACCATGGTCCACTTAAAGTGGACCAAACAGGGTAGATGTGAATGCGCCCTGAGAATGTGTATGTGGCGGTGTGTCGATGAAATTCCACCGGGCGGACTTTTCTAGTAGCCTGGACCGAGGGCTTTACCCAATCGCATTGAATCGTTTTCGGGCCCCCCGATTCATTATGCTGTGGTGGGTTATGTCGTGGCCCAAACGGGCATACGATCTACCAGATGGCAATCAAATAATTGTAATATTCTTTTTGGAATCTCACCGGCCACAGGTAAGAGCAATTTAACGTAAATTTCAGCTTGATTGTGCCTTGTTCTCATAGCCATCGCCCTGATCAGCCTATGCTGTTGTACTAACGAATGCCGTTATTGACAATCAATTAATTAGAAACGACCCCCGCCCCCCTTTCATGCATTCATGATGGAACATAATATACTGATCATATGCATTTGAATTTTTTATTGTAGCGTGTATAGGGACAAAATGCCAATGGATTAAATATAATATGCGTCACGGCCTATTACTAGCCTCCCAGGAATTACCCTAAACCGCTCTAAAACCATACTTATATTCACCACGGTATAAAACGGGAATGTATGGATGGAATTTTTTTTTCTTTTTCACATCTTGAACGATAGATACTCGATGCCAAATGGGCCATAGTATTGCTTCCATAGCTATAATATATATATATAGTTATATAGCCCTGCAAACAAGGTGAGCGACTCCATAGGTTTAATGTGGTTGGCAGCACATATCATATCCTGTTCCCAACATGGCAGTCAATGAGTTAATTGTGAATTTTTTCATCTTGAGCTATAGATTGTGGATGAATACACACAGAAAGGTAGACCATGCCAATGTTCATGCTTTATTTGTTTTAAACGAGACGATTTAGAAATGGGTCCATTGGAAATACATTGCCATTTCAAGGAGGGTGGACCGCGCGGGAAACACCAATGACGTAACCACTACACCTCCTTATTGGACTGATACTAGGTAATCGTGTCAGAGAACTTCCTGGGTACTAACATCTGATACCAAGTTCAAATGGTTCTCCGCCATCTTCGCTCATGGAAAGATGTTCTCTTTAGAAAAATCGATTACTGTACATCTCAATCATTTTCGTCAAATGAACACAAACTTAAGGCCTGTTTCTATAGCGTTCATTAAAACGAATGCTTTAAGACCGGTGTCGTTTAGTGTTTGGCATCACTACTGGCAAATAAAAACAATGGTATCTGCATCTCCATCCCCACTGAAGTACAGCTTCACAGCACCTGTATGTCCGGATCGTCCACAAACTCAAACACCGGCGTGCCACCTCTCTCTGGCTCGTCTGTTGACATGGAGGGAAAGAGAGGAAGGAAGGTCAGTTTGCCGTACAGGTCACAGTACAGGTCAGAATATGACGATACATTAAATCACAACCTACCTGAGGTGCTCGAGTCTCTGTCTGTAGGTGAGGGTTCTGGAGTGTAGAAGATCTCAGGTCCTGAGGTACTGTCTACATCCTAAAAAACAAACAAACAAACACAACATGAACAGAGATCAACGGTGGTCACCGGTTCGAATCCCTCTCAAACCAACTAACTGCTCAGGTGCTTTCGAGCAAGGCACTGAACAACCCCAACTGCTTCACAGGAGCTGCTGACTGAGTGGCAAATGGTAAAGAAAGAAACAGCAAGAAGGGTCTCTGTCCCACAATCTTTAGTATGTACCCCTATTGAGCAAGCGCTCCCTCACTGTGGCCTCTTCACCGGGAGGAGCCAATGTGATATTTTCCCCTCCCAGAGGCCTCTCCACCGGGAGGAGCCAATGTGATCTTTTCCCCCACTGAGTATAGGGTCCCCCCCAGGGCTGTGTTCTAAGGCCCCTGCTGTATTCACTGTGTACACACATGACTGTGTGGCCAGGTTCAGCTCCAACTCCATAGTGAAGTTTGCGGACCACACAGTGGTGGTGGGGCTGATCTCTAACAATGATGAGAAGGCCTACCGGGAGGAGGTTGATGAACTGGCACGGTGGTGCTGGAATAACAGCCTACTCCTGAACATTGGTAAAACCAAAGAGCTGATTGTGGATTTTAGGAGAATACAGCAGGGGACACACAAGCCACTGTGGATAAATGGGGCTATCGTAGACAGGGTGAGCAGTTTTAAGTACCTGGTAGTGCACAGCACAGAAGACCTGACTGATTGATTGATTGAAAACTTTATTAGCAGATTGCAGAATGGGTACAGTACAGTACAGCTCAATACATTTGTTAAGGGGATGCAGACCAGAGAAATACTTTCGTCTTGTTTACATCAGGGTCCCCCATTTTCAATTCATCATAACATGAATCATGGTCAACCCACATGCCACTGTGGTAAAAAAGACGAAACAGCGCCTCTACCACCTGAGACAATTAAGTTCAGAGCATCAGGGAAGATACTCCACTCCTTCTATTCCGGGGCTGTAGAGAGCATTCTGACTGGGAACATCACTGCCTGGTTTGGGCCCAGGACAGGAAGGCCCTACAGAGAGTGGTGCGCTCAGCAGAATGGACTACGGGTATTGCACTACCACCCCTGCAGGACTTATACAAATAGGTGCAAATCCAGAGCCTGTAGAATAATGAAGGACCCTCACCACCCCAATAACAGCCTGTTCAAGCTGCTGCGGTCAGGCAAGCGCCTCCGTATACACGCAACAAGAACAGAGAGACTAAGGCTCAGCTTCTTCCCTCAGGCCATCGGAACAATGAACACTGATCTCTCCACACACAAGCACACATGAACACACACATATACACACAACATTCTGCACTCGCACACACACAAACGCACCACAGGTCACTTTAAACACACAAGAAAAGGACACTTTAAAGGGAGGAAAAGGACACTTTAAGAAAATAACGTTGCGATTGTTGTATAGTAGAGTTAGTAACAGCAAGTATAGCATAGGGACATAGAAGAAAAACTGCACATTGTGTATGTACATAGGCAGGGCCGCCTGGGAGAAATGCGAGGCCCTGTGCAAGATTTAAACGCGAGCCCCCCCCCCCCCCCCCCCCCCCCCCACAGGTAAAAAAATAAAAAAATAAAAAGAAATTAATTAAAAAAAAAAAGATTTACAGTCAACATATTCTTAAATAACAGCGCTGCCCGAGGCTGGGCATGATACAGTCAACATATAGCAAGAGAGAGAGAGAGAGAGAGAGAGAGAGCTCCCGTTCTACAGTCAATATACAGTGTTATCGCTGCACAGACCCGGCAATGCCCCTGACCAGAGGAGAGAGAAATATAATAGTTAGTAAAAGCACTATATAAGCTCAGAACACAGCTCAGAACACAACACAGCTTAGAACACAGCTCAGAACACAGCTCAGAACACAGCACAGAACACAGCTCAGAACACAGCTCAGAACACAGCTCAGAACACAGGACACCTCAGAACACAGAACACATGCAGAACACAGCTCAGCACACAGCTCAGAACACAGCTCAGAACACAGAACACATGCAGAACACAGCTCAGCACACAGCTCAGAACACAGGACACCTCAGAACACAGCTTCATCTAACGAGGCGTCGCAAGGTTTCACTGTGGCCTCTCTACCGGGAGGGAGGAGCCAATGTGATCTTTCCCCCCACTGTGGCCTCTCTACTGGGAGGAGCCAATGTGATCTTTCCCCCCACTGTGGCCTCTCCACAGGGAGAAGCCAATGGGATCTTTTCCCCTCCCAGAGGCAACTCCACTTCAGACAACAGAAGGGTGATTGGCCCAGAATGTACACTGTGGAGGGCTACTACGGGATTGGCTGTCAGGTCAGAGACTTATGACACACCTGCACTCATTACACAATGTTCTAACATCAAAGCCTGGGCCCTCATTCATCAACGTGTTCTACGCACAGATCTGTGCTTACCCTGTGCGTACGATCATTTCTAAGCAAAGAGTGGGATTCATCAATTTCAATTTGAACTTGACTCCGTGCTTACGTCTACGCACAGGTCAGAGCACACTTACCTGACGCCCAGTGGTAGAATATATTATTACAACAAGGAAATGAGCTTCTGTGCATAATAACACTGGCGGAGCGTAATTCATTATAGTTCATTGTAAAATAGCAACAGTAGTGTAATTATGGTCAAAACCCTATAAATAGCATTTGGAATAATAGATCTTTCTCTCAGAATGAATGCAGCATGGTTTATATAGCGTTATCGGAATATACGGGGTGTAGGCTACTGACTGACTGCGCTCCGCGTAGCTTGATTGATTGATTGATTGATTGAAAAGTGTATTAACAGATTGCAGAATGGGTACAGTACAGTACAGCTCAGTACATACAATTGTTAATTGGGGATGCAGACCAGAGAAAGACTTTCGTCTTGTTTACATCAGGGTCCCCCATTTTCAATTCATCATAAATCATAAAGCTCAACTCGTTATTATTTTGCGCACAGACCGCAGCGGCAGAAACACGGGAACGTTTTGATTATATTTAAAAGGCTTTACGTTAAACGAAACAAGTGGAATTTCGAAGCTGCAAGCAGAATACAAGTCATATGAATATAGTGTTCTTCCCCCTTTTTACTGTATAAGAAAGAATAGAAAACGCATTGCAATGACACCAGATAGTGGACAGACTATGTATATGATGGGATTCAAGTTCGCGTTTTTGTTGATCATAGGCATGCTGTCAGAGTATGATATCTTAATCAAACATTCTAGAACATTTGTCGTCACAGATCATGTCCTAATAGAACATAGGCTATGGCATGGATCGCGTGATATTGTGTGGACTGTTATTATTACTGTACCGGTACCACCCATTGTGACAACAGCCTTGTGAGTCCCGCACACAAACATGATGGAATTCAAGTTCATGTATTGAAAGGCAGGCTACATCATACATGCAGTGAGATTCATTGTTCTTGTATATGCTCTCGTATTATTGTTTATATAGGCTACCCAATACTGACATCAAAATAGATTGTAGTATGCCTCTAGAAATCATATGCAGCAGGTAGAAAATTGACGGGAGATCCATCGCGATTTGGAATAAAATTGAGGATAACTTTAATCCCTGGGTATTAATCAAACAACACGGGAAAAGGCAGTCATATTCCAGCGCGGTATTTATTAGTGTTTGCGCTGCCCAGGCAGCAATGGTTAATAGATATCATATCCGACATCACCGTAAGTGTATACGTCTGTCAGCCTGTCTCATGACACGCTTCCCTCGGCTTAGTCCATTTTTCCACATTTCATGGGTGTATTCCATTACCGTATATGGTTAATAGGGGCGTTTCTGGTATGCAAATACTTAAAACAGTGCACGAGCTCAAACGTAGGATCAAAGTCATATTCATCATGACAGGTGTGTGTAGAGCCTGCGTACGCACGTGTGATGAATCCCGACTTCCCTGTGCGTACACTGGTTCTACATTCCGTGCTTACGTGTGGAAATAGAACATGTTCTACGCACACATTGATGAATGAGGGCCCTGGTTCCTATTAGCTGGTTCCCGGCTGTATATGTACACTAAACCCTTTTATATTAACTTAAACATTAACATAACATAAACATAAACATAAAATCCAGGCGTCTTATTTGTCGTCAGCAAGAAATGCTCCAACTTCTCAAAGCTTCAACGGAGAGTCTGTCTGTTTACGGGGGGGCCGCCGTGATTAATTTAATGCGACTCATGAGTGAAAATAACTAATTTTACGTTCTAATTAAGATGTCGGCCCCCAGTAAACAGACAGACCCTGCGTTGAAATGTCCAGAAGTTGGACCAATTCCCAACGACTGCGGGATAAGAATTTGACAAATAAGTGGCCCCTCGGATTTTATGTTTAGGTTAATATAAAATACTTCGGAGTAAGTAAAATAAAATTACGTACCGTCATAAAAGTTAATTTATGAAGCGAGCAAAGCGAAGCGGTACATATACAGCTGGAAACCTTTGGTAGCGCTTACCCCTGTGACACCCCTTACAGGGATCCTGTGCGTCTGTAAATGGCAGCGTACTGTACGTACCTCAGGCCCTGGGTCATCCAGGTTGATGTTGCTAGGATACATGTTCTGAGCCATGATGATGAGGGTCAGGAGGTCAGAGCTGGTGAGCGTGCTGGCGTTACGACTGGAACCACAAGAGATTCAAGATGATAGATGATTTATTGTCATGTGCACAGTTAAACAGACAGTTTGAAAATGAAAAACGTATTTTGCTAGTCCGCCCTACACAACATCACACAGATCACACAATAGAATGAACAACTTAAATACAAGCAAATGTTAAATGCTAAAAATAAGGAGATCTTAAAAATAAATGGTAGAAGATATATACAAGGCACAAGAGGGACGGGGACGGGGGCGCACAGGACGGCAGAGATGCACATGAGTCTTTGGTCACAAGTTCAAGTCCAGGGCCCTCATTTATCAATGCTGCGTATGCACAGATATGTGCGTAAACCGTGCGTACGATCATTTCTAAACAAAGTATGGGATTTATCAATATGAACGTGTGCTTGAGATTGTGCGTACATCTACGCACAGCTCTGACCGTGCGTACATGGCACCAAGCAGTAGAATAGGAAAACTGCAACAGATGGAATAAGCTTCCATGCATTAGAGTTTCAACACTGAAGTGTTCGGTATGACTCATAATAAATTATAGTTAATTGTAAAATAGACACATGAGTTTAATTGTTGTTCAACTCTATAAATAGCATTTGGAATAGGTATTTCCGAATGAATGCAGCATGGCTTATCTTGCGTTATCGGAAGACTAGTCACAAGTGTGTTTTCATAGATGGGGCAGATCTATTTGCAGAGAGCACAATAAGTAGAGTCCGCTACCCGAGACACATTCTCTTTGATTTGTGCCATCCCTGTGCATATTCAAGATCTCTCCACCTTGATTTTTTTGACCACCAGCATGTTCCAGCGTGAAATTGGAGTGGATTGTGTTTAATATTTCATCAATAAAAATATACGTCACACCCCGTGCCTCTCCCTGTCGTCTGCAGGTGGCTAATCTTGAGTTTACGACCCCCCTCCAGTAAGCTAACCATGGATAAATCCAAAAAAAAAAGTATCTCGGAGGAAAATATAGGGTTTAATTCAGCGTGGACAGATTAATTTGCTTTCACTACTAACGATGCAGGCTTACCTGTATGCTTGATATGTGGCGAGAAATTAGTGAACAAAAGTCCACGTCACTCGCCAAAATCAAAAGCATGTATTTAACAAATGAAAATAATTTCCAAACACGTTTTTATATTAACTTAATAAATAAACAAAACTAAAAATCTCCTTATGTCAATGAAAATGTCCAATAGGTCTAACTAAATAACATACACAAAACCGTTATGCGCTAGCAGCGTGTCTGATGGCTGAATCTGTCTGACAGCGCACAGATGTATGAGATGATATGTTTTGGGAATGTCCACCGGTGGCTAGATTTTGAAAAACCATAACCATTAAGCTTTTGGATATATGTGACCTGACAATTCCACTATCCGCAACAACACTACTCCTGAATGATATCTCCCAGCTACCGGCTCCCATACAACAAAAAATACTAATTTTAGCGGGAGTTACAGCAGCCAAAAAACTGATAGCCATGAAATGGAAACACCCCCCGAAAAACTTACAATGACCAATATTCTTAGATGATCTCCACTGCTCGGGTAATTGGAGTTAAAGAATCCAACATTGGGTTGTGGGCGTCAGCGGCTGAGAGAGTAAGAGCCATGATCTAGCAGCGAAGCGGGGTCGGGATGTTGGTCCTGAGGGGTCCTGGGGTGGGAGTGGGGGAAGACATTTCTTTTGTAATGTCTGTGGCAATATCATTTTATTTTATATTCTGTCTTTATTATTTGTATTATTTCTATTTTATTGTCATTATTGCTGTTATTGTCCTGTGAAGTCTTGCTTATTATTATTGTTACTGTATTTTGTTGCGTCTTGTTTCATGTGGGAGAAAAAATTTAATAAAAAGATTTGATCACAAAAAAAGAAATAGATGCGTTTGTTGGAGAAAACAAATTCCAATAATAGATGCCTTATTCTATGCACATATATCCCTCTCTATATATAGTATAATATATACAACTTTATACACTGTGTTATCTTAAGCAGCAGCGTTCCGGTACCGGACCGACAATGACATCACGCCATAAATCCATCTCTACAGAATGTATGAATTAAAGGGGAACTATCTTATAAATGGCCTTTTTCAGTGTTTAGCATTGTTTCCTGGCTATGTGGACTTATATTAACACTTTGAGCGCCACGCCTGGTTTTCCTTTTTACCGGCTGAATGCCACCATCGGCGCCAATGTTAACGTTAATATCGCCTAATCTATGTTTTAAATTATGGCTATGTGTCTAATCTGCCCATCGCATTATCAAAGACTATTTTCCAGTCAGTGCTGTCAAGGCAGATTGTTTTTTGCACATTACGGCCGCGCACGGATAATCGCCTCGTTGATTTCCTCTCGGACTTTTACAGTGAAACCGAAAGAAGACATTTCACAAAACAGCCTATATCTTCATCAAACTTACTCTGATTATCCTAACACTGATAACATAGTCCTTACCTGACATCAGATGGTATCCAACTGGTATATTCCAATTCCTGATCACCATTCGAAAAAATCGATACGTGTATGGATCCAACGCGATACTGTAGAACTCCATGATCAGCGGGGATCTGAGGTTCCAGAATGAACTGTGGTAACCCCGGCTGGATCAGTGGACTGGAAAATGTGGAGTACCGGATTTTTTTCCCCATTCATTTTCATTGAGTCCATTCCAAAATCACTTATGTCATCTGGGAGACGACAGGGGGCGCTTTTTTCCACAGTGATCGCCGGCGCCGCTCGGCTATACTCGGGTAGGCTCGGGTGATGCAATAATTTTTCAGATCGCTAAAAAAAAAAAAAAAAATCAGAGAAATCTCGTGAGTGGCATTCAACGTCACTATTAAAAACCAGAGATATCTCGTGAGTGGCACTCAAAGTGTTAATAGGATCTATGTCTCCAATTCTCATATTGGCGCATTCTTCCAATTCTTCCTGAGTCATCTGAAAATGTGCATATCTGTGATGTCAGAGATTTCTCAGCTGCATAATAATGTGGCAGTTGATGTGGCAGTTGGCACCAGGCCACACAGTGGTTGGAACCCAGCCTCAAAACGGCTTAAGATCTTGAGGTAGAAAAATGCTGTTTTTGAGTACTTTATTAGAAATACAAAACAATGATTTTTTTTGAAAAAAAAAAACGTACAGAGGTGTTCCATAGATCACAGGAATTGTGTAAAAGTGCCCAAATAGTGAAAGAAATAGTAAAATAGTTCCCCTTTAATGTTGCGTTTTCTTTTTCAAATGAAGCCAGGAGTAAAGACCCTAAGCCTAACCCTGTCAAAACAGCAGTCAAAGTGTATATTTTCAGCACCACGTTTGTTTACCAATGGTTTTAAGTGTTATTTGTGAAATATTAGTTATAGAAATTGTCGGAAAAAGGCAAGGATTTACACAAGGATTTGGCACAACCTAACTTTGAGTGTAGTCTTTTGAAAGAAGAGACCCAGGGCTTTCGAATAAAAAAAAAAAAAAACGACACTTCCCAGCTCACGCCAGCCCCCGTCAATCATCTGACTGTCTGTTTGACCCTCTTCCAGCAACTCTCATCAAAAAACTCTTCCCAACTCTAGGCCCTGCCCTACTCAATATCTTCAACACCTCTTTGTCTACTGTCTACTGATGATGGTGTTGTATGCCATCATCACTATTACTACTGTCTGATTGAATCCTGCCACTCACTACTGTTCACTACCACTACCGTTATCACTATTGTCATTATTACTTGCTCTTTGTTCTATGTTCTATTATCTATGTACCTATCCTACCTGTACCCCCCCCCCCCCCCCCCATGCTGCTATGACACTTGAATTTCCCCAAGGGAATTAATAAAGGAACACTTGACTTGACATTTACTTAGCTGAAGAATAAAAACATGTCCCCCACTTTGTGAAAAGTGCACAAGGAAGAAGAGAAATCGTGAACTAAAATGCCTTCAATAGCAGCGTCCAGGCCGAGTGCTACCTGGAGTAGAAGGCCAGCAGCTTGGTGTGCACTAGAGGATGACATTTTTTCGGGATTCCCGCGGGATGGCAGTCAAATTCACTTTGAATCACGTGATTGGGCAGGACCGGGAGTAAACGTCAATGGGAGCAGAATGGAGTGGGAACTATGACAACAAAATCAACGGGATTCGGGCGGGAGTGGGATCAGTCTCTGTGGGAGTGGGAGGGATTTTTTTTAAACTCTCACTCGGGATTGGGATGGGATGGGATTATTTCTGTGGGAGTGGGAAGGAGCGGGAGTCAAAATCCACACTCCCGCTCCTTCCCACAGAAATAATCCCATACCATCCCAATCCCAAATGAGTTTAAAAAAAAATCCCACTCCCTCCCACTCCCACAGAGGACTGATCCCAATATCCCGTCCCAATCCTGAGCCAAACTTTTATAGAATCCCACTCCCGTTTTTTTTTTATTGCAATATTACGCACCTCCATTACTCTCGCTCTGCTCAACCTAACAGGATTGAGGTTGCATGCCGGATGCAGTACTAGACTTGTAGTTCGTTTGGCTTGTGCTGCAGTGTTTTGTAGGGGTGGGAATCGCCAGAGACCTCACGTTACGATACTATCGCGATACTTGCATCACGATACGATAGTATCGCGATACTAAATATATCGCGATACGCTGAGTATTGCGTAAAATAAAGTTCAGTCTGTTCATCTCACTTCAATAATTTTTATTGCAGAACATGGTATTTTCTCAAGCAGACAGATGTAAACACTGTAATCTGTGTTGCGTGTACCTGACAAACTGAACTGTTTGTATTACAGTCATATTCCAACTTAACTGAATGCACATGTGTGTGTGTGGACTACTGTACTATTACAGGTATTGAAATGAACAATGCAACTTCCTTATACAAAAAAATATATATTCTTTATTTTATTTTTATGAATCATTAAATATCGATACTTGGCATCCCTGTATCGATACAGTATCGCGATACTACTACGTATCGATTTTCCCCAGACCTCTAGTGTTTTGTGACTGAATGAAAACGAGGGTGAGAAATGTTCAAATATCACTCCCTGTTGATTTTCTTGTCATAGTTCCCACTCCCTTCTGCTCCCGTTGACTTTTACTCCCGATCCTGCCCAATCACGTGATTCAAAGTGAAATTGACTCCCATCCCGTGGGAATCCCGAAAAGATGTCATCCTCTAGTGTGCACCAGTATGAAGTAGGGATGCTCGATATTGGCTTTTTTACCGATACCGATATACCGATATTGTCCAACTCTTAATTTCCGATACAGATATCAACCGATATCGATATATGCAGGGTTTCCCCCCACAAAAAACTGAATAATTTCAGGTAATTAACATTACATATCTCTTGTTGTGGAATAACACAACATTATGCATACTTTTGACAATAAATAAAATCAGAATTTGTTTTTACTTGCTTGCCTGGGTAAATAAAGGTTATAGAAATGTAAAAAGATTTTATTTGATTTTTTTAAACCGATACCGATATTTTCCGATGTCACATTTTAATGCCAATATCGGCCGATAATATCGGACATCCCTAGTATGAAGTGCTACCTGGAGTAGAAGGCCAGCAGCTTGGTGTGCACCAGTATGAAGGCGTGCAGGACCTCCTCCCCGGCCCTCTCTGCGCTGGTGTTCAGCTGCTGCACCAAGCGCCGCTCCAGGAACTCTATACACTGCTCACACAGCGTGGGGTGGATCAGTCTCTCCACGGCCTGATGGGGGAAGAGCAGATTAAAAACAGATGCTTTAACACAAGCTCCTAAAAGAAAGCGCCATTTGCACTCGCTATCGTTAGCGGGACTCCATCTTGACACACTGGACATCGATCGGTTGCAAATAACTCGATAAACAACATGATTTGGACGTATATACTATTATACAACCTGGAAATGGATCGGATATTTCTACATCCCATAATAGGAATATTTCAGTTCCACGCTCATCGTCCAACGGCGCGAGGAAGATACGGTAAGATCCAGCGTTATTTTTCAACGTGTTCGATACTAACTGCTCTAATGATCATATCACCCACACTAGATGAATGATATAACGTTGGCCACGGAATTATAAACGACCCCCCGCCCATCCGGTCAACATAAGATCATACTTAGTAACTCCTAGAAGCACGTCCAGTTGAAATTTTTTATCTCGCACAGATTCCTATCAAACTGTATTTCATCATCAATATAATGCATTTGGGGCTATAAATCAAGTTCTGGAGAAAGCTGCAGAAAACGATAAAAACATACTTATACTTTAGACCGTATTTTAGTATGAATATGTGAATGAAAAAGTATAACGTTGCTACACCCTGAACAATAGATATAGGACGTTGAATGGGCCATAGTAATGTCAATTTAGCAATACAATTTAAAAAGTTATAGCCCTGCAAAGAAGGGGAACTTCTCCATGTTAAATAGGGCTGGCGAGGGATGGTAAATTATGAATTTAACCCTGGCGATAAAAGTGTTAATTACCTGAAATTATTAAAAAAAAATTGGGGGGGGACCGGGGGGGGGCCTGCATATATCGGTATCGGTTGATATCGGTATCGGAAATTAAGAGTTGGACAATATCGGTATAGGTAAAAAAGCCAATATCGAGCATCCCTAGTCTATATCACACCTTGCTGTTGTTTCATTGTTATTTGAATGTATACATATATATATATATATATATATATATATATATATATATATATATATATATATATAGACACACGTTAAAATGGCCTTGCAATGGCTAAGCTAAGATATATAGACTAAATGTAGGCACGTTCACAGGTATAATGATTTCACAGGTAGCATCAATAAATTGTCATGAAACAATAATGAGGCTATACATCTGTCATGACGGTGTGTAGAATCAAACAGGGATTAATCCAAATGGTATTTGTGAGTTATTAAACAGAATACAATATGATGCAGTAAACACTGTGTCCACAGCTTCATTTAATTAGCAACGCATCCATAACCAATCAGGACACGTCCTTGCTCTACTATCCACATGTCTTGCAGCTCTCAACGTGACATCACCGCTAGCCAACGGTGTTGCCGGGTAAAACAATAGGGCTGTTGTTGAGGTCGTATTGAATCGACAGATTGTTTCCCAACAAGTTTTAATCCCATCAGTGATTAGTGTCTGGCTTTTGTTCAGATGCGTTTCGTAAAGCGATACGTGCATATTTTGCTGTGAATGTGGACTTCCATTATGCATCGCAGACATTTACAGTTGTTTGGGGCAATATACTGTATATATATATATATATATATATATATATATATATATATGTAATAATGAATTAACCCTTTCACTACCACACTACAGAAGGTTAACCCTTTCACTACCACACTACAGAAGGGTAACCTTTCACTACCACTACAAAAGGTTAACCCTTTCACTGCCACACTACAAATGGTTAACACTTTCACACTACAGAAGGTTAACCTTTCACTACCACACTACAGAAGGTTAACCCTTTCACTACCACACTACAAAGGGTTAACACTTTCACACTACAGAAGGTTAACCTTTCACTACCACACTACAGAAGGTTAACCCTTTCACTACCACACTACAAAGGGTTAACACTTTCACTACCAGACTACAGAAGGCTAACCCTTTCACTACCACACTGCAAAGGGTTAACACTTTCACTACAACACTACAGAAGGTTAACAATCTACTTTTGCATGTACCCTATCAAATAAGTAAAAGTGACTTCTCTCAGGTCACTATACCTATATAGAGACAAAACAGAATTCGTTTTTACACTGTCAGTTCGCAAGCAATGTAGGATTTTCTAGCGTAATCCAAGTATAGCAGCATGAAAAAGGGAGAATCAAAACCATCCGTTGGTGCCAAAGTTCACGACAAGTCCACTTTGGGAACATCACTCAAAAATAAAGACATCCCTTTGTTTTTGTAGACCTCAAGCCAAAAAGGTTGAGATGTAGTTAGTAGTCTACAACTGTATTGTACCTCCACCAAGAAGCTCTGGTCATTGTCCCGGAGGTGGCTGTACGTCTCCAGCAGACTCTGAAGGTGTTTCCACAGTCTGGCTCTCTGCTCAGTGTCCTGAGGGCGCAGTCTGGTGACACACGATACCATTCAGACACATTTCATTCAAGCAATATATATTTTTTTGTATTATCATTTTCCAATCAAATAAATATTGGAATAATACAAATAAATCAAATATATAATCTAAAATATCCTATTATCAGACAATAAAAGTATTAAGATATCCATGAGATATTATATTCCATAATTTTTGGTGGCTAATTACAATTACAAGACAGTGTCCACTGTCAAGGCCCACCACAAACTGATTTATCATGCTAGCACAATTACATACAAAGCTCTTTTTATGTTCCCATGTACACAGACCTTTCTGTTACTTGGCTATGTGTGCATCTCGTCTGCCCCTGATTTGCCAGAACCACAGACTGACTGCACTCATAAAGACCTAATCCAACCACATACAACAAAGAAAAACAACAACAACACACTCTTTCCTGAGGAGGTCGGTGCTGAGGGTGACCATGCCGAAGAGGACCTCGATCATCTTCTTCATCACAAAGATCTTCCTCCTCAGGTCTTCCTCTTCCTCGTCTCCATCGCCGTTCACGGCGATGTACAGAGTCTCGTCGAACTGGGACGGGGACACGCGGTGACATCCTCATTACAGTTCATCTATACACAGGTGCATTATAGATCAAATAAGCTAAGCTAAAATAAGACAAGATAAGATAAGATGACAGTGGCTCGGGAGGCGTCCTTGAGCAAGAAAGACATTTGCTGTAATTTCCTGCGACACAAGTTATTTATTTAAGTACAGTATACGGTTACAAAACACACACAGGCATGCACCCACACACACACACACAGAGGAACAGAGGACTGAGCAATCACGTATTAGACAATGATGCGTCCGTTTCTAAACTGGCCCGGAGCTTTCACTGCAAAAAACAACAACATTATTATAATATATTATTTTAAAAACACATGGTGGCGCTGGCACATTGTCATAGTGGCGTTGTGCCACTATACCCTTGTTTAAGGAAAGCCCTGTACAACATTCAACCTGCACTGTGTCATTTTCACATCGCTCGGTTTGCCCCAAGGCCAGGAGAGGGAACGGCTCAGCTTCAACAAGCAGGATAATAATAATAATTCATTTATTTTGTATAGCGCTTTTCAATGACCCAAAACAGCGAGAAGAGAGTTCTTCGAGCAAGGTCGTTTTGTGCATCGCTTTTCATTCGTGTCGTACAGATTCATGCTCTAGTCTAGATGAGAAAAGAAGCTTTGTACATATACATTCTGTATACAGAAAATATTTCTAGCTTACTTGAGAACTATTAGGAGTTAACCACCAAAACCTGCACGGACTACAACGTATATCAGGGGTCAGCAACCTTTTTGACATGGAGTGCCTGTTTGAAATATAGTTGTAACTAGTGTGCCTCAACAATATTCCATGCATCGTAAATTTTTTTTCTCATAATCAGGTATTTTTAATGATAATTTTTTACATTATTACATCATTGTTATTGTTATTATTAACAATATTATTATGATGGTTGTATCAACCCTAAATCTGAGTTGGGAGGGGGGGGGGGGGGTGCAATGCAGACAAACAGCTGCATACAGTGCGACCATTTCACTCACATTTGCCCATTCATTTTTGGACACATCACACACCATCGGTGTGTGTACTGTACGTGTGCTGTCATAGCTCCACCTACAGGCCTAATGGAGAACACCAGGAGAACACCAGGATGTGAATGGAGGGTGAATGTGAGGTATATGTGTAAATACGTTTTGATTGATCGCAAGACTACACTGTAAAAAAATAAATAATAATAAGTTACCAGAACTTAAAAATATTGAGTTCAGTTACTGTGCATTAAGGTTTTCAGTTTTCAATCCATAATAAGTTAACAGAAAAATAAGTACACAACCACATTATTTCAACCTAATAAAACTATGTTTATTGTCATTGTTTTAAGAACACAAGTTGACTTGGTAATACTCACATTTTGAGTAAAAACAATTGCTTTTAACATGTGCAATGTTCAATGAAATAGAAAAATAAATAATAAAATTTGTTGATTAATCACACTGGTCACAATGGTGACCGTAATAATGTTTTTGTTATAAGGCTCTGCAAATGTTACTGAATGATGTAGCAATGTATTTCCAGCTAAATTGAAATAATAAACAAATAAAGGGTCTCAATTAAATGTGTTAGTAAAAAGATCCTGTGGGAGGATCTCAACAAGATAAATGCGACAACAGTGCAAAATATTTCACTATAACATTTTTTTTTTTTTTTTTTCGTCTTTTTCCCCCTCCATTTTCCTCCGATTTTCTCCCATCCCAATGTTAGTCGTATGCCAATTCCCAGTCCCTTCCTGATCGCTGCGCACTTACGCCCCAGTCAGATCATCTGGGAGAGTGGAGGCTACCACGTGCTTCCTCCGACACACGTCCAGCCAATCACCGCTTCTTTTCACCTGGCAGCGCGGATTCTCATTGAGAGGGCGTAGCGTGTGGGAGGACCACACTATCCCCCTCACGTCCAATCCGCGCTTAGCAGGCGCCCCGACCGAACTGTAGGAGTCGCTGTTTACAACGACCCGGACCCACCCCGCCAGCTTCTCCCACCCTCTGATACAGCCAATTGTATCAGTGCAGACGGCCAGCCAAGCTGGTGACAACCCCGGAGCTGTGAGCTGGATTCGAACAGGCGAATCGAGCTCACAGCTCCGGGGCTGGTGACGAACACAATCTCCGCTCGGCCACCTAACCGCCCCCACTATAACATTTATAAAAAAAAAAAATAAAAAAAATATATATATATATATATTTTTTTTTTTGCTGCCCCCTAGGGGTGCCTATGAAAATGCCTATGCAGGCACGCGTGCCTAGGGTTGCCTACCCCTGAGTCGTATATCATGCCAGTTAGGGTATCTTGTGTATACGGTTTACTTTTACTCATTGTATACAGTACATTCAGATTCAAATTCTGTATTGCCTATATTTATTGTAACATTATATATATATATATATATATATATATATATATATATATATATATATATTATAATTAGGGCTGTCAAAGTTAATGCTTTAACTTTGGAGATTAATTAAAATTATTTAAAGCGTTATTTTAGTTTTATCTACAGTAGATTAATCTATGGAGTGAAACATTTTCAACGTTCTGAACTTTCAGCAGTATCTTTGCTTGTTCTTTTTTTGCATTGACTCATGCACCTTTTTGAAGATCATCTGACATGAAGATGGAACAAATTTTTGTTGTTAATATGATTTATATTACTGGTAGTTCATACAAGACATTATCGTCCTCTAAGCCTTTTTTTAATCTAGATTAATTACAGAAAATTGTGAGATTAATTAGTTAATTTTTTTTGAATCTATTGACAGCACTAATTAGAATATAACTGATAGGGCACACATATGCTAATCTGCACCTTTGTTTACACATGTATTTTTTTTCTCATGTTTGTATATTCAGATCTAATTTTATTGCCATTATTTATGTCTTTCTGCCCTACCCATAACTGTACCAGATTTCCCCAAGGGGATCATCATCAACCTTTATTTATTCTCGAAATTACAATTGAGGACAGGTCGCCCTCATTTTCAATGTCGTCGAGACTTTACAGACATTTCAATGCACACATTTCTACAATATAACAATAAATATTAATAACTATCTATATAGTACAAGATCAATAAAGGAATGTCTCGTCTCGTCTCGTCTTATTTCATGCAACCGGTCGTGCCCAACCAGGGCTTGCCGTGTCAGCAGCTCCAGGTGGGACAGTCCATTCTCGAAGTCAACTTCCTATCTGTTGTTGCTAGGCAACTACGGCTTGGGGGACAAATTCACTCTGTACTGAGCTCTGTTAAGGAAGGACAGGACACACTCACTGAGAAACATTGCTTTATACTGAAAACTAGGGTAAGCCATTTTAAGTTTATTAGTGAATCTTAAAAGTGAGGAACCAGCTGACTTGATTAAAGGGGCGTGTTTAAAACGGCCATTTTGTTTAGTTAAGTGCCCCCATTAAGGGACTGTTTCCTGTTTACTAGTAGCAACTGATTTGCTGAGTGAGCCATTAAGAGCCTGCCCTGTTTAAAAGCAGAGGTCCAGACTGTGTTGAAATCACTCTGTACTGAGCTCTGTTAAGGAAGGACAGGACACACTCACTGAGAAACATTGCTTTATACTGAAAACTAGGGTAAGCCATTTTAAGTTTATTAGTGAATCTTAAAAGTGAGGAACCAGCTGACTTGATTAAAGGGACGTGTTTAAAACGGCCATTTTGTTTTGTTAAGTGCCCCCATTAAGGGCCAGGTGTTAAGACAGCACTAATTAGTGATAGAGATTTAAAGGCTTGCTGGTGTAGCGTCAGCGAAGCGGCGAGAAACGAAGAGGGACAAAGAGGAGGAGTTTTCCTGGAGTTCTCCGCCGAGGGACCCACCGATTTACCTAGTGCTAAGTACACCCTAGTCCTATCTTACACTCCACTCTGAAAAATCCTTTCCCTCCCACTCTGCTATTTCCCTACTTCCTCCCTGCCACTCTTGACAAGACAATGTGTCTCATACCTATATCCACAATCTGCTCCTCTAGAACAGACCTAACCCACCCACGGCAGTTTGCTAGCAACCCGGCTAATCTCTCCTACCCTCCTACAGCCACTAATACACCTGTCACAGTACGGGGAGGCTTATGGAATTGTCAATCAGCAGTCAAGAAAGCTGACTTCATTACTGCCTACGCCCATAGTCTAAATCTGCAGCTCCTGGCTCTAACTGAGACCTGGATAACCCCCAATAACTCATCAACACCTGCAGCATTATCTACAAACTATAACTACTCACACACCTCGACCTTCCAGACGGGGTGGAGGCACTGGCCTCATGACATCTCCTTCATGGGCTACAAACGTAACACCACTCCCAGAACTGTCACTCTCCTCTCTCGAATATCATGCAGTATCTGTCTCTAATCCTTTCAATCTCACCATTGTTACACTCTACCGCCCTCCAGGTACACTCGATCACTTCACAGATGAGCTGGACATGCTTCTTAGCTCCTTACCGGAAGATGGTACCCCTCTCCTTCTATTGGGCGACTTCAACCTGCCTGACTCATCTCAGTCAGTCATAGTAGTCTCCCTCCTACAATCGTTTGACCTGACTCCCACTGCCATGCCTCCCACCCACAAAGCAGGCAACTCCTTGGATCTCATATTTTCCCGTAACTCCAGCATCATTAACACCACGGTAACTCCCCTACATGTATCTGACCATTCCTTCATATCCTTCTCACTAACTCTCATGCTTAACCGAAAGGTCTTCACCCCAACTCAAACAGTCTCACTCAGACGCAACCTGCCCTCCCTATCCCCCTCTACCCTCTCCTCTGACATACTATCCGCTCTACCTTTGAGTGACACCTTCTCTGCTCTCTCCACAGAGATGGCAACCTCCACCCTCCTTTCAGCCCTTGCAACCTCCTTCAACAAGCTCTGTCCCCTCGTTGAGAAACCTGCCCGCCGTTCCCCACCCAGTCCATGGCTGACAGATCCAGTGAGAGAACAAAGACAGGTCCTGAGAGCAGCTGAAAGGAAGTATAGAAAGTCACGCCTCACTGCTGACATCGACACATATCACAACCTCTTGTTAACATTCTCCAAAACCATCACTAATGCCAAAGCTTCTTTCTTCCACCATAGGATCGAGGCCTCTGCCAAGAATCTTCGCAAAATGCATGCTACCATGTCCTCCCTCCTCACTCCCCCCCCACCCCCCCCTCCCTCATCTTTCTCTGCCGAAGACTTTGCGATCTTCTTTGAGGAAAAAGTGGAGAACATCCGCAGCTCCTTCTCCCAACCCCCACCCATTCCAAATGCTGAATCGAGAACCTCATCCTTCACTCTGTCATCTTTCTCTCCCATTACAGAAGCAGAGACCCTGACACTGGTAACGTCGAACCGTCCGACTACTTGCCAGCTGGACCAGCTACCCTCCCCACTCCTCCAGACCATAGCACCAGACATCCTCCCATTCCTAACTGCAACCATCAACTCCTCACTCAACTCGGGGGTGGTCCCCACCTCCCTAAAACAAGCCAGAGTCACGCCGCTCATAAAAAAACCAACCCTGAACCCTACCGTCATAGGCAACTACCGTCCTGTCTCTCTTCTCTCCTTCCTTTCTAAAACACTTGAACGTGCTGTATCCAACCAACTTACTGCTTATCTCTTACAGAATGACCTCCTAGACCCTAATCAGTCAGGCTTCAGGACTGGTCACTCCACAGAGACAGCCCTCATTGCGGTCACAGAGGCACTTCACTTAGCAAAAGCGAAAGGCCTCTCCTCTGTCCTGATTCTCCTAGATCTATCTGCAGCCTTCGACACAGTCAACCACCAGATCCTCCTTGCGGCCCTCGCAGGAATGGGAGTGGCTGGCTCTGCGCTGACATGGCTGTCATCATACCTCAATGACCGCTCCTACCAAGTGTCATGGAGAGGGACCCTGTCGGCCACCCGCCCCCTGCGGACGGGTGTCCCCCAGGGCTCGGTTTTAGGACCCCTTCTCTTCTCCCTCTACACTAAATCACTGGGTAACATTATCACGTCTCATGGCTTCTCCTACCATTGTTATGCCGACGATACTCAACTCTTCCTCTCCTTCCCTCCCTCAGATATCCACGTCTCTGAGCGGATCTCGGCCTGTCTGTCCGACATCTCCGCCTGGATGACGTCCAACCACCTCAAACTGAACCTAAGCAAAACAGAATTGCTCCACCTGCCGGCCAAATCCTCCCCCCTAACCGACCTTTCAATCACAGTCGAGAATGCAGCTGTGACTGCATCCCCGACCGCCAAGAACCTTGGTGTTGTCCTCGACGACCAGTTGAACTTCTCTGCTCACATCGCAGCGACGACCAGAACCTGCCGATTCCTCCTGAGCAACGTCAGAAGGATCCGCCCCTTCCTGACAAAAGAAGCCACCCAACTCCTCGTCCAATCAACAGTCATCTCCCGCCTCGACTACTGCAATGCACTGCTCGCTGGCCTCCCGGCCACTGCCACTAAGCCTCTTCAACTCATTCAGAACGCAGCGGCCCGCCTGATCTCAAACCTACCGAAGTCGGCCCATGTCACCCCACTTCTTAGGGACCTGCACTGGCTCCCCATTGCTGCACGAATCCGCTTCAAGGCCCTCAACCTAGCATACCGTGCGGCAAAGGGAACCGCTCCCGCCTACCTCCGGTCAATGGTCTCTAACTACACACCCTCAAGACCCCTACGCTCTGCATCTTCTGGCCGCCTCAGACCTACTCCTATCCAAGCTCCGGGAGGGTCATCAAAGAGAAGTCGCCTATTCTCAGTCCTTGCCCCACAATGGTGGAATGAACTACCCACCCCAGTTAGGACAGCCGAATCACGTCCAATCTTTCGCCGTCGACTAAAGACGCACTTCTTCAACCATTATCTGAATTAAAAAAAAATTAAAAAAATATAAAAAAAATAAAAATATATAACCCTAACTAACCGTACTGTCATGCACTTGTCCTAATAAACTAACCTACACTGTAGCACTCAACACTTTGATGAACATTGTTGCTCAGCTGATAGAGTTGTGCCCTTCCTGATGGCTTGTCGTACAGAACTTGTAAGTCGCTTTGGATAAAAGCGTCAGCTAAATGACTAAATGTAAATGTAAATGTAAATTCACTCCCGGCACATTGTTTACGCTTCATTTAGTGCAGAAAACGGATCGGAAAAGCGGCAAGTTAAACACAATCAAGGGTAATTTTCTTCGGTGCATCACCAATGCCAAAGAGCTGCCCTGTTACGTTTTGTACTAGTAATAACTAAATCAAAAATCCAAATCGAAAGTCTTATATAAGGTTATGAAATGAACAAGAATGTGATAAAATATGTAATAAAAACGGAGCTCAACGCATACATTTGATCTAGAAACCAGTTTGTTGTCCCCCATACGAAGATGGCTGGCGGTCTCGTGACGTCAGAGTGTCTTCCAGAATGGGAGGGTTTCCCCTTGTTCAGCCAAACCTCACGCTGTAGGATGCTATATTCCTCCATGAATGAATGAATGAATGAATGAATGAATGAATGAACACTTTATTTAACAGATTGCAGAATGAGTACAATAAATACAGTACGGCTCAATACACACAATTGTTAAGGGGATGCAGACCAGAGAAAGACGTTTGTCTTGTTTACATCAGGGTCCCCCATTTTCAATTCATATTGACATTTATGACATACTCAACATACCGGTACATGACATTTATGGTATAGGGACATATAGGTATTTAGTACTGATACATTTGTGACATATGCGGTATCCAAATATACAGTACTGTTACTCATAGATCCTGACAGAGTATATACATATGATGGGGAGGGGACTGTACATTAGGAGGGGGTGGGTGGGTGGGAGAGAAATATACATCCGGTGGTGAGGAGACTGTACATTTGGAGGGGGAGAATATATACATGCGGTGGGGAGGAGACTGTCTATTAGGAGGGGGTGGGGGTGGGTGAAAAGGTTACATACTGTAGGTGTAAGCCAAATGAAATAGAATCGGTTAATTTAGCTTGTTTAAAGGCATTTTCTACCAATGGGTTGAAATAGTTACAAAACAAATCAACTGGGCGGTTAGGTGGCCGAGCGGAGATTGCGTTCGTCACCAGCCCCGGAGCTGAGCTGGATTTGCCTGTTCGAATCCAGCTCACAGCTCCGGGGTTGTCACCAGCTTGGCTGGCCGTCTGCACTGATACAATTGGCTGTATCAGAGGGTGGGAGAAGCTGGCGGGGTGGGTCCGGGTCGTTGTAAACAGCGACTCCTACAGTTCGGTCGGGGCGCCTGCTAAGCGCGGATTGGACGTGAGGGGGATAGTGTGGTCCTCCCACACGCTACGCCCTCTCAATGAGAATCCGCGCTGCCAGGTGAAAAGAAGCAGTGATTGGCTGGACGTGTGTCGGAGGAAGCACGTGGTAGCCTCCACTCTCCCAGATGATCTGACTGTGGGGGGTAAGTGCGCAGCGACCAGGAAGGGACTGGGAATTGGCATACGACTAACATTGGGATGGGAGAAAATCGGAGGAAAAATGGAGGGGGAAAAAGACAAAAAAGAAAAAAAAAAAAAAAATCAACTTATTTCAAGGGTTTTCCTCAAAGCAACATTATCTTCACAAACATGACGTGTTTCTTTCTTTCTTTCTTTCTTTCATTAGTTTCAAGATGTTGTCACGTGTTTCTATCAGCGTCTTGAAACAAGTGAAGCTGTTTTTGTACAAACAAGTGAAGTGGTAAATGGTCTTTTATCCAAAGCGCTTTACAACTTATGCCTCACATTCACACCGATGGTTGGTGACCATGCAAGGTGCCAACCTGCTCATCGGGAGCAGTTACATACATTTATACAACGGCATGCAAATTTCTCGATTCTGATTGGCTGAAACAGTCCATTTACACGTATGTATTGGGAACACTCCACGCTGCTGGTCCCAGGACCCGCCCACAACCGAATCACATCACATCACTCCGCCGGATCACAAGATGGCGGACAATAATCTTTAACAAATGGATATGTTGATAGCGTCATAACGACTAAATATCAAGCGATTCTGTCACGGCGAATGTCTTAGTCTCTTACACAATGTTGGATTGTGTAATCTATGGGTCATAAATCATTGTGTAACAAAAGAAAAATCACGGATTGATTGATTAATTTGCAATTTTTTTTTCAAATTTTTTTTCCTTCTCCCTGACTGCAGCCCTCACTCTCACACTGTCCGACGCTGGCTCTCCACCCACCCCCACACACACACACCCACACACACACACACCCACACACACACACTCCTGTCTGCAACGCGGGGGACAGTCAGACTGAGAGAGAGCTGGGTGCTGCGCTGTTCTAAGTGAGCATGGCCTATTGAGTTGATTGATTGATTGATTGATTGCCAAGTAAGTTTAGGCCCTCTACAGTAGGTTTAAAAAAATAAATAAAAAAATATGGCGAAGAAAACTTTTTTTTCCTATAGGGCAAAGAAAACTTTTTAATTTTTTTACCTACTTTCTATAGAAGCATCTAAGAATGAAGTTCTATAGAAAGTCGGTCTGCATCCCCTTAACAATTGTGTGTATTGAGCCGTACTGTATTGTACCCATTCTGCATCTGGTAATAAAATTTTCAATCAATCAATCAATCATTCCAATAACAACCACTAACTTCATAATTAAAAACTAAAGAAAAGTTGGATGTGTTAGTTGGTTGGATGTCTTAGTTGAAAGGCAGTTGGATGTGTTAGTTGGTTGGATGTCTTAGTTGAAAGACAGTTGGATGTGTTAGTTGGTTGGATGCACTTCCGAGCTGCTTCCACATGGAGGCAATTTCTCTTTTTTATTGTTGTGGGAACTACTTTTTCTGGCGGATGATTTTCAATAAATCTTCGATTAATGTGTGTTTATTGTATAGCAATAAGGTTGGATGAATGTGGCAGTTGTATAAAAGCATTACACCATTTGCAGTCGTGATTTGTGAACAATAAACCATGCCTAGGGGGGTCTAACGACCACCCCTAGGCATGGTTTATTGTTCACAAACCACTCCTGCGCGTGATGTAATGCTTAATTACATTTTGTCATTTAGCTGACGCTTTTATCCAAAGCGCAACAAGTTGAAACTTGAGTGCTGCAGTGTTGAGTGCATAGTAGTAAAGACATTAGTATAACCAGTTAGGGGTTAAGTGTCTTGCTCAAGGACACTTCCACACGCTGTCAGGAGTAACCGGAATCGAACCGGGAACCTTCCGATTACCAGGCGACCACTCTACCTCCTGTGGCCCCCACAGTTTATAGAAAATGTTGGCGGGGGGAGGGTTAGGCTACAATATCATAAAGTATAATATTTCACCAGCAGAAATTACTTATTGGCACAGATCAGATACTGGGAGTCTAGGAACAGGACTCCTTGGCCCAGGAGGGCTTTTCCCACAGAATGGGCCTGAGCCAGTGGTTCTCAACTGGTCTAGCCTCGGGACCCAACATTTTCCTTAGTCATTAAGTCGGGACCCACATTTTTGAACCACTATGATTTATTTCAATTTTTTTTGTTGCAGTAATACACAATCTTTCATGCACTGTTAAAAACATGAAATAAACACAAAAAAGTGCAACAAAAGTGCAACTAGGGCTAAAAACCCAATGAAATAAAATAATAATAAATAATATATGCTTCTTAGCAGACTTCTTAGCTTAACATAACAGACCTAAGTTTGGGGGAACTAATGGGATAACTGGGGTTGCAACAAAAGTGCAACTAGGGCTAAAAACACAATGAAATAAAATTATAATAATATATTAAAATATATATAAATAATATATCCTTCTTAGCTTAACATCCCAGGGAACTAATGAGATAACTGGGGATGCTCCTGACAAGAGTCTCAAAGTCTGGGGTGATGGTAGACAAAGCAACTCTGAGGTCATGCTCAATGTCCAATCTGTTCCTCTGCTTTGTCTTCAGCTGGACCAGAGCTGAGAAGCCACTTTCACAAAGATAGGTAGTAAAAAAATATATATATACCGGTATAATTTTTTTTTTAAAGATTAAAAAAAAGTTTTTCTTCTTTTTTACACACACATCCGCGACCCACTCAAAATAGAAACACTAGAGCATCAGAACATCAGGAGCTCCAGTGAGACAAAGCCTCGTCTGACCTTAATGAGGCTCACATGATGAAGGAAAAAAAGCTGCCGATTTCATCACAATGCTGTTACTGTTTCGGCAAAGAGTAGGTCAACAGTGCAGCTACTTAAAGGAACATGCCAACATTATGTGACAACATCACCATCTTCTCCAGAGTCAGAAGATGGATGCCAATTTCCTCAGTGCGTTCAGTAGAAAGCTATCCGGCTACAAGCTAGCCTAGCTTAGCACAAATTAATGGAAGTGGAGTACGGACCAACTAGCCTATAGCTGTTGGCCAAAAACACCTCTCCCGAGTTTTAAGCTAGGCTAGTGGTCCGTAATCTGCTTCCATTCATTTGTAGCTTTCTACCGAGAAGAAATTGGTATCCATCTTCCTGTCCGACTCTGAAGAAGAAGGTAAGTGCATGAAAAAGAGGTTGTCTTATAATCAGGGTAGTTTTATATTCTGACCAATATGGCAAATACTGTAGGTGTGGTTGGAGAGGAGAGATGTTACCTGGTGGAGTATATAGGTATGGTTGGCTGTACTATGAGAGATTTCATTTTCATTTCAAACCTTTATTTATACTCGTGAAAGCACTGAGGTTTCCCTCATTTACAGTGATGACGAGTTAACAAAGGACACAAATATCATAACAGTTAATAATTACAATGAATTACAATTACTACAATGATGGATTAAAAACAATTACATGATTCAGTACATAGGTCAAGTGCAATGCCTTTAAACTCCATGAATGACGGGAATGTTCCGAGCTTTAGAGTCTTTTGCAGGGTATTCCATGTGTATGGAGCATCGTAGGAGAAGGCAGACTTTCCAAGCTCAGACCGAACTCGAGGCACCCTGAGCACAAACCGATCATTGGAACGAGTTTGGTAGGTGACAGCACTCCAGACCAACAAAGATGTAATATAAGGTGGAAGTTTGCCAATAATTGCTTTGTAGATAAAAAGATACCCATGATAACTACGTCGCAACGAGAGAGATGGCCAGCCTACCCTCTCATACAAAAGACAATGGTGAGTATCATATTTGTCACCCGTAATAAATCTTAGGGCAGAGTGGTAACAGTAACAGTAAGAAGCATTTTGTATAAAAGTATTCTGTACTTCTGTATGACAACTATTAAAGAAACTTGAAACTTGGTAGGCAGAATCCAAAGGCCTTAATGTAGACGCAGACGCATGCCTGTAAATGACATCACCATAGTCCAATATTGCCAAAAAACAGCCTGTACAATTCTTTTCCTACAGAACATAGGAAAACTAGCACGGTTACGGTACAAGAAACCAATCTTTTGCCGTAATTTTGTAGCTAGGTTATCTATATGGAATTTAAAAGAAAGTTTATCATCCAGCCATATACCAAGATATTTATACTCACTAACTCTTTCAATATACAAACCATTTGCTGTTGTTAGGTGTAGCATGTTATAATCTATAACCCTGGCTCTAGAAAACATCATAGACTTGGTTTTACTAGCATTAAGCACTAACTTGAGCTTAGCTAGAGCATTTTGGAGAGTGTCAAACGCAAGCTGCAGGTTCACAATAGCTTCCTGAACAGTATCCGCAATGCAGTAGACCAGTGGTTCCCAAAGTCGGGGTCGCGACCCAAAGGTGGGCCGCGAGCAGCCACGGGAGGGCCGCGAGATGATTAAAAAAAAAAAAAAAAAATTCTAGGCCACTGAACTTAGAAGCAGGCCAGGACAGTGTTTCTAGTTGTATTCAAAAATTCTATTCTATTGTATTCTAAAATGTGACTATATGGTTTTATATTAACTTAATAAATAAGCAAACGAAAAATCTACTTATTTCAAAGAACATTTCAAACTAAATAACAGATTATGCACATAAAACGCTGAAAACAACCGAAGCAACAATAGTATTTTAATGAGACTATTATTATTATTATTATTATTTTGCAACAAGTTAGCCCTCTCATAAATAGCACATATAAATGAATAATTAACTTGAACTAACTTAATAGGATTGAAGTGATATTTGGCTTAAAAAATCGGTCGCCTGACAAAAGAAAAAAAAAAAAAAAACCTGACGATGTGCATTGGGCCGCGGCTCTCTGACGCCTTATTTTCTGGGTCCTGGCCTGAAAAGTTTGGGAACCCCTGCAGTAGACAACTGTATCATCCGCATAAAGATGAGCCTGACAACCTGCTAGTGCTGAAAGACTAGAAACAATATCATTCATTAATATAGATTGTAAAGAGGACCGGCCCCAATACCGAACCCTGTGGTACACCCTTAGACAATGGCAGGAAATCAGATTGAAAGTTACCTGAATTCACAGATTGACACCTTGAAGATAAATAGTCCTGAAACCAAGCACAAGCGGCTTTATCCAGGCCAATGCTAGCTAGACTATTCAAAAGCAAGTGATGGTCTACTGCAGGGGTGGCCAACCTTTTTTGAACCAAGATCTACTTTTTTATTTACCACCTAGCCCGAGAGCTACCAGCCAAAATTGTATATTGTAAGCCGTCATTTGAGGCTTTATAAAAGCAGCATAATGAACACAAATCTGTCAGTGCCGAGTCCGACCTCATCTTAAATAACAAACAGCATTGCTTGTTGTAGTTAACAAGGAGAGGAAGAGTTGATTTAGCAAAAAAATATTATTATTTTTTTTTTTTTTAAATAATCAAATTTTATTAATCAAGATCTACTTGAAATCAGCCCGCGATCTACCTGTCGATCGCGATCGACTGGTTGGGCACCACTGGTCTACTGTATCAAACGCCTTTGAGAGGTCTACAAAGAGAACTGCACAATGCTTCCCATTGTCCAGGGCTGAAATAATGTCATTAGTGACCAAAGTAACAGCTGTAATAGTACTATGATTTGCTCTGAAACCTGATTGGTGAGTACTTAGCACTGAGCAACTTGAGAAAAAGGTTTTTAATTGGTTGTTTACCAAGGTCTCCAGTGCTTTGGCTAGGCATGATAGTTTGGAGATAGGACGATAGTTATCCATCTTATCCCTATCCCCCCCTTTATGCAAGGGGAGCACCTTGGCAGATTTCCACACTTGCGGGCCAGATGCAATAGAAAGGTTAAAGATGTGTGACAATGGCTCACAAATGACAGGGGCTGCCAGTTTTATAAAAAAATAGTCTAAATTGTCCACACCAGTAGAACACTTAGGGTCTATGGATTGCAAGAAATTGAGAGTTTCACTAGATGAAAATGGCTGGAAGGAAAATGTAGGTACACACGAGGCATGATCGAAGATTGGGCTAGGGTCAGAGTCAACATCCAGTGGAGCCAGCCCAGTAGACAACCTGTCAAATAAGGACCCAGCCTCAATGAAGTGTTTATTGAAAGCAAGACAAATTTCCTGAGGATCCGAGATTTTACAATCAGCCACATTAATACACAATGGCAATGTAGCAGGGTTATTTTTTGACAGGTTTACTGCACCCCAGAATTTAGCTGGGTTAGAGTAGGAATTCGAGACTAAGTCTAAAAAGTTATCAGATTTAGCCTTCCTCACAGCTGCAGTAGTTCTATTTCTAAGTTGTCTGAAGGAAAGCCAGTCTTGCGTATCCCCAGTGCGTCTAGCACGTGACCACGCAGAGTTCCGCTCAGAAAATAATGCTGACAGCTCACTTGAGAACCACTGTGCCACCCTATCCTTAATCCTAGTCCTTTTATAAGGAGCATGTTTATCTACAAAGCAATTAAATGTCTTTATAAAAGAATCCAGTGCAGTTTGCACATTATCAGACGTTACCTGGTGGAGTATATAGGTATGGTTGGCTGTACTGGGAGAGATGTTACCTGGTGGAGTATATAGGTATGGTTGGCTGTACTGGGAGAGATGTTACCTGGTGGAGTACATGGGTATGGTTGTACTATGAGAGATGTTACCTGGTGGAGTATATAGGTATGGTTGGCTGTACTGGGAAAGATGTTAGCTGTACTGGGAGAGATGTTACCTGGTGGAGTATATAGGTATGGTTGGCTGTACTGGGAGAGATGTTACCTGGTGGAGTATATAGGTCTGGTTGGCTGTACTGGGAGAGATGTTACCTGGTGGAGTATATAGGTCTGGTTGGCTGTACTGGGAGAGATGTTACCTGGTGGAGTACATGGGTATGGTTGTACTGGGAGAGATGTTACCTGGTGGAGTACATGGGTATGGTTGTACTGGGAGAGATGTTACCTGGTGGAGTACATAGGTGTGTTTGTTCTCTGTGGTGAAACAGGTGTAGCTGTCCTTCATCCTGTCCACCATGGTGATGCAGGAGATGATGATGGGGAAGAACAGGGTGTTGATGCTGTCCTCGAAGGCAGGAGGCTGACGACAGGAATAGGAGGTTTACGAAGGTTAATGTTCCAATTTCAGATCTTGTTCATCTGTCATATCAAATGGTAAATGGTGCATTTATATCACTCGCACACTCAATTTCTATTGACAATTTATTAAATGTATTCATTAGATAGGATCCACATTATTCTTCCTGGGGTAAAGTATATATATATATTTTTAGCTGTGATCATTTACATTTAGTAATTTATCTGATGCTTTTATCCAAAGCGACTTACAAGTTCTGTACAACAAGTCGGCAGGAAGGGTACTCTGGCAGCTAAGGGTCAGTAAGATTGTTCGTCAAACAGTGTCGAACTTGATTGCTGCAGTCTTGAGTGCATAGTAGTATAGACGTATTAGCATAGTAGGTAATAATATAGTAATATCGGATTTATTTATCTCCTTCTTCATTTCAGATATTGATTGAAGAAGTGGGTTTTTAGTCGACTGCGGAAAATTAGGTTTCAGCTGTCCTGACTGTGGTGGGAAGAAGTTCGTTCTACCATTGTGGAGCGAGGAGCGAGAATAGCCTGCTTTTCTTTGATGATCCCCCTAGGAGCTCATATAGGAGAGGGTCTGAGGCCAGAAGATGCTATAGCATAAAGCCTAATGGCTTGTTCCGACTGCTCAGGCTCCAGCCAAGTCAAGTCTGTTCATTTGTAAACATGCTCTTCGTCAGAAGGCTCTACTAGAAGTAGCCCTGTCCAGCAAGGAATACAAGAACTAAGGCGCACAGCACTCTCCATGGTGCTGAAACCGGGAGAGGTAAGGTACCCAAAGAATATGAAGACATAATAAATCTCTCTCTAAATGCTTTATACATGACAAACATTATTCTTACATAAGTATTCGGTATTACTTTACCGTCGCGCAAAATCAGTAAGCTGCCCTGCATTCATCATATGAATTTGACCACCCTAATGTCAGTGCATCTTGACTTTTTGATTAAATCACATTCGGTATAATTGTGATTTTAATTATACATTGTTGACACCAGTCAGTAGCACACGGCGACAAGAAAGAAAATAACACATTGGAAAAAAGAAAACTGGGCTAAAAAGATAATAATTACATTTTCCACTTTGATGCAGGGACACAACTATTACAGATAAGTCTCTGTCCCACCCTACTTGGAGACAGTGTTGGAGCACTCGAGTCCAGGACTGATTTTCAGGCCTCGTGACTCGACTTGGACTTGAGCACTGATGACCCGGAGCATTGACTGCATTTGGACTCGGAAGGTGCAGACGAGGACTCGGACTTGTTAATTGATAAATACTGTAAACATTTGAATAGGCCCTAATAATCTGGCATAAGATATTGATGGCTATATTAACACCATGACATTATTTAATTTTGTGCAAGGGCACACGTGTGTTCCACCTACATGCGGATTCACGTTGATACCCTCATGTTCAGTACTTAAGTCATGCGAATCGTGCGCTTTGCTTACACAGATTTTACAACAAATTCCAGCAAGAGCACTGCTAGATGTTCGATATGTAAACAAACTATTGAAGAGAAGACCAGAACAACCTCAAACTTCAACAGACATCTGACACAGATTATGACTTAGACTCAGACTAGGCCGGGTAATGGAGACTCGACTCTGGCTCTTCTTTGGTGACTCAGACTTGGACTTGGACTCGAACACTGGGGACTCGAGATTTAGTGACTCGACTACAACACTGCTTGGAGATAAGTAAAGCAGCACCTGGACCCCTCCTTACCCTCTCCCCTTCCTCCAGGGCTGCTCCATACAGGTCCTGGATCTTCTGCTGAAATTCGGGGTCCGTCCAGTGGAAGAGAACCTGAGCGCTCTCGCTGGCTATCAGGAGGCACTTCATCTGGACCACAGCTCCACCGCTATGCGTACCTATCACTGTACCGTCCCGACTCACTGCAGTCGTCCCGGCTGTTTACAGCTGTAGAGGAGGGTTAAAGAATTACACTATACGGAAAGGCAATTTTGAACTGTGGATACGGTACGTTTCTCTAAACTCTCACTTCTCTAAGACAAAAGTGTTGTCCATGAGATACAGACAGACACAGTGGTAACCCATTGGTTTCGTCAACCCTTATCTGTACTGACAGAGATGATTGGTCTGGAATGTTACTACGAGTGACTGAGGTCTGTTCAAAAGGAGTTCTTCTGGGTAAAACATGGAATGTTATCGTAGAACGGAATAGCAGAATGTGACCTCTTGAGATGTGACCACTCTGGGTCACAAGGAGAACGTGCACAACAGATGTCTCTAGTTTGCCCTGTGCAGAGTTTCTGCTGAAGTACTATGGAAACCCGGTCGACCAAATTACATCCTTTTGACAAATCTAATCTAATTTGGGACCTTATGTATCAAAATCAAAATTGTATTGAATTGGGTAATCACTGGCAATACCCAGCTCTTCATTTATTAACTGTAAATATTTTTAGTGATGATGCTTTTGGTTGACATTCTGCCCATAGTTTTTTTTTATCCATAATATTTTTATTAACATTTTCAGATTCCGGGGCGCGTCTACCTTAATGATAAGCAAGCAGTGCAAAAATGCGGAAGCATTCGTCACCGCACGCCACTACGGTAAAGCGCCTTTCTTTTCAGGCCCGCTTTGGGAGCTGTCGCGCGGAAATAGGCTGTCTATTGCCATTCTCTTTGACAAACTCTAACCTTAACCAGCTCCTTAACAGCGCCTAAACTTAACCGTTCTAACCTTAACCAACTCCGAAACAATGCCTAACCTTAACCTTAACCTTAACCATGCCTAACCTTAACCATAGAAATTATATTGCCATTCTCTTTGACAAACTCTAACCTTAACCAGCTCCTTAACAGCGCCTAAACTTAACCGTTCTAACCTTAACCAACTCCGAAACAATGCCTAACCTTAACCTTAACCTTAACCATGCCTAACCTTAACCGGCGAAAGAATACACGTTAAAAAAAAAAATCACGTTAAAAAAAAAATATTCGATGGGATTCGAACTCGCCAGCAAACGAGCCATAGGATCCACAGCCATGTAGTCTTGCCAATTGAGCTATTTCTAGATACTGAATAAGGGGCGGTGACTTATATATATTGAGCTCCGCTCGTGTCGAACCAAGGCGGGATCTCATGCGCATGCGCGGGCACCTCGCGCGAGCACGCCGGCGCACGCACGCACCTGAGCGAGCACGCCGCCGCCGGTGCACGCACGGGCGCTGGGCGGCGGAAAATGAAAGGCGCATTACCGCACGCCACTACGGTAGAATGCTTCCGCATTCTTGCACTGCTTGCTTATCATTAAGGAAAAGGCTTCCGGGGCGGCTAGGTGGTGCAGTGGGCAAGGCACTCACCACCAATGCTGGAGACGCTGGGTTCGCGTGTTCGAATCCAGCTCTCCACATTGTTTTCAGTTTGGCTGGTCGTCCGTACTAATACAATTGGCAGTATTAGAGGGTGGGAAAGCTGATGGGTGGGTCCTGGGCGTTGTAAACAGAAAAATACTCCTACAGTTCGGTCGGGGCGCCTGCTCAGCGAAGGAAGGATCTGGAGGGAGGTAGTGTGACCTTCCACACGTTACGCTCTCCCAGTGAGAATCTGAGCTGCCAGGCTGGCTGCCGGCTGGCTGCGCATGTGTCGGAGGATAGCATGTGATAGTCTCCGGCCTCTCGGACCAACAGTAGGGGGGGTGCGCAACAACCAGGAAGGGAGTTGGGAATTGGCATAACGACCAACAGTGGGATGGGAGAAAAATCGGAAAAAGAGGGGGAAAACGATTATATAAAAAAATAAAAATAAAAAAATCAGACCCCCCCCCCCCCCAACAACAACTTAAACAAAATAAAGACTGAAAAGAAAAACAAAGGAGAAAACTATCAAAACAATATGAAAAGAAACCAGGCGTAAACAGGCAGCTGCCTCAATGTTGTGGGTCATTCAGTCTCTCCTTCAAATACTCCACCAATGGACGCCAAATCTTGCCAAACATGCCCCATACCTTGCCCTGTACTGAGTCTCAAGCTTAAGATGCTGCATCACCTCTCTGAACCACTGAGTCCAGCTAGTTTAAGATGCTGCATGATGCATCACCTCTGAACCACTGAGTCCAGCTAGTTTAAGATGCTGCATCACCTCTGAACCACTGAGTCCAGCTAGTTTAAGATGCTGCATCATCACCTCTTAACCACTGAGTCCAGCTAGTTTAAGATGCTGCATCACCTCTTAACCACTGAAGGCCTCTGCATGCTACAGCAAATTCAAAGCAACTTCAACACAACATCGACAAAGCAACGGTGTTGCAGACACATTACCTTTATGCTTCTGCAAAATCAACGCGCAGCCTATGATGCAACAAAATGTACCCCGGATGTGCGGCTCGAGCGCGCCCAGCCGCCTGAATACTTTGGGCAGCCGAAGGTGCGCACTCTAGCCATTACAAACGGATTTCGCTTCTCAACCATACATCGTTAGTATAATAATAGCCCGGTTTGTTTGTTTTCGCTTGTGTTCTTGTATATAGTGTAATATCAACCCAGTCCATCCCCATTGTTTCCCCAATCTCCTTCCACGAATTCATCGTCATAATGCTATCCTTGTAGTCTTTAGACCCGCTATTATATAAATTTTGGTACTTTCGGACCTCCTCTGCAATACGTTCCTGCATTTGATTCATTTTAAACAAACAATTAAACAAGTGTAATGAAACAATACACTAGCTATCGAGCTCCTGTCAGAAAGTTTTCTTTCGGTCTCGAGCTCCTGTCAGAAAGTTTTCTTTAGGTCTCGAGCCAGGAACACTAGAAGTGACAGACAGCCCCGCCCCCATTCACTACCAACCAATCACTGCTACGCAATACCAACGCAACGGGTCTTTAGATTAGATTTTGGAGACAGGTACGCAACGCCCAAGCAACACAGTCTACAAGACTGTCTGCAACAAGCGCGCTGAAATCTGGCCGATGTTGTGTTGAAGTTGCTTTGAATTTGCTGTAGCATGCAGAGGCCTTGAGTCCAGCTAGTTTAAGATGCTGCATCACCTCTTAACCACTGAGTCCAGCTAGTTTAAGATGCTGCATCACCTCTGAACCACTGAGTCCAGCTAGTTTAAGATGCTGCATCACCTCTTAACCACTGAGTCCAGCTAGTTTAAGATGCTGAATCACATCTTAACCACTGAGTCCAGCTAGTTTAAGATGCTGCATCACCTCTGAACCACTGAGTCCAGCTAGTTTAAGATGCTGCATCACCTCTTAACCACTGAGTCCAGCTAGTTTAAGATGCTGCATCACCTCTTAACCACTGAGTCCAGCTAGTTTAAGATGATGATGATGGCGCCGCCCCGACCGGCTGCCTCTCTGTTCGCTCCGTCGAGACTGTGTTTACTTTTGTTAATATTTATAGTTTTTAGAGTTTTGTGCGTACCAACTGTTGGTGCATTTAATGTATATGACCGTCAGTCACTCATAGACATTGGATTACGGGAAACTTACCAACTGGATTACTCGCTGGATCAGCTTTCCGAACCACATCAATGGCCTGAAGAAATTCTCCGGAGATTAGGACCAGACCCTTTGTTCCCAGAGCCCAGGAAAAGACGACGAGGAAAGAGGGCTGGGATCCGAAACAGGCTGAGATCCAGACGCCACCGTACACCACTTCCCAGTATATTGCTAGCCAATGTACAATCAATAGACAATAAACTGGATGACATCCGAGCAAGGATTCAATATCAAAGAGACGTTAGGGACTGCAATGTCCTTTGCTTCACCGAAACATGGCTCACACCGGAGGTTCCAGATCACGCAATTCAACCAGCGGATCACTTCTTTATCCATCGAAAGGATCGGACATCATCAGAGTCCGGTAAACAACGTGGAGGAGGTATTGCCTTCATGTTTAACAAAAATTGGAGTGATCCAACGAACGTGAAGGAATTATCCAACCACTGCTCCCCAGAACTGGAATATATAACCATCAAGTGTCGTCCTTTCTTCCTCCCGAGGGAGTTAACGGCGATCGTCCTGGTCGGAGTGTATATTCCACCGCAAGCCAGCAACAAGGTTGCGCTCTCCAGACTACACGACGAGGTAAATAGAATACAAGTGGCTAACGTTAACGCCGCCATTTTAGTATTGGGAGATTTCAATAGCGCCAATCTGAGAAAGGTATTGCCTGACTTCTATCAGCATGTGACTTGCAACACCAGAGGCGGTAACATCCTAGATCACCGTTACACGCAATTTAAAGGTGGCTACAAGGCTCATTCTGATAGTGGCTTTGGCAAGTCAGATCACGCATCCATTTTCCTTTCACCAAAGTACAGACAGAGAATTAAAAGTACTCCCGTAGTCTCGCGAGAGGTGCAGAAATGGGATCTGACGTCAGAAGAGACGATCCGGTCAGTGTTTCACCACACAGACTGGATTGTGTTCCGCGACACAGATAACATTAATGCCTACACGGAGACAGTGCTGGACTATGTCTGTACTAGGGTGAAAGAAACAATCCCCACTACCAAAATGAAAGTTTACCCAAATCAAAAACCCTGGGTAGACAAATCCGTCCGTGAAGCTCTGAGAGAGCGCACCAAAGCATACAATGACGGCCTAGTGGCAGGCAACATGAATGACCACAAGGTGGCGCGACACAACGTAAGGAGGACAGTGTCAGAGGCCAAACGGCGCTACAGGGATAAAATTGAACTCCAGTTTGAACAAGCTGACTCTAGAGCTATGTGGCAGGGGCTCAAAACGATGACAGACTACAAAGGCGCCTCCCTCAAACTGAACAGTGACATCTCCTTAGCAAACGACCTCAATACCTTCTATGCGAGGTTTGATGCTGGTAATAACAACACCAGCTCACAAGCCTCGGCAATGGGGGGGGGGGGGGGGTCGGCTGCTGATGGAGGCGCAGTGTTCAGGGTAACAGAGCATGAGGTGAGGCGGACCTTTAAAAAAGTGAATATCAGGAAGGCAGCAGGTCCGGACGGCATCCCCGGCCGCGTCCTAAAAGTCTGTGCCGACCAACTGGCCCCAGTATTCACTGACATATTTAACCTGTCCTTAGAACAGGCTGTCATCCCCACCTGCCTGAAGAAGTCCACTATTATCCCTGTACCCAAAAAATCCAAGCCTGCTTGCCTCAACGACTACCGCCCTGTAGCTCTCACCTCCATAGCCATGAAGTGCTTTGAGAAGCTAGTAAAGGGCTACATCTGCTCCTCCCTCCCCATCAACATGGACCCCCTGCAATTTGCATACCGCCCCAACAGGTCCACGGAGGACGCCATAGCCCATGTGCTGCACACAGCAGCATCACACCTGGACAAGAGGCAGGGGAACTATGTGAGAATGCTATTCATCGACTACAGCTCGGCATTCAATACCATAGTCCCCTCCATACTCATAGCCAAGCTCAGGGACCTGGGCTTGGGCTATGACCTCTGCCAGTGGGTCTTGGACTTCCTGACTGGCAGACCCCAGGTGGTGAGAGCAGGCAACTGCACCTCCTCATCCATCACCCTCAACATAGGGGCCCCCCAGGGCTGTGTTCTGAGTCCCCTCCTCTACTCCCTGTACACACACGACTGTGTGGCTCAGCGGAGTAGCAATACAATCGTCAAATTTGCTGACGACACAGTGGTGGTGGGCCTGATCTCTGCCAACGACGAGAGGGCCTACCTGGAAGAGGTCAAGGTCCTGGCGGGATGGTGCCAGGAAAACAGCCTCTCCCTGAACGTCAGCAAAACAAAGGAGATGATTGTGGACTTCAGGAGGTCGGGGGTCAAGGACTACAGCCCCCTCAGCATCGACGGGGCACCGGTTGAGAGAGTCAACAGCTTCAAGTACCTCGGAGCCTACATATCCGAGGACTTGACATGGACCACACACATTAACAGTGTGGTGAAGAAGGCACGACAACGCCTCTACTTCCTCAGGCGCCTAAGGAAGTTCCAAGTCAGCCAGAAGATCCTTAAGAACTTCTACTCATGTACAATAGAGAGCATCTTGACCGGCAACATCACCTCCTGGTTTGGGAATAGCACTGCAAAAGACCAAAGCAGACTACAAAGAGTGACACGTTCAGCCGAACGCACAATTGGAGGGGGGCTCCCCACCCTCCAGAACATTTACTACAAGCGTTGCAAGGGCAAGGCTAAGAGAATCATTAAAGACTCCAGTCACCCGAACAACTGCCTCTTCGAACTGCTGCGGTCAGGCAAGCGATACAGGAGTCTCAAGGCGAGCACAGAAAGACTCAGAAGTAGCTTCTATCCCCAGGCCATCAGGCTGCTAAACGAACAATGAATGAACACTACACAACAACAACCACCAAACGCACATAGCACACACATCCACACGCACACACTCACTTTAAACAAACACACTGTAGCACCCACTCCACACACTTTATAGCACACACCCACTTTAAACAAACACACTGTAGCACCCACTCCCCACACTTTATATTTATGGATGAAGGATTGCACTACAACTCGTACACCTTACTGTAAATTGTACCTAAAATTGTACCTCATCCCATTTCTGCTTTGCACTAGATAGTACTGTACATTAGTACACTGCATAGTATTGTGTATTGTATATTATATGGTAACTCAGAACATTGTACATATGTCTATACCGAACACTGTGACCTCATTTTCTTCTTCTAAATTCATGCTATATTATGTTATTATGTTATTTGATACTATCTTGTCTAGCACAGTCTCTGGAGCGTAACAGTAAGAAGCATTTTGTATGAAAGTATTCTGTACTTCTGTATGACAACTATTAAAGAACTTGAACTTGAACTAGTTTAAGATGCTGCATCATCTCTGAACCACTGAGTCCAGCTAGTTTAAGATGCTGCATCATCTCTAAACCACTGAGTCCAGCTAGTTTAAGATGCTGCATCATCTCTGAACCACTGAGTCCAGCTAGTTTAAGATGCTGCATCATCTCTGAACCACTGAGTCCAGCTAATTTAAGATGCTGCATAATCACCTCTTAACCACTGAGTCCAGCTAGTTTAAGATGCTGCATCATCTCTCTTAACCACTGAGTCCAGCTAGTTTAAGATGCTGCATCACCTCTGAACCACTGAGTCCAGCTAGTTTAAGATGCTGCATCATCACCTCTTAACCACTGAGTCCAGCTAGTTTAAGATGCTGCATCACCTCTTAACCACTGAGTCCAGCTAGTTTAAGATGCTGCATCACCTCTGAACCACTGAGTCCAGCTAGTTTAAGATGCTGCATCACCTCTGAACCACTGAGTCCAGCTAGTTTAAGATGGTGCATCATCACCTCTTAACCACTGAGTCCAGCTAGTTTAAGATGCTGCATCATCACCTCTTAACCACTGAGTCCAGCTAGTTTAAGATGCTGCATCACCTCTGAACCACTGAGTCCAGCTAGTTTAAGATGGTGCATCATCACCTCTTAACCACTGAGTCCAGCTAGTTTAAGATGCTGCATCATCACCTCTTAACCACTGAGTCCAGCTAGTTTAAGATGCTGCATCACCTCTTAACCACTGAGTCCAGCTAGTTTAAGATGCTGCATCATCACCTCTTAACCACTGAGTCCAGCTAGTTTAAGATGCTGCATCACCTCTTAACCACTGAGTCCAGCTAGTTTAAGATGCTGCACCACCTCTTAGACACTGAGTCCAGCTAGTTTAAGATGCTGCATCATCTCTGAACCACTGAGTCCAGCTAGTTTAAGATGCTGCATCATCACCTCTTAACCACCGAGTCCAGCTAGTTTAAGATGCTGCATCATCTCTGAACCACTGAGTCCAGCTAGTTTAAGATGCTGCATCACCTCTTAACCACTGAGTCCAGCTAGTTTAAGATGCTGCATCATCTCTGAACCACTGAGTCCAGCTAGTTTAAGATGCTGCATCACCTCTTAACCACTGAGTCCAGCTAGTTTAAGATGCTGCATCACCTCTTAACCACTGAGTCCAGCTAGTTTAAGATGCTGCATCATCATCTCTTAACCACTGAGTCCAGCTAGTTTAAGATGCTGCATCACCTCTTAACCACTGAGTCCAGCTAGTTTAAGATGCTGCATCACCTCTTAACCACTGAGTCCAGCTAGTTTAAGATGCTGCATCATCTCTCTTAACCACTGAGTCCAGCTAGTTTAAGATGCTGCATCACCTCTTAACCACTGAGTCCAGCTAGTTTAAGATGCTGCATCACCTCTGAACCACTGAGTCCAGCTAGTTTAAGATGCTGCATCATCTCTGAACCACTGAGTCCAGCTAGTTTAAGATGCTGCATCACCTCTCTTAACCACTGAGTTCAGCTCGGTGGATGAGGACACTTCCAGTGAAGGAGGATCAGTTTCCGTGCCAACAGTGTAATAAATGTTGTTATCTGGTGTTTAGATCCAGAAAGATTCACAGTATTTCCCCCTCTTGTGAGACAAAAATAGCTATCATAGGATCGGGCTGAACTTCCATTTCAAAGACATCCAACGCAAGACATAAACGCAGCACAGTTGAAAAGGGGGCTCTTGTTCCTCAGTGTGTCTTTTCCCAGAGCGTAAATAAAGGTTGAACTGAATGAATAAGTTAGGGCTGCTACTATCATAACATTTTATGATTGACGGTTAGGTTGCCATTGTCTGACAAACATTGAATTACTATCTCATTCACCTTGAATCCAAACTGTTCCCAGATTGGTGATGTTGTTGTATACATGTCTCTTTGCCATGAGATCCATCTCACTCACTGTGCTACATTGGAGCAAGGAGAGCAACACGTCACCCAGTAATTCACATGGAACAGGAGGGTGGCCGATGATACCTAAACTGTACACCGTCACCTTCATGTAGACCAAGCTCTTTTTATTTATAATTTTTTTAGGGCATTTCTGCTTTATTATGGACAGGACAGTCAGAGAGAGGAAATCAGGTGAAGAGATGGGGGAGGACATGCAACACATGTCCTGGGACATTGCGATCGCACAGTATGCGACTTAACGCTGTGCGCCACCGGGGCGCCCCATAGACCAAGCTCTTTTGGCTGTTTCACCAATCCATTCAAAACACTATGCATGCCCCTCCATAGGATGACCTACAGTACACGCTATAGTAGATGCAACCTGCCAGACCGATCTTGCTTAAAATATGTAAATAAAGTACTTATTGACCACAGGAAAAAGTCATGTTATAGCCAAGTAATATATTGACGTGTTTACAAAAATATACAATGTGTACATATTACAAATAAGTAATATATTGACGTATTTACAAATAAGTAATAAATTAACGTATTTACAAATAAGCACATATCAAATATTCAAATGACCTCAACATTACCGAGACCCACTTTTCTGATAGCCTCACCCAAACCCTAACCTTAACTACACCATTACCTTAAACAAAACTAACATGCATTTGTACCGCATTGTCTGCATTTTTACTTCATTGTACTTAGATTGTACTTAGGTTGTACTTTAGTTTGTATATTGTATTGCATAGTGTTTCCTCTTTTACTTATTGTATAGTGTTACTGTTAATCCTCTTTTACTTTCTGTATGAAGCACATTCTCAGGGGCTCATACAGAACCAAGCATTTCACTGTAATGTACAATGTGTACCGTATACGTGACAAATAAAAACAAACTTGAAACTTGACTGTTACATTCAAGTTCAAGTTCCTTTTATTGCCACACGGCCAGGCCGGTGGAATTCGAGCACGGTGCAGGTGGTAGCTGCGACAATACACCACAGTCCACAAAGACATAAGAAGACACATGGAACATAACATAACATTAACATAAACATAACATAACATAACAGCAGGGGGTAAAATTAGGAGGAGTTGGAGTTAAGTAGTTGTATGGCCTTGGGGAAGAAACTGTTATTGAACCTAACCGTGCGACTGCCCAGTGACCTGAACCTCCTACCAGAGGGGAGGTGTTGGAAGAGGTGATGAGCTGGGTGCAGGGGGTCACTGATGATTTTGTGTGCGCGTGTGATGGTGTGATGTTTGTGTATGGAGTCCAGGGTGGGGAGTTTGCAGTTGATGATTTTGGATGCCCTAATGATGATCCTGTCTAGTCTGTGTAGTGTGCGTTTGGGTGTGTTGCCGTACCACAGTGATGGAGAGTGAAATGATGTTTTGTATTATGGCTGTGTAGAATTGGAGAGCAACACGTTAAACAAACCATTACGTTACCTTGAAATGACCATAACATAACCACACCCCTAACCACAATCATAACCTTAACCACACTGTTACATTAAACTAGTACCATAACCACACTGTTACATTAAACTAACCATAACCCTAACCACAATGTTACCTTAAACTAACCACACTGTTACCTCAAATAACCATAACCACACTGTTACACTAACATAACTTTAAACCTAACCACACTGTTACATTAAACTAACCATAACCTTAAACCTAACCACACTGTTACATTAAACTAACCATAACCTTAACCCTAACCACACTGTTACATTAAACTAACCATAACCCTAACCACAATGTTACCTTAAACTAACCACACTGTTACCTCAAATAACCATAACCACACTGTTACACTAACATAACTTTAAACCTAACCACACTGTTACATTAAACTAACCATAACCTTAAACCTAACCACACTGTTACATTAAACTAACCATAACCTTAACCCTAACCACACTGTTACATTAAACTAACCATAACCATAACTTTCTATGACATAACCATAATCATCATCATCATCATCATCAATCATCATCATCATCATCATCATCATCATCATCATCATCATCATAGTATTTCTGTGTTTATATCAGGCTGGGGGGCACTATAGTCACATTTCAAAATGTCATAATATTTTAAGAGAGAGCAATACCCACTCGAAATGCCACTTATAGTGTCGTTTTGAAGACCAGTGTGTCAGAGTAAACTTTTAATGTCGAAATATCCTCCAGACCTGCAGTCTTATTATTTATTTTAAATCCGTTCCGAAGCTCAAACGCCGTGTTTTACCTCGACCCTTTCGAAGTAGGCTACAGTAGTCTCTCTACTGGCCCATCATGTCTTCTGTATCTACTGTAAGTAACTCTAGATGCCTGGTGCAATAGTTGATGTGAAGATAACTTACTCCATGCTGCTCCAATGTGACGACCATTCCAAGCGTCACTTTCCAAAATCGCAGCTCGGGACTTTCACACATTCAGAAATCTTGTTGCAGCTACTGTGTCTCTTTACTCGCTTCCGTGACACACCACAAGAACGAGAGTCACGTGACGCGCCGCGATAACTAGAGTCACGTGACACGCCGCTAGAACTAGAGTCACGTGACGCGCCACAAGCACTAGAGCCACGTGACTGATTGATTGATTGATTGAAAACTTTATTAACAGATTGCAGAATGGGTACAGTACAGTACAGCTCAATACATAAAATTGTTAAGGGGATGCAGACCAGAGAAAGACTTTCGTCTTGTTTACACCTGGGTCCCCCATTTTCAATTCATCATAACATATATGACATACGGCAAAATCTGCATATGGCTCGCTGATAACAAACTATCATTACACATGGGCAAAACAGAGTCCATTCTCTTCGGTTCAAATAACAAACTCAGCAAGACCGACGGCTTCTCAGTTACAGTGAGTGACAATATTGTCACAAGGAAAGATGAAATTACCTACCTGGCTGGGTTCCATCCTAGAGGCAAATCTTTCCTGTGACAAAATGGCATCCAATGTAATAAAAAAAAGTCAACCAACGAACTTGATTCTTGTACCGGATCTCTCTGGTAAACAAGAATACCCTGAAGACTCTGGCAGGAGCACTCATTCAAGGGTACTACGACTATGCTTGCACCCAGTGGTGCAGTCGTAATATGGGAACTGGTTACACGCGTGTAACCAGTAGTACTGCTACTACATCTATACATTTATGACATACCAGATTTTCAAATACAGTACTGTTTGTGATACAAAAAGAGTCCAGAAAAGAGACTCTTGGAGGATGTTGGGTAGGTGGGGTGGGGTTGGGGGGGGACTGTACATTGGAGGTGGTTGGGTGGGTGGGGGGGGGTTGGGTAGGAGGGGTGGGTGGGTGTGGGACACACACTGTACAACTGTACAAGCAAAGCTGTACATTGGAATATTGACAAAACCATACTTGGTCATTTACTGTACATTGGAGGGGGTTGGGTTAGGACATCTACAGGGGCCAGTTTCGAATTGCAGCCTCCCGTAGGTGTTCTTTGAGAGTGGTTTTGAAAGTGGGTAGTGATTCACATTCCTTTACAGCTTTGGGTAGGGCGTTCCACATTGATGTGGCATAATTGCGAAACGTGTTTAGCCCCTTGTTTGAGCCGAATCTGGGTTTAACATGATTTGTGGAGCTCCCTCTGGTGTTGTGATCGTGGTATTCACTGACCTTTGGGAAGTATTTTGCCATGTACATGGGTACCTTGGTCGTGTAGTGTATCTTGTAGACCAGGCCCAATGCAAGTTGCTGTACTCTGTCGTCTACTCTAAGCCATCCTAGGTTGTCAAAGTGGGCAGGGGTGAGGTGGGTTCTAGGAGTAAGGTCAAGCAGTAGTCTGACCAGTTTGTTTTGAGATGTTTGTAATTTAGTTTTTAGCGCCTTTGAGGTGCTTTGGTACCATGAGGTGCAAGCATAGTCGTAGTACCCTTGAATGAGTGCTCCTGCCAGAGTCTTCAGGGTATTCTTGTTTACCAGAGAGGAGATCCGGTACAAGAATCGAGTTCGTTGGTTGACTTTTTTTTATTACATTGGATGCCATTTTGTCACAGGAAAGATTTGCCTCTAGGATGGAACCCAGCCAGGTAGGTAATTTCATCTTTCCTTGTGACAATATTGTCACCCACTGTAACTCAGAAGCCGTCGGTCTTGCTGAGTTTGTTATTTGAACCGAAGAGAATGGACTCTGTTTTGCCCATGTGTAATGATAGTTTGTTATCAGCGAGCCATATGCAGATTTTGCCTAGTTCACGCGCCACAATAACTAGAGTCACGTGACGCGCCACAATAACTAGAGTCACGTGACGCGCCACAATAACTAGAGTCACGTGACACGCCACAATAACTAGAGTCACGTGACGCGCCACAATAACTAGAGTCACGTGACGCGCCAGAATAACTAGAGTCACATGACGCGCCACAATAACTATAGAGTCACATGACTTTACCAGCACTCGTTTAAGAGGCGGAAGCCCCTGGAGAGCATTTCACCACAGATCTTGAATCAGCCTTGTTGTTGCTCAAGAGTTTTTTTTTTCCAAGTTCAAGTTTTGTTTTATTTGTCACATATAATGTACTGTACATTACAGTGAAATGCTTGTTTCTAGATGAGCCCCCTGAGAATGTGCATGAATACAGTAAAAAAGTTAAAAGAATAAAGTCCAAACACTATACAAAATATACTATACAAACTAAAGTACAACCTATAGTACAAAATCCAAACTTTTAAGGTAGCTCTTAGTCTTAGATCGGTCCTTACAGACAGAGTGCCAAACAGAAAAAATGTCATATGCGTAATCTAGTGATTACTGAGGTGAGTAAACGGTCATGTGTTGGTGCCTAACCACAGCATGACTGGCAGACAGGATTCTTGACAGTGGCCCAGTATTCGTGGAATTCAGCTTGGCTTGTGTGGCTGAGATTATTATTTTCTTTGTTGTTGAAGCTGATTTATTTGAACTGCCCCCTTCTTAGAATGAAAGTGACTGAAATCACACAGTGGGAGTCATCAAAACCTTCAGCAGAATCATCTTGCAGGATACACACACACATACACAACACACGTATACCCACAAACACACAGTCATAAAGATCATTGTTACACACAGGGGTGTAGCTCCAGATTCTGGGCCCCATGAAAGAATGTATTTGTAGGCCCCCAGTGAATGCGAGCGCGCGTAAGCGCGCAAGCGAATTTTTTTTTGCCATTTTTTTATTGATGAAAACGCATAATATGGTTTTTACCTATACATTCGGATCAGCAGTTCAGCACCTGCACTGTTGGTGGGTGAGCCTAGATGTCGCATTGCGTTCATCTTCAATGAATGGACCAATGCAATAGTCTACCAAAGCCCCCCTTCTCTCTCTATATATCTCACACACACACAGACAGACACACACACACACACACACACACACACACACACACACACACACACACACACACACACACACACACACACACACACACACACACACACACACACACACATAGTATCAATGAGAGCATCAATAATACACCTGAGAAGAAAAAAAAATGTCTAGTAAAAAAAAAAAAAAAAAAAAAAAATTGGACCCCCCCCCAGTGCTGGGCCCTTGGAATCATCCTAAGCTACCCCCCCCAGCTACGCCCCTGGTTACACACGCACATACACTCACACACATTTAAGATGCTGCGTCACCTCTAGACAGTAGGGGTGTAACGGTACACAAAAACCACGGTTCAGTACGTACCTCGGTTTTGAAGTCAAGGTTCGGTACGGGTTTTCGGTACAGTGGGGAAAGTTTGGCGTTCCATGTTCCACTCAGGGGTGATGTAGTGTGCAGTAACTAATTGTACTTGTAGGGCTTGTTAACAGAACTCAGCTATAGGGCGACAATAATGTGGTCAGAGGCATGGTTTCTATCTTGAGCCTGAACTGGCGTGACTTGTCTTTATTCACATGGTAAGCAGCAGTAACACAAGTCTTCTCTCTCTGAGAGACATTGGGGGAGAGAAAGAAGGGGGAGGAGACACAGCTACTTATACTCGCCACCTGGTAGTACTCCAGAGTGTCTCCGCCTAGAACGCCCTCCAGTGGACACAGATATATATGCAGGTAGGCAGACACTAGTGTGAACAGTTACATATGCAGTTAGACAGTTACTAACAATCCTACACAGAGCCTCTACCTTCAACACTCACACTTTTTAGCATACTGGTTGACTTCTTGGAATCTTTTTTTTACAAAGGAAATAATATAATCACAAAAACATCAACAGAACATGGCAGTCAATACCTACACACCAAACATGGCCTTTGCAAATCTCTTCAATATCAATTTGGAGGCAGGTTTCGTCATTGCGTCTGCTACCATGTCGTCCGTGGGACAATACATCAGTGTCATCCTTTCTTCTCTGATGACAGATCTAATGAAATTATATTTTATATCGACATGTTTACATCTCTGCCGACACACAGGGTTTCTAGCAATCGCAATGGTTCCCTGGTTGTCCTCATAAACAACAGTCTTCTTGTATACATTAGGTATCCATCCCTTCGAGCAGTTGTTCCAGGTAGATACACTCCTGTATGGTCATAGCTAGAGCCATATATTCGGCTTCACAAGTTGATAAAGCCACGTGGGCTGTTTCTTTGTTTTCCACGAAACCAATGAGCTGTTTGCGTTCAAACTCACACAATATGCGGTGGTATTCCTTCTATCTGTGGTGTCAGCTGCCCAGTCTGCACCACTGTAGGCTTTAAGCCCTAGGCCCTCGCTGCTCTTTCTGAAACACAGTTGTCTGTCGGCTGTACCTTTAAGATAACGAAAAACATGTTTTACCGTAATCTAGTGCTCCTCTGTGGGATCAGCAAAATGTTGTGACAACTTACTCACTACAAAACATAGGTCAGGGCGAGTACATGTCGTCAAATAGATGAGGCTACCCACTGCTTCCCTGTAAATTTTTACATCTGTCAGTTTCTGAGCATCCTCCTGGTAGTCCAGATTTTGATCACATGGTGTATCCCTTGTTCTACATTCCTGCATGTCAAAACGTTTCAGAATCTTTTCCACATATCTCTTCTGGGATACTGTTACACAATTGGCAGACTGCTCAAAATCCATACCTAGAAAGTGTTTTAACCCGCCCAAGGTCTTTCATCTTAAATCTATTGGAGAGCATCTCTTTCACCTGAGCTAGGCTCCTGGTGTTGTCCGCTGCTATGATCAAATCGTCTACCCAGATGATGATGATCACTTTCCCCGACTCCTTTGATTCCCTCGAGTAAACACAGGGGTCTACTGGGTTCTGTAGGAAGTGATCTTTGATAAGGCATGTATGAAGCATCTCGTTCCAATTTCGCCCAGACTGTTTTAGGCCGTAACTGGATTTCTCCAGCTTACACACTAACTTCTCTCCTTCCTTTTCGTAACCCTCAGGTTGTTCCATATAGATCTCCCTATCTATGGGTGTGTGCAGATAGGCTGTCTTCACGTCCATCTGATGTAGAATCAGACTGTCCTCAGCTGCTTTCTGAATCACTACCCTTACACTGGTCAGATTGGCTGTGGGGGGAATGTTTCACCATAGTCTATCCCCTCCCTCTGACTGAAACCCTTAGCTACAAACCTAGCTTTGTATTTATCGTGGCCTTCAATTCCCTCCTTGATGTGTACTGTCCTCCTTGTCACTCCCTTTCCGAGCATAGTCTGTCAGATACTTTGGGGGTCTGTGTTCCCTCGAGGGATACCTCCCACTGCTTGGGGCACTTGACGTCACCCTCGGGTGCTCCTCGTCATCGGCCTCTGGGGGTTGCTGACTGTCTGTCTGCACGACTGTGCCAAGTACACTGGGCTGATGGGTCTCGGTTTCTACACACCTTACTCTGGAGTCCAGCTCTGGCTCCTCTGTCTGTGTCTCGCCCTCACATGTTGTCTTTGTGACAAACTTGACTAGCCTGTGTTTCTGCACTATCCCTTTACCGGGATAATAAACCAGGAAAGCGGGGCTTCCCTTGTCGTGCCCTACAAAGAGCCCTTTTACACACCTGGACTCTAGCTTTCCTCTGTCCTGCAGGTACGCATAACACTCTGATCCAAAACGGTGCATTCTGGCTAGATTACACTTCTTTCCTGTCAGTGCTGTATATGGAGTGGTGCCCGTGTGCTTATTGAAGCACCTGTTTCTGGTGTAGGCGGCTTCTTGTACCGCATAGTGCCATAGGCACTTAGGTAAGTTACTGCCTACTAGCTTACACCTAGCCATCTCGAAAAGGGTGCGCCATTCGCTCTCTGCCACTCCATTCTGGTGTGGGGAGTATGGACATGACGTCTCGTGTCTTATCCTGTTCTTCCTCAACAGTGATTGAAACTCTCTGTTTGTGAATTCGGTCCCGTTGTCTGACCTCAAACATCTTACTGTACCATAAGGGGCTATGTACGCCAGTAATTTTTTCGTGGCCTGGAGTGTGTCACTTTTTGCTTTAAGAAAGTAAACAAACACTGCCCCTGTGTACACGTCTGTAAAATACTGTACATATCTTAAGCCTCCTATGGACTCGTTCCTTAATGGACCGGCAAGGTCTGTGTTAACCAACGCAAGTGGTACTTTTACTTTTTCTGTGGGATTCCTGTTTCTCGATTGAGCAAACTTCCCCTTTATGCACACAACACATTCTTTATCAGGTCTACGCTTTTCGCCTTCAATGTGCATGCCCTCTGTCACTGCTTGCAGTTTCAGTAAATCCTCGTAATTACAATGACCCATAATCTCATGCCATGTCTGAATATCGTGGCTGACGGTTACTTTACACATATTATTGTCATTACACTCTGTTTTCAGGTAATACATTCTCTGATACACGTCTATGTCAAATTGTATACCGTTGGGCTCTACAAGAACATTTTTACCTTCCATGAAGGACACTCTGGCCCCGTTCGCAGCAGCAGCCATTACAGAGAATAGTCCTTCCTCTCGCCAACCCGTGGATGCGCCTTCCGTCTGCCAGCTCCATGCTGTGTCCCTCCGGGCGGAAAGTTCTGTCAAAGTTCTTGAACAGACTCCTGTCGTTGATGACGTGGGACGACGCACCTGTGTCCACGATCAGTCCCTTCCTTTGGGCCTGTTGCAGCTGCGTTGGCCTAGTGACGTACGCCGTCTGCGCCCTGGGGATGAAGTCCTCTCGTTTCGCTACTCTCCCGTCGTCGCCTCGATCCGTCTCACGTCGACCAACTTGTCCATGCACGTGTTGCGCGCCCTGGTCGCATTTCATCATGCACGCTCTGCTTGCGTGCCGCGGCAATCTGCAGGGGCCACACTAGACAGTCCTCGTGCAGTTACTTCTCCGATGACCTTTCTCTCCACATCGCCAGCACGCCTGCTCCGTCGTGGTCCTAGTCCTCTCCCTTGGCGTCGTTGGGGCCTTCTCCCCCTCGCCTCCGCTGTGCCCAGCGGGCGCCACGCGCCCCGAGGCGGGGTTCTCCCCCTCGCCTCTGCCGTGCTCAGCATGCTCTGTCTCCCCCGGCGCCGCCTCCTCGGGGCTCTTGGTCGCTGCCTTCCAGCGACTCCCGGCTGCTGCCTTCTTGACTCTCCTGTGGGTCTTCTTGGCTTTCATCCTCTTCGTTAATGGTATGCTTAGCTTTTGCTCTTGTTGGCCTAGCGACTAGCCACACGGTGCTCCCGGTGCTATCCTAGCCTATAACTTCAGCTAAGCTTGCTACAGTACCTCCACTATTTCGCCCCGGCGTTATCTGGGCCCATAACCTGTTAACAGAACTCAGCTATAGGGCGACAATAATGTGGTCAAGAGGCATGGTTTCTATCTTGAGCCTGAACTGGCGTGACTTGTTTTTATTCACATGGTAAGCAGCAGTAACACAAGTCTTCTCTCCCTGAGAGACATTGGGGGAGTGTCTCCGCCTAGAACGCCCTCCAGTGGACACAGATATATATGCAGGTAGGCAGACACTAATGTGAACAGTTACATATGCAGTTAGACAGTTACTAACAATCCTACACAGAGCCTCTACCTTCAACAGGGCTGTCAATGAATATTCTATATTGAAATTAATAACCGACTTGCAAAAAAAATATAGCGTTAACGCTATACTAGTATCGCGCGATAATATAATTAACGCATTAATCTAAAAAAAAAAAAAAAAAAAAAGGTAGGTTCGCTGAGCACAGATGCTCTTTTTCAGGAACGTCCTGCTTCACATTCACACAGTTCCATTCACACCTGGGAGCTGCCCAGTACAACCACAGTTGACACCATTGGCCACTGAGCAACTCCACTGGAGCAGTTGATTCAAGCCATGTCACATAGTTCAAGTTTGAAATGATTCTTTCTGTTTTGCTCCTGAGAGTGCTAGATACTGTACTGTACTGGTAATATTATTTATTTGTGTTAACTTCTGAATAAAACAACTTATTAAACACAAGTACATCTTATTGAACATTATTTTGATATTTCATTACCAATTATCATAGCAAAACAGCTTTTTCAAACAGTCTGTAATGCATTTTGGAAACGGGAGATGGGCTCATGGTGTAATGGGCCACCTGGCCTGAGAAACATAAGGAGGAAAGAAAAGTAAGGACTTACTTCTGGTCATTATTTGGGTAGAACACACATATTTTGAATGCCTTCGGCAGGTTTTCTTTTTTTCTTTTTTGGGCCATTTTAATCTAGATTAATCTAGATTAAATCCAGGATTGCAGATAGATTAATCTAGATTAAAAAAATTAATCTATGCCCACCTCTAATATATATATATATATATATATATATATATATATTATATATATATATATATATATATATATATATATATATATATATATATATATATTTTTTTTTAATCATTCTTTCCAAAAGCAAAGACGCCTAAAAGCGTGGCTAACGCTAATGGCGCGCATACCAGAGAGACTAACTGCCTAAGAAAACAGGCACAGAGGCACTGAAAGAGGATTTCACCCATCTAATGAACACACTAGACTAGACAAATATCAAGATGTATCCATCAGTGGACCAATCGCATGCTTTCGCAGAGGACAAGAAGCCTTCAGTCGACTCCTTCAGACAAGCACCCCCCACAGCCCAAATGGAATGATACAAAAAATAATAGTAATAATTGAATATTATTATTATCTTTTATATATTTGTTTGCATTCAGGGGCCAATTTCGGCCAATCAAAGTTGACTATACAAATCCTTAGTCGAGGTCAGCCCTAAAACAAACAAACAAAAGATGATTGTTATGGGCAAACTATTCCTGAGGGAATATCTTTATAGCTTTTATAGAGTAAATCTGTTTTGTATCATTACATTCGGGATGTTTTCCTCCTGTCATAAAATAGAATCCATTTGTTTGGGGCAGCGGAGGAAAACCACGACAGTGTAAACATTTATGTTTTTATTAAGCTTTCTGTGGTCAAAATGGCCAAAAAATTCCAAATTGTGGGCCAAGGCCCAATCTGGTCCATCAGTTTCCTATAGCGACCTGATGTTCGGGGAGGCCTTATTCAAGCTGACTCCTGTATACACAGAATAAACATAGCCAAATCCTCAATGTGAGCTAACAGGCCAAGAGAGCCTTGCATGTCTCAAAATGGATCACCGAGTGTAAACAGTGTTAGGCAGCCTGTGGTTACTGTTACCTCCTCTAAAGAGGCACTGTCACGCAGATGCAGGCAGACACGGCGCAGCCCCCCCCCCCCCATCGCAATCTGATTCTGGACGAGGAAGTGACGCTCCACAGTTATTATGACAAGGTGCTGGTTTATAAGAACTGGAGTTTCCTCGGAATGGTCCCGATAAGATCCCGCTTTGTTGTGAGAGCACCGGTGAGGCCGATTGTTTCATTTTAAATGACCCAGTCTAAATCTGGATAAGCCATATGTATTGATTTAGTCAGTTATTACTTATTATACCAGGGCCCTTTAATTTCCCCGAAGACAACATGGCCGTGTTTTCATTCCCATCCTGTGGGCAACAGAGAAGATTACCAAGTTTAAAAAAAAAATTTATTACGGACCCACTTTTTCCTCCTGTGAAACATTGACTAATGTGCCTGATGTGCCTATCAAGTGTATCATGATAATATAATATAATATAATATAATCATGATACACAAGTGATACCTGTTTACTTGTTGTCAAACTGACCTTGACACCTATCTCAAGTCATTAGTTTGAGAAAGTACAGCCCAGCTCAATTAGCCTGTTACCATACCTCAGCGTCTGCTCTCTCTCTCCTCTCTCTCCCCTCTCTCTCTCCCCCTCCCCCCCCTCTCTCTCTCTCTCTCTCCCTCTCTCTCTCTCCCCCCTCTCTCTCTCCCCTCTATCAACCCCCCCTTTCTCTCTCCCTCTCTCTGCCTCTCTCTGCCTCTCTCCCCCTCTCTCTCTCTCTCTCTCTCTCTCTATCCCCCTCTCTCTCTCTCCCTCTCTCTCCCCCCTCTCTCTCTC